>NC_133378.1:28693528-28876679 GCF_049309525.1 Garra rufa | reverse complement strand
TGGGTTCAGCTTGTTGGGTCATTTTAAATATTTTTTTACACGGGTGCTAGGTAGTTTTTATGCACTCTAAAAATGCTGGGTTGTTTTTTTACACAAATGCTGAGTTCAGCTTGTTGGGTCATTTTAAATATTTTTTTTACACGGGTGCTGGGTAGTTTTTCTGCACTCTAAAAATGCTGGGTTATTTTCTACCCAACCACTGGGTTCAGACTGTATACGACAAAACAACCCAGCGGTTGAGTACAGTCAGACTTTTTGCGTCCTCATCAGGAGAGAGCGGTTCTCAGCGCCTTTTTGATTATTGCTGTTGCCTCTATAATTCTGTGTGTGATTTTTAATTTCCAGCCCATTTTAAGCCAGCAATATAATATTTTTTAAAGGGGTCATTGGATGCCCGTTTTCCACAAGTTGATATGATTCTTTAGGGTCTTAATGAGAAGTCTATAACATACTTCGGTTAAAGCTTCTCAAGGGAAGTGTAAACAAACTCTTTTGCCATGTCAAAATCAGCCCTTTTTAAAGCAAGCTATTCTGTTACATGTTCCTTTAAATGCTAATGAGCTCTGCTCCAGATGACAAGCCATAATGTTTACTTTAGATGCATTTAGCTGCAAAGTTGCTAATGCTAACACATTATTAAGAAAGGTCATTTGCAAAGATGCATAAAAACCCTTTATACTCACTTGCAGTGGGTGAAGCTGCATCACGAATGATTCGCATGAACACAGATGCATATGTAGTTTGGGATCGGTACTTTCCCTTCAAAAATGAAAGTAACCTTATTCCTCTGTCTTCAGCGGCTCAGATGTCAGGAGTAAATGACCACTGCTATGTTCATTATTACATTTACATCCAACAACAAAACACCTCAATCGCTCAATCTGAGACATTCTTGTCTTTCCCTAAGTCGACACAATGGCGATCGGAGTCAGACTGTTTCAGCTCGGTGAGGGCGGGTCAAAGATAAGCCGCTCATGTCAGTCAACTTTCGTGGGAGCCACTGGGTGGATTTTTATCATTGTAGGGTGGTTGTGTACACAAACTGCCAACACACATTAATGTTCAAACAACATGTAAAAGTGAGTTTTGCATCCGATGACCCCTTTAAAGAATAGTTGACTTAAAACAACCCAGCATGTTGGGTAAAAACATTTAACTTAAACAGCTGGGTCAAAATAACCTAGCATGGGCTGGGTTGCCAAATAACCCAGTAGGGTTGTTTTTAACCCAGCATTTTTAGAGTTTACCTTAACGATATTCACAATTTTTTATTATTTATTATAAATGATTAAAAAGACTTAGGATGTTAATATATTGTGGTAACAATAAGGTATTGAATGATTAGACTATTCAGAGCATGTAGGAGCAAAGCAAAAAGTTCTTTTAATTTCAATATAGCAATGTCAATACCAGACACTTATTTTTGCAGTGTTTTAAAAAAAAGCTTTAGCCTATCTGTGGAGACACTGAGGCATTCGGCCAAAAGTGCATTACTAAAATTGAGTCTTAAAGTTATGAAAGGATGACCTAATAATTCCGTGTCTTGAATATAGGAAGAAAATTTCCCATATAAATTTAGCAAAAGAGAATGACTTGACATGCAGTCTCTAATGTCCTTGATGCAATCCGCCATCTTGGAAAACTGTCAAATTTCATCTGGTCTAGAAGAAATACAGAGCTGTATGTCTTCTGCATAACAATGAAAGCTAAAGGAGCATTTACAAACAGTGTTCATTGCTTTATACAGAAAGAAACTGCTCTCTGCTGAAGGGCATTGCAAAAAGAACTTTTTTTTTGTTTGCTGTGGAATCCACTATGCTGCCCTACAGATCAACAGTGAATTCTGTAAAACAAAAGGTGGATAATATTGGTGAAACAGAGAGATTTGGATGCAGCGCTGACTAAGACAGAGATATTATAATGAAAATTATGTGGACCATAATGCAGTTAAAGGCCATCAGGCAAACCATGTGTCTTCCGTTGAGACTAGTTACAGTATTTGGAGGCAATGAGGATTAGAATATCACAATGCTTTCGAAATCACAATGCATGTTATGGTCGCTTTACACTTTAAGATGCTTTACTTACTCTACTTGCTGCACAGTATAGAACACATAGAGCTAGATAAAACACTCACATTTAACCTTGAGAGGAAAATTTACAATGCCTTTGCCAGTGCCATCTTATTTACAGTGAAAGCCTTTACTCATGGCTGTTGGTGATGCAGTATGACAGAGAGAGAGAGAGAGAGAGAGAGAGAGAGAGAGAGAGAGAGAGAGAGAGAAGTGAAGCTGGAGAATATTTATAGAGATGTTGTGCTGTGGGCTACAGAGTGTTTATAAGGCAGCTCACACGGCTAACACTACTGCAGTTCCTGGTGGAGATAAATGAGGGGATATTTTGTATCCCAGAGGAGAACACTCACTGAAATGTGAGGCAATCAATTTTCGACCTGCACACACAAAACAGCAGCTCTGAAAAGCAGAGGTTGGAAAACTCAGAGTGGTGCCAGGGAGAAAATGAGCCAATGAGCTGGAGAGGAACCGGAGATGATGGGGTGACAGGCAAGAGACAATGTGGTGACAGGTGGGAGAGAAACAAAAGGTACAAAAACAAGTGGACAGTCCGGATTGTTCATTTAAAAAGCTCTTCCTCACCAAGCCAGTAAATAGTGCCTCGAAGCAAGTGGGTTTAAAATGGTATTTGGGTGCAAAAAACATGCTGGATAAATTCCTTTCCTTCTTAAATGAGATTCTGTATATACAATTAGACAAACACAAAGTTACCACTGTGTATGAGAATCACCATTACTTCACAATTAAATGCCCTCCAGTGCAATTCAGTGAGGAGTAATGGCTAATAGAAACACTTAGAATGTCTGAGATAATGAAATTCACAATGCCAGTGACCTGAATGTTCAATAAAACCACGTCCTTAAGAGTTCCGCACACATTGTAGCAATCATTATAGATTTAAGAAGAGGAGAACAGAGGGAAATTGTATCACGCTCAATAACTCAAATGAGAAGTAATGATTAAACTTAATCACCATATCATGCTCATTAAGGCAGTCTTTAAGATTGCTAAAATGAGTTTTTAATCAACTTTTTTTATGCTGCTGGTCTAAAGTTAACCTGATGAGATCAGTGAGATTTTAGATTAATTGTTAATATTGGTAGACCCAGTACAGTTTTATTTTTAGTATTTTAATTTTAACTATATCATTTAACTTTATTATGGCTGCTATATAATTCAAATCTAAGTTAACAGTTATTTTATACTTATATAACAGTTATAATACACTTATATGTTTTTGTAATGTACATTACCAGTCAAACGTTTTTAAACAGTAAGTCTCTTCTGCTTTTATTTAGTTGATCCAAAGTACAGCAAAAGTGTCACATTTGGAAATATTTTACTATTTAAAATAACTGTTTTCTATTTGAATGTATTTTAAAATGTAATTCATTGTGTAATACATTCAATGTGATTTCAAAGCTGAATTAGCACCATTACTCCAGTTTCTCTCAGAAATCATTCTAATTAAAAAAAACATTTATTATTATTATTGTGTTGAGAATAGCTGAGTAGATTTATTTTCAGGTTTCCTTGATGAATAGAATGTTAAGAAGAACAGCATTTATCTGAAATAGAAATATTTTGTAATATTATAAATGTGTTTAGCATCACCTTTGATCAATTTAAAGCACCCTTGCAAAATAAAAGTATTAATTTCTATAATATCTTGGTATAGTGTATAATGTTACAAAAGCTTTTTATTTCAGATAAATGCTGATTTTTGGATCTTTCTATTCATCAAAGAATCCTGAAAAACTCCACTCAACTGTTTTAAAAATTGATAATAATAATAAATGTTTCTTGAACAGCAAATTAGCATATTAGAATGACTTCTGAAAGATCATGAGACACTGGAAACTGGAGTAATGATGCTAAAAATCTAGCTTTGATGACAGGAATAAATTACATTTTAAAATATATTCAAATGATTAAAAATAGTAAAAATATCTCAGAAATTACCAAATGACATGCAGGTTTGATGATCAGAAGAGACTTTTAAAAAAACATAAAAAATCTTACTGTTCAAAAACTTTTGACTGGCAGTGTATAAGCTATATTATAATAAATTAGCGAGGAATTTAATATATTTGTATATAGTATTATTACATGTCTTAGAGCTTTTAAAACAGGTCCAGTAGCTTTCGAGAACGTGTTAACATCAAGAAAAGGTTTAAATTACAATATGATATCATCATGCCCTCTTTTGGTGGAATTAGGTATTGCGGAACAGCAGTTTACGGTTACTTATTCCGTCACTGGTTCACTTGTATATTTAGGGGAGAAAGACGTGAATAGCTAATTATTTTCTTACATTCAGTATAAAGCATTTTCATTGCAACTTCATTCACGCAAAAAAAAAAAAAAAAAAAAAAAAAAAAAAAAAAACAACAACAACAACAAAACGTACTGAACGGGGGGGATAAACGTACTGAACAGTGCACTCTTCATGCACATTTATTAATTACCAACATCGAACACAACACAAGCAGCAGCATTTCATGCCACAAGAGGCAAAACACTCCCAAACCACATAGCGTTAAGAACAAATAATCATATATTTACATATATTAGCGTTCATGTATTGTACATAAATGAATATTTACACTTTAATACGAATTTTTAAAAACTGTTAATAAATGAGTGCTAATGAAATTCGTAGCATTCGTATTAAATTTGTTGTGCTAAAATCAAAGTGGTAGGTACTGAAGTCACACCTAACATTCATTACTCTTCTGCACCACTTCAAATTTAAATACTGATGAGGTAAGTAAAAGTTAAAACTAGACATTGATAAATAGCCTACAGTTTAGAAAATTAACTACTTGATAAATCAAGTTGATTGTTTTAAAGTGACTTTAAAGTGCGTTAAAAACAATATGATTTGATGTTGCTGAATGGGTACTTCAACCTTATTGGTTGATTTATGAGTGTACAAAAAGGTTCAGCACTCCAGCATTTTCTTAAACGCCTTCCTGAAACTGTCATCTAAAAACGCGTAAAGGAATGGATTGAGACACGAGTTGGCATAACTCAGTCCCGTTATAAAATAAGAAATACCTATAACCAAAGGGGTGGTGGGCAGGTCTGAGGTGAGAGCGACCACAGTACTCAGGTGGAAAGGTGTCCAACAGAACAAGCAAACGGCAAGCACGACAAAAACCATCATTGTGACTCGTTTCTTGGCTTTGTCCAGAGCCTTTCCATTTGAGTTGAGTCGGGTGCGTCTCAGCTTGTAGAGCATCACGCTATAGAGGATGCAAATGGTCGAAACTGGAATGACAAAACCGAGAACCAGCGTGTAGATCCGACTGGCTTTGAACCAGAAACTCTCAGGGCTTGGAAAACTCAAAACGCAGCTCTTCCGGCTCTCCGCGTCGTCGGGACTCACATAGACGCCGGCGAAAACGGTGAAGGGCATCACGACGAGGATGACCAGAGCCCAAACGCTCAGGCTCACCGTCTTGGCTAACCTGTAGGTCCGGTGGGGCATCCGTTTGGATCGCAACGTGGACACCACCACCAAATAGCGGTCCACACTCATCACAGTCAAGAAGAAGATGCTGGAGAAGATGTTGTAGTGGTCTATGGACAGAATCACTTTGCATAAGATTTCTCCAAACGGCCAGTAGTTTAACAGGTGCTCGGCTATGTTGATGGGCAACACAAGCGTGAAAAGGTCGTCAGCGATGGCCAAATTTAAAATGAATAAGTTGGTGACGGTTTTCATTTTAGGCGCCTTCAAGATTACGTAAATAACAGCGGTGTTGCCTGTGAGTCCCACAGCGCAGATGACTGAGTAAATAACCGGTAGCCAAATGTAGAAGTCAGGGTAGAGCATCCACGTTGGAGACGTGCAATTGGTTTGGTTGTAATTCGGACTGGTCAGGTTGCAGGACGATTGCAATGTTTTATTATCCATTGTGTCTTTGAATTCCATTAAAAGCAGAACCTTTAAAAAGTAAAGGTTAATTACAGAAGAAAATGAATTCTAACTAATATACGTTTTGCACGCAAGAAGTAAAAAAATGCCAAAACACATAGACATAAGAAATGTAATAGTGTGTTTCATTTCATGAAGTTGAAAATTAAAGTCACCATAAAAAGTAAAAACGTTAAGATTTAACCATCTTACCTGACAGATCCAGACACATAGGATCTTCTGCTGATCTGCTCTATTGGTTTTCAATAGACACTTTGTGGTAAATGGCAGAGCGCAGCGCTTTTACGCGCTCGATTTTACGAACGTATGATGTAAGACAGACCCTCCACCAGTCATTTTCATCATGTATTGTCCAACAGAAACAACAGTAAGTCTCATAAAGTGCAATTCATCCACTTAGTCTTGTGAAACTAATGACTTTATTGTAGTGGAATGAACATTGTTCTTCTTATAACACATTTGGAATCAAAAGTAAACAGGGGTAACAAATGAGTAAATAAATAGAACTACAAATTAATAGAAGTAAATTGAAATAATACAGAATAATAGTCTAAATAAATTAGTACATACAAGTGGTCAAAATGTCAAGTCACCTTTATTTATATACTGTAGTGCTTTTAGATTGTGTAATAATGCAGGAGGACAAAAACAATAACTTGTCATTTTTTTCAGTTAAAGTCAGAAATTGATTTAATGTGTTTTGTTCAGACATACAAAAGTAAAAAATTAAGCACTGACCTATTGTACTTATGACAAATGTAAGTGCATTAGCAAAAGAGAAGTATAGGGATGTAAATGGATACTTTGCAAAATGCCTGCAGCCTTTTTCCTGAAGGGGCTGAAATGTCAGCATGTTCAGGCCTTATTTTAAGGCTATTTTTAACATGGTTGTTGCCATAGTGATTTACAAGCCAACTTTATTTCTCTCCTACAACCCCTTATGCAGATGACTACACACTTCAGGAATTCATTTAAATATATTGTTCGCTAACATCAGCATGTTACTCTGCTGGAGCTTTATTTTGTATGCAGACACCTGCTGATATGATGTATATGGACATAGTTTAAATTTTCATAACAAATTTATTTTTTGCAATGCTGCTTTTACTTTAATTTGAGATGATGCATTATTCTCAATTTCTGCGTTAGGTTTTCTGAATATAATGAAATTAGCTGCATACCACAGTCTATTTAAAGCAGTGTCTAGTTAATTTTTAAATTGTTTAAAACAGAAATGCTGACGCCAATACTCAAAATGCATTCATAGTTGTCAAGGTAAAGTGTCTGTGGCTGCTTTAAATATTTTACAATAACACCTTCTTCCTGTATTCACATATGAGGCTTTCAGAAATGTCTTATGCTTGATGTATAGACCAAATAGGTAATGTCATTTTCTAGTTCATTCTATAAAATTAAATAAAAGCACTTAAGATGTGTGATTTAAAGTAGCTTTCACACCGTAAATCAGAGGCTGTACTGTTCTCTAAGTTATGCATGTATGTTCTGATTTAGCCATGACACACTATAGATCAAGGTAACACATAAAAAAAGAAAAAGAAAAGTAGCATTAGTAGTCAGAAAGTCTTGGTATTAACCTTTAATGTAAAAAATATATAAAATTTCAAATGTAAATTAATGGGGATAAACAAGAGTTAAATGACTGCCAGACACAATGAGCACTTTGAACTTTTATGATAAGGCTGAAAGAAGGAAATAGAGTCTGGGATGATCGATGGACTGGAAAAGGTTGCCACTGCGAAAAACAGATTGTCATGACTCATGAAGATTGATTAGACTTAGAAAAGGGTGTAGGTGAAGTTTCAGAGATGCTTGGGGAAGGAAAAGGCTAATTAATCACAGTTTTAAAGCTTAATTAAGCTCTCTTATTTAAACTACAGAAACTATAGATATGTTTTCATAAGAATTCGGACAATTAGTGTAGGTTATTCTGTCTAATGGAAAATCATTTCACATTAACACAAAAAACTTTGATACAAATGTGTTTCGACGTGCAATTAAGAAAAGGCAACAGAATGTGAACCTAATAATCAAAACCAAGTGTTCGGATACAGTAATCAAGACAACAAAGATTTATTCAACACTGCAGGGCATTTACAGTGTCATGCAGTTTTAGCAGCTGCATAAAACTAATAAAATGTTAATTGCTTATGCAAGACAGTTTGTTTCTGTTTTCTTCTGACACTAATGACTTATTTGCAACACAAATCCAGGCTAAAATAAATATATAACCTATCAACAAAACTATACTACAACTGAAGTCAAAAGTTTACACCCCCTTGCAGAATCTACAAAATGTTAATTATTTTAGCAAAATAAGAGGGATTATACAAAATGCATGTTATTTATTTAGTACTGACCTGAATAAGATGTTTACCATAAAAGAGGTTTACATATAGTGCACAAAAGAAAATAATAGTTGAATTAATAAAAATAAAAAAAACGACCCTGTTCAAAAGTTTACACCCCCTTGATTTTTAATACTGTGTTGTTACCAGTCTATGGTTGTTACCTGAATGATCCACAGCTGTGTTTTTTGTTTAGTGATAGTTATTCATGAGTCCCTTGTTTCTCCTGAACTGCCTGCTGTTCTTCAGAAATATCCTTCAGGTCCCACAAATTTTTGTGTATTTGAACCCTTTCCAACAATGACTGTATGATTTTGAGATCCATCTTCTCACACTCACAAGCAACTATAACAGAAGATTCAAATGCTCACTCTCTCTATACTTTTTTTTTAAATCTGTAATTTAGTCATTCTGAATTGTTTTTTAATCCCAGCTTTAGTATTGATCCTTACAAGAATAGTACACACAAAAATAAAAAATTCTACCCACGTTAGAACTAAAGTCATACAGGTTTGAACTGACATGACTCATGAGGGTGAGTAAAAATGGATTGCAGACAAAACAAACAGATACCGCTTCTATCTCATCTCAACATAAAAGCACCTGAATAGCATCAGCTGCCATGAGATCACAAACCAGACTAATTTTAATTCAGTAGGACAGAAGAAGAATTCAAATCAGACACCATATAGAAGTGTCCAGGGGGAGTGAAGCTGAGTGAGAGAATATTTAATACAGATCAAAGCCCTTCTGACTGACACTGCAGAGAATATGACATCTGCTTACAAGCATTTCTGTTCAAGATGAGAAAAAGACAGAAGGTGAGGTGGCTGACGAGGCGGGTGTTGTTCTATTACACGGTGTTCCTGATGCTCCGGTTGTACTTTGTTTTTGTTTGTTCTGCTCTGATTCACATTTACTATAAATGTAAGACCTTGAGGTAGGACACAACTGTTGTCAGAAACATAAAAATCAATTAAAGCTTTCAATTAAAAAGCAAAACTCAATGTTTTGACATTGTCAGTTTTAAGTCATAGCCTATTTTGAAGAAAGGGCCTTAGTGCTGTCAGTGCTCTTGATGCCACTTTTTAAAACAGGCTGTTCAAAATGGTTTTGGTAACATGAAATGTAAGTAAAAATGCTTTTCAGGGTCCTTACTATTTTAACAAAAGGATGAAGAATTGAATTGGCTAATCAATGGATGCAAGGCAGAGGATAACATGGGACTCACTGTAATCTTTTTAAATGTGATGGATCAGTTTGCACACATGGGATCTGATTGATTAAAACCTTGTGAAAACGAACCAAAGGTGCTCATTGGATTTTACATTTTGAGTAGTGCACTGGTCTAGACCAGGGTTGTTAATATGGTTATACCCTTAAGGGAAATTACAAAAAAAGAGAAAGAAAAATAAATGAATGTCTTTAAAAAAACTTTTGTTCTCCACAGAAGCAAGAAGGAAAAAACAGGGTTGGGAAAAATGCAGCGTAAAAAAATGCTATAAGAAATGTTAGGCTTTTTAAAGTTGGACATTAAAGTAAGCACTGAGAAAATTAAAGAGGAATGTAGACTTTTTAAAAGCAAAATAAATAAATAAATAAACAAATAAATAAACAAATAAATAAATCATAAATATTTTTAGTTTTTTTCAATTCCATTAACTTATTTACTTACACTAATGTCAAAAGTTTTTGAACAGTAAGATTTTTAATTTTTTTTAAAGAATTCTCTTCTGCTCTCTAAGCCTGCATTTATTTAATATGTTTACTACTTAAAATAACTGGTTTTCTATTTGATTATATTTTAAAATGTAACTCATTCCTTTAATTAAAGCTAAATTTCCAGCATCATTACCCTAGCCTTTAGTGTCACATGATCATTCAGAAACATGATCCTTGCTGATTTGCTGTTCAAGAAACATTTTTATAATTATTTTTATTATTATCAATATTTAAAACAGTTGAGTACATTTTTTTCAGGATTCTTTGATGAATAGAAAGATCCAAATATCATTTATTTGAAATAAAAAGCTTTTGTAACATTATAAACTATTCCATTTAAAAGCTTAAAGTCAGTATAATGTTTTAGTTATTAATTTTTCATAAAAATGAATACTGTCACACTTAGGTGGGTTGAGGAGTGGAGAATGGAGGAGGAGAACCGGAGTAAATGCAAAAAGAACAGTTTATTAAATAAAACACTGAATATAATACAAAACAAACAAAAACCAGGAGCAAAACGGAGAACATGTACAAACGGGGAGTGAAAACACAGACTCTAAATACTCTTAAAACAAGGTGTGGTCATAAACAAGGTAACAAGACAGGTGAATCAAATCAAAGCTAAGTGGGAACGAACCAAAAGACACAGAGTAACAGGGGAAGACAAAGGGAAAAACCAACTGAAGTTCAAGTGAGGGGGGAAAACACTAGGAAACACTGAACAGAACAGGCACAATCCTGACAAATACTTTCATTTAGCAAGGATGCTTTATATTTAATCAAAATGGATGATAAAGTTATTTATAATGTTACAAAAGATTTCTATTTCAGATTATGTTCTGTTCTTCCAAATTTGCTATTTATCAAAGAAACTTGAATAAATTCTACTCCGCTCAAAATACTCAAAATAATAACAATTAATGTTTTTTGAGCAGCAAATCAGAATATTATAATGACTTCTGAAAGACCATGTGACTGGAGTAATGATGCTTAAAATTCAGCTTTGAAAAAACAGGAATAAACTAAAATATATTCAAATAGAAAACAGTTATTTTAAATAGTACAAATATTTCAAACTAAATGCACGCTTGGTGAGCAGAAAAGACTTAAAAAAACATTAAAAATCTTACTGTTCAAAAACTTTTGACTGGAAGTGCTTAAGATGGGTTTATTTGTTGTGTTTCCCAGTTTTGATGTTTGATTGAGACTCAAAATCCATGACATTCATAACAAAAATTACTTGAAATACTTGTATTTATAACATACAACAACAATAAAAACTTGTAAGCAAAAAATCAAAATGTTCATTTCTTCAACTCCTCTCTTTTTCTATTCTCCTCTCCTGTGAGATAAAGACATGGCCCAGCAAGATGACCAAAGTGCCTGTAATGATTTATTTTATGCCAACACGTTGTTTATCCACATGTAGTATACTGTGACTGTGCATCTATATATATAAAAAGGTATGAAACCTCTTCAGAGCAGTAAAAGCAAATTCCTTCAGATGTACTTGCAAAATAGGACACTGTGTTCTTTTCAAGGACAGGGGAAGAGCACAGCACAAAAGAAATAGGTTGAGTGATGGAGGGCCAGACAGCTCTACCACATGCTCCATGCTGAAATTTGAGAACATCATGTTGAGGTACAACCTCAAAGTGTGTCTGATCATTTGCTGAATTCCCACACCTATCCTTATGAGTAAGGATCTGTGTATGTATAACCACAGCTTATTAAATAAATAAATTTATTAAATAAATTTGGTCACTCAGAATTGGGAAGTCAATAAATAAATAAATGTTTACTGAGTTATAATCCTTAGATTTGAAATAGATCATTATTATTAGTTGCACTGTGTATATTGTGTTTTAATGTTTTCACAAAAAAAGAATATCTTTTGCCATCTTTTTATAGCTCTCTATAACTGGAAGTCTGGACTCAAACAGCTTTTAATTTTTGATGCTTTCTTTTCCAGTCCTGTTCACTGACCCTTGATGGCCCAAGCTTTTTGCAAACCTTTATTCAAGATTCCTTCTCTCATTTTATGGATGAATTATCAAATAAGGCTCTTCAAGATTTTCTTTTACTTCCATTTTTTTTGTAAACTCATCTTTCTACCCTGTGGGTTTTGAAATCATTTCCAGCCAATAAAAAACAGCGTGTTAGCACCTCTTTGCTAATGCACAAATGAATGGTGCTGAGCCAATTTTCAGTAATGGCAGGAAGTGAATGCATTAAAATGTTCTCTTTCTTATTTTCTCCTTATTTCTTTAACAGCAGCAGTCTGTACCCTCGCTCTATAAACAGGCCTCGTATATTTACAACAGTGGTGTCTCAATTAGCACATTCATTATGTGCAGATGTTTTCCAGCAGGCTGCAGGGTTCATTGATGTATTGAGAGTGTCCGCGCATTATTATGTGGACATGTTAGTTTTACACTTGGGTGCCTGTGTGTTTTTGCGGTTTTGGGCGTTACGGATTAATCATGGAGGAATTTTCACATTTTGAGTGTTATTACAGAGTATCTTGTTTAATAAATATTTTCTGATTAACAGCTTTTACTGATTTATGTGTTTTATGATGTTTGTAAACAGCATATTTTCTTTTAATGAACTCCCTGCAGTGCAGAGTGTATTGGCTGAAATATAAAAATAACAATAAAGCTAAGATTTTCTGATTATAGGTGCCATAAACATGTAGCCACAATTGCATTCATAATATCCCTGCTGAAAAAGACAATAGAAACCATCACAGAAATTCTAATGGTTTCTACTGAAAACACCATCACAAACATTACAAACCATCACCTTTTAACTATTAAAACCATTACAAATGGTTTCCTGTAGTGTATTTTAGGACATATTCCTTTAGAATGGTTTTAAAAAGACACCAGTAGAAAGTAACCAATTAACAAGAGAAACCAATAGGCACCATTAGAGTTTCCAATTTTTAAAACCAGAAAAATTCCTTTTTTTTTCAGCAGTGATTTTTTTAGGAAGAAACAACAATGTTCAACAATATCAGATCACAACTGCTGATATTATAGCTATAATTATATAAAAACATATTATACGTAGGGATTTGCCTGAATAGTGAATCTATATTCAGAAAGGGTTGGAAAGGTACAGAAAACGAATAGAGGGTTTGCACTTACGTCACAAGCACTGACTGCACAGTTAATGTACTAATATTGAATACTGCTAAATCATAAAAGGTCTTAGTAAGCAGGAAAGGGTGCAATATTTTGACAAACTAAAGTTAATAGGTGGTAAAGATATGACAAGCAGTATTAATTAAGATATTAGCCTTATATTTCACCTACATATTCTTGCCCTGGAAATCCTATTTGGTATAACTTTTGGCAGTCTATAGTATTCCAAATGTTTTTACAAATTAGTACAGCCCAAAACATGTCAATAACTGACCATTTTCAGCAGCAATAGTCAGCAAAATATTTAAGTTTCATTTAGTTCAGTGACAATGATTACATTCAGTGCCACCAACATGGCCGATTGATGACGCATCATGAAAACACTCTATGATGCATTCTACAGAAGCGCTCTGAGCACCTGAAGTTGAAAAAAAGCAACTTTGAGTGGAAAAATAGATATATATACGTAGATACCCCATTGGACCGCTCCAAGCACGTAGATGCGTCCGCCATTTTGGAACGGTCCACTTGACGTCATTCACCATACTGTAGGTTCGCAGACCAACGGCTGTGCAGGACTGTGGCATTTCGAATATTCACTGATTACTATGGTCAGTTACATAGACCTATGGGTGAATGACGTCAAGTAGACCGCAGTGAAATGGAGGACGGCTCACGTATGACGGCCCATAGAAACAGTCGCTAATGAGGCATCTACGTATATAAATCTATGGGAAAAACACCTAACGTCATTCACATTTTTTTTCATTGTCCAATCGAATGAATGAAGAGGCGGGCCTTCTGTTGTGGTGACGAAAGTTTACAGTTGCTTAGAAAGTCCGGAGACTGCAATAATGGAGGAGAAACCTTTGGTGTCTGTCGCTGTATTTTTTTAAGGTTTCTGCTAATATGACAGTTTACTTAACAGCAAAAAACAACAATTTTTAAAGCATTCACACTATAGACGTTTTTCCTGAACACGGAAGTAAGTCCGACTCTTAACTGAAAGAATGCTTTGCATTTCCGGTCTGCATTGTTTCTAGTCAAATTAGGGTATATTCCGAGCTAATAAACTAATGTTAAACCTATTAAAATGTTTTTAAAAAGCACATGGCTCCATAGCGCCATCACTTGGCAATGTCGCAATCACCGTCATTTGTCAGTGCCTCACTTTAATGAGTGTGTAGATGACACGAAGCAGCGGACGTTAGCTACATTAAAAACAGATGGACGCTATTTGAATGGGTTCCTATGGAAACCGGAACAGAAAAGCATTCAATCTGACGTTAGAATTCGTAATGGCGGCCCTCATTGTTTACTCAGGAAAAAGGTCTATAATAAGCCTTTTTCACAAAAATCGGAAATTACGTCAGCGCAGGGTAAAGTCAGTTCCGCTACAGGTCTGCGCCTATTATATTAATATGCTCTTGTCTCAAATAATGCCTTTTTACATTTTCTGTTTTGTCTGTTTTCCAAGTTGTTATTATATAATCAACAAAGAAACAACATTTTTACTTGTTTGTGATTTATTTGGCCACTCGGACCGCTGACTCATCAATATAATATGCGCAACATAGCCCCAGCTATAGTTTCTGTTCCCAATCTCCGGTATATTTAAGCGTATTTTCTCAATTTACTCAGTCATTTCCCTCGAATCACTACATCATGATAAATTATGACAGCATTTGACAGCATTTATATCCAAATGCACATTTTCCCAAGATTAAATTAAACAATTCTGAGTTCAGATGATGCATAAACTCAATACAGCAATGTAATCCAGATCCAAATGGAATAAAGCCATTAATCGGAGTCTTGTCTTGTTTAGTATTATATTATTTTATTATGTATATCCCTGGGCACATTATGCAACATACATTTACACCGTAAAATGAATAATGCAAAGGAGAGCAAGTAGAAAATACAATATTACTTTAATAATAATAATAACAACATTAATAATCGCGAAAAAAATGACGTGAAGACTCAAAATGCACAGCCAGCACCAAATAGACAGAACGGCAAAACTCACAACTGTACTGTATTATAAGTGCTAACATTCATAATTAAATAAACATAGTCTATGTGATGACCAGAAGCTGACACAAAATTTTAGAAAAAATGTTTGCTATTTTTAGAGTAAAACCCCGGTATATATCATAGTATCATAGTATCATAGTATCTATTTTGTAAAAATAGAATTAAATTCCCGAATTTACGCGTGTTAAGTACGGCCACTGCTGTCACCAGAAAAACTTTTACCCTGCGAGCGCCAATCTGGAAGCCAGAAACACGGAAGTGTGAAAAAGGCTAATTCTTTGATTAGACTGACATGACAACTGTTTTGGTCGTTGCCTAGCAACATAAAAAAACGCAGCACACTGCTCTTTTTTAAAAGTCACCAAAAAGGGCAGTGCGGTGCGCCTCGCGTTTTCAGACATAAAAAACGTGTTCGTGTGATTGAGGCCTAAGGAGAGATGACTGACAGGATAATGGCGAATGATTTGCAGATCCTGAGCACTACTGACAAACATCTAATCTTGTAAAATGTGTGGTGCTGCTGCTTTGTAGTATTCACAAAGTATGTGATCACAAATCTCGAAAGTGAACGCGAGCACGCATTCAAAAGTGATTTTTAAATGCCCCGCATATTAAAAGGGTCCTATTATGCTCTTTTACAAAGTCTTTATTTTGTTTTGGGGGTGCATGCTCTCATGCTTGGTGGTTTGAAAAACACATTATTTTTCACATAATTTATATTATTACAATAGTGTGTCATAATTTAGACTTTTTAAGGCATAATCTTTTTTTCTTACGTGGCAGAAATGGGCTTTCATACTAATAGGTCTTTTGATTTAAATGCTTTGCATTCTGTTTTCTCTATCCTCCTTATTCTTAAATATAGAAGTAAGCTTATCTGCCCTACAAAGGCAAAGTGCAGTAACTACGCCAACACTGAAACTGAGAAAGTTGCCTTTAAAGTTTTTACACCATATATGGTATTAGTTTGGATTTTGTAGTTACTGCTATTTTGACACTCTCGTTTCTCTGAAACGGGACAAAACTGAACCAGGAGACTTTGCCACAAGACAAAACGTTTGTCACAAAGCTAATTTTAAGCCTTAACTCAATTTTGACCAAATGTGTAGTTTCCTTTGGAGGGCAGTTATGGGTGAGACTTCTGGTTCATAATTTCCGCTGTAGGGAAATAACGAGAAGAATAACAACGTGCAGTAAATGCTATGCTATGATTCTGTATCTAAATATGGATCAAATATAATGTGGACAAAACTAAAAGGAGATTAGATTAACTGATGAATTTGCCGATTTTTTCTTATGATGTAACATGTCTGCACATGCAGTTTTATTGTAAAGATCCTCTCCAGATGAATCACATGATTTGTCAGTGAGCTACAAAGTCCTAAATGATACTAGCTAAATGACAATGTAACAGATGAAAATGGCTTAATGCAAATGCTTTCACACAAACAGAATGATCAACAATTTTCTGAAGGGGATAATGTTTAAAATTGAGAGCGATAAGGCAATTAGCTCTCTGTGTTGAATTTAAAGTTGCTTATGATGTTGGTATGCATGAATGAAGATGTTAATCATCTCTGTAGCGCAAAGCCTCCAGAAGCACATTCAGAGTGGTTGCGGTCACAGGGTCCTGCTCTGCCCTGGAATTCACATCCAAATGAACACAATTGTAGCCATTAATTTTCCCTGATGAAAGGCAGTGTTTAGCATGTTCTTTGCATAATGAATGTGATCTTGAAAAGTTCTTGGCCTCTGAACTAATGAAGAAAAATATTGCTATTTGGTCTGTTGCCTGGGGAACAAGCTCAGCTCACAACATTCTTATTGATGACCGATAACAAAGACTGGAAACTAATAGAGATGCTTCATCCCTCCTAATCCCTGATGTTATTGCTTGTGCGGTTAGCCTTTTCTCAGCTAAATGTAGAAGTTTTCTATCCACAAGGATCAAAACTGTTGTTTGTATTCTGCTGTTGTATATTTCAGGCTGGCAAAAGCAATAGACTGGTCTGCCAGAATTCAGAGAACAAAGAAAGCAGAGCTACCTCTAAACAGAATGCGAACAATGACCGAGGATGACACTAGACAAATCATTGGACAGATAACGCAGACACACAGTCTGTCACAGGACAATTTCAGACTGCGGATTAGATGAAAGGCAAAGATGGAAGAGGAAATAAATATGAGGGAGAGAGGAGAATAAAAGTTCAGTCTAATGAGGACAGAGTGGTTTTCCCTCTCTTGATATTGAAAGGATTTAAAAGATGAGTCACTCATGCAAAACTGAAGCTGCTCAGGTCAATACATAGAAGCGACTGGCTTTCACCAAAGTGCATGTCAAAACAAACACATAAATACATACTCAAGTTGAAACCGGATTTGCAAGCTCTTTGACAGACTTTTAGCGACGATGTCATTTCTCCAGCAGGGGGCAGAATATTGAAAAGCAGAGTCTCGGCGTATCAAGAGGTGGCGCTAGAGAGCCATGTTCAGCTTCACTCTGTTTAAACTAAGATTGCAAACACTCAGTTTTTAAGTTTGGATGATTTAAACACGTACTTATACACGTACAGGTTTTAGATTTTAGATACCACTGTACATACATTAAACTACATGACTGTACATGTCCCACTGTACATTAAATCTATAAAGCAAGTATTACCGTTATTTTAGTATCACTAAGATACTATTATAGATTTTTTATTAATAATTTGTTTTAGTGTTTGTCTTGATTTTCAGTTTTCATTTTTATGTTAGTTAAATTTAGTAATTTTGTTGTGTTTTTTTGTCAATTTTATTACTTAAATGTTTATTTAGGTTTTAGTTGTAGTTATTTTAGTACACGGTTAAACCAAAAAAAACTCTGCTAAATCTTGCTTTGGAAACTACCTCATGAAATAAAATCAAAATAAATTCAGTTACATTTTTTTATTTTAGTAACAAAAAATATTATAATTTTTAATGGGGTTAGAGTTAGTAAACTAACCCTAAAATGTCTATTTAGTTTTTTTATTTACAGTTTTATTATTAGTGAATTTAATACATTGTTAAATGTAAAATGCAAAATCTTGCTTTGGAAATTACCTGAAGTAAAATAAATAAATAAATAAATAAAATAAAAACTAATAAGAAAACAAATATTATTATTTTTAGTATTATTACCATTTTTTAGTAAACTAACCTTAAATATGTATATTTAGTTTTTATCACAGTAAAATAAAATAATAATAAATTAATACAATAAAATAAAATAAAAAATAAATTAAATTATAAAGCAAAATAAAATAAAAGTTTTTTTATATGTAACAAAAAATATTATTATCATTTTTAATGGGGTTAGGTAATACGTTGTTAAAGGTAAAGGAAATCCTAAATATTGCTTTAAAAACTACCTGAAAAAAATAAATAAATAAAAATTAAATTAAATTAAATTAAATTAAAATTCAGGTATTTCAGTTAAAGTTTTTATTTTCATTTTAAATTAATACACTGTTAAATGTAAAATGCTAAACCTTGCTTTGGAAACTACCTGAAGTAAAATAAATAAATAAATAAATAAATAAAATAAAAACAAATAAGAAAACAAATAAATAATTTTATTTCAGTTAGAAAAATTATTATTATTATTTTTAGCATTTTTAGTAAACTAACATTAAATATTTATATTTAGTTTTTTATCACAGTAAAATAAAATAATAATAAATTAATACAATAAAATAAAATAAAAAATTAATTAAATTATAAAGCAAAATAAAATCAAATAACAATTCAGTTATTTCAGTCAAAGTTTTTATTTTCATTTTAAATGGAGGTCGAGTTAATAAAATAAACCTTAAAACCTCTATTTAGTTTTTATTACAGTTTTAATTTTAGTTAATTTAGTTAAATCTTGCTTTGGAAATAAATAAAATAAAATAATTTATAAAATAAATAAAATAAAATAAAATAAAATAATTGTATTTCAATTGAAGTATTAGTAATTATCATTTTTAATAGGGTTAGTTTTAGTAAGCTAATTTAGATCAGTGAAAGGAGCCTCTTTCTGTCTCTCTCTGTTACTGTGTGTTTACTTGACATAATCATGCAAATGAACAGCTGACAATCTAGCGAAGTAAATAGAAAAGTTCATACACTGATTGAGATGCACAACATTAATTGTATCATTATAAGCCTTTTTATTAAACTACAATGCATTTACATTAAAAAAAGATATTGCTAATTAGAAAATACAAACTCTACAGCAGAACCAAATGACTTGCAGCCTAGATAATGTCATTCAGTGATGTCTTTGAAGCATTGCTCAGCTGGGCCGAACACTCATTAATCTTATGCATGAGAAAGGGACAGAGCTCACAGCTTTTATTGAGCTGTAAGGGATACACATGACCTCAGCAAACTGTGTCTGTGAGGTTAAAGGAATGTCAGGTCAAAGAGGAATCTTACATTGAGAGGTCACATGCCACATAAATGTGAGTTCAAAGTCTTCAGATCAGCTCAAGCCAGTATTTTGGACCATCAACTGTTAAGAGAAAATAGTACAGTATGATGTTTCCTTTAATATATATATATATATACATATTGATATATATCAGGGTTATTACAGTTAATTAAACCTATATATGCACATATTCATATATGGGCCATGGGTAAAAAAAAGCATTTAAGTATTCAAATCTTAGATGTTTATCAAAATTAGTTTTTTATTATCTATTGAATCCCACAATGATATTTAAAATATCAGTAAGCTTAATACAAAATCATCATTTAGTGGGTACTTTCAACTGAGAGGTGGCTGAACCCTAACCCCTAAATTTCAACTTAGGAAAATTATATTGAAATAATTTTTTTGCATTTTATTCTATTGTTGTTTTAAAAATATTGTTATGTCTTTTTAAAAAAGTGAAGTTTAAAAAAATGGAATTATGAAAATTTATGTAAAACAAATGTGTCCCGCATTTTCATGTCACTATACCGAAACAGTATATGTTTTAGTCCATTGGCTAAGACTGATTATAACTACACCCCTAGATTTATAATCAATATTAATGGTGAGTAGATAGGCCCCATCATTTTAAGGTAAATGTGTGTGTATATGTAACTTTAAAAAACGTCACTACCGAACACCATTTTTCCATAATACACTTTTTTGAGAGTTATTCCATAACATTTAGTTTTTATTAGGGCTGTCAAACGATTAATCGCATGCAAAATAAAAGTTCATGTTTACATACTATATCTGTGTGTACTGTGTATATTTATTATGTATTATATGTATATATTAAATATTTAAATTTATTTATAATCTAAATTATATACAAGTATAAATATATATACATATATTTTTTTTAAATATATACATGTATGTTTGTGTATTTGTATATGCATAATAAACATACACAGTACACACAGATATAGTATGTAAACATAAACTTTTATTTTGTATGCGATTAATCGCGATTAATCGTTTGACAGCCCTAGTTTTTATATGTGTACAATTGTTCAGAACTGTGCTAGCTAATCATGTGCTAAATAGCATGTTCGAGCCGGGTACAAAAGTCCAAAAATTTTCACTACCGAAACAGTCATGACCGAAACATTTGGTTTCAGTAGTCACATCATTGTTTTTTTTTTGGGTGTTATTCCCTAAAATGGAGTTTTTATGTGTGTACAACTGTTCAAAACTGTGCTAGTTAACCATGTACTGATTAGCACCTTTGAGCTAGGCCCAAAAGTATCTAAAATTGTCACTACCAAAACAGTAACGACCAAAACATGTCATTGTTTCGGTAGTGACAAAAAGGAACACATAATTCTTTATTTGAGGAAAATAAACAAAAATGTTGTACAGTTATGCAATTTTTTTGTAGTATGTTTTAATAGTATGCGGGTTCAAATTCTGTAATGTGATGTAGTCTCTACCAAAACATTACTGTCACTAACAAAAATGTGCAGTCATGACCGAAACATGGGATGTTTTGTCAAAGATAAAGTATACTGAATTATCAACTAAGATGTAATGATAGCGTTAGGTTCAATGTATATTTAAACTAATTCATCCTTAAGTAGGAAATCAGTATCATCAACTTTTTGCCTTTTACAAAGAAAAATGTGCATTCAAAATGCAAGAAATCTTATAAATCACACTTGACGTATTGTTAAAATTGTAATTGTTATTGATTAACCTCTGAAAACTTTTTAATAAAATATTAAAAATATATTTACAAGGAAGATATAAGCAAAATCTTAATAGGTCCATGTAAAAAAAAAAATATTAAATTATAAATTACTGTGTTTCAGTATTGACAAATTTGGGGAGAGGACTAATATTCCAAAACTTTCTGAAAATACAATATGAGAATTAACTGCACAATTACTAGAAATGTGTACCATGGATATTATACAATTTCCATACATACAAAATTTGTGGGAAAAGACATTTTTTTCCAAGACGTTTTGAACCATATAGTATTTATCCTACATTTCTGATATTTGCATTATACAGGTTAGTCAATGTATTTTGCATGTTGCTTGGCAACAGTCTGGTCAGGTATGATTAGTACATGCAGATAAAAAGATGTAACATGATTGTCTCTGCAAATACGTTTTTTTTAATCAAACACACAAATGCAGTGTAACATAATTGTGTATTTAACCCAATATAAAAACTTATTTTTGGTATTACCTTGGTTATAGAGCCTTGTAAAATATTTACATGAATTTATTTGATCATTATATGTGTGTAGATGTGTGAAGCACAGTGGCTCTGCAGTTCTGTCAATGCGTGTTGTGATGAAATGTCATCCACGCATCAAAGATTCCGCTGGGATTGTATCGATGGATAGAGGTTATCTGATGCCACAGAGCACAAAAGGACAGAGAATATCCCTCAAATACATCAAGCATGATTCAGTTTTCAATATTTAATCTTCTTTCATTTAATCTGTGAGGAATGTCAGCGTAAAACAAACACACATTATCACCGCTCCTCCCTATGGAGTCCGTTAGGACCGTCATCCCGGCATCCAGACAACAGAAAGAATGACCACAGAACGATGCGTTCGTCGGTACAGTTGATAGGCTTTCGGGTCCTTTTGTGCTGCCTTTATGGCACAGGAGTCATTCACAGGCCCTGCTGTCTACACGCCTGAGGCAGTTCCTCTTCACTCTCTTCTCTTCATACTTTTCCCTTATCCCTCACTCCCGATTCCAGGAGCATATGTCACTTGGAAGTGCTCTGCTAATTACAGGTCTCTTTTGTTTGTGGGTTTCTCTTTTCTCTGCTCTTGTTGTTGATGGTATTGTCACTAGAGTATCTGTGGGAGTCCTGCCGTCCCGACAGAAGGTTTTTATTGGAGTCTTAATGAGTTTACCTCGGGTGGTCTCCTCTGCAAATCTGCACCTCTCATTCTGTGCCCAGAGTGAGCAGAGCCAGATTTCAGCCATCAGGGCCTCTTATCTCTTCAATTCAGGGTGTATAAATGTGTGTATCTGCGCAGGGACACAGGGAAGCGCTTTATCACAGGAATATGAGCTTTATACAAGCTCCACCTGATTATTTTGACAGTGCGGCACTTTACAGAGCACACAAAAATGTGAGCGTGAGGAGAATTGTCAACAGTGCTGACTTGATTTCTCGCTCTCTTGGGAAAGTGGCACGTGTGCCGTGTCACAACTAGTAAATAAGAAGTGACCCTCAGTGACCCTGTCCTGGCATTCTCTAGGGTCATCTCTCCTACAGCACCTGCTCTCTGAAATAAAGAGATCAACAAAGGTCGCGACCCTTGTGTATAAAACACCTCGGTGTGTCAGAGGTCAAGCATTGACCGGTGTGGCTGTCCCAAAGTGACTCCGATTCACTGCGTCCAATTGTAACGCGACCCGGAAGCATTTAGTTCCCTGGTGGGTTGATGGGACATGTCAGAAATCTTGGTGATTAGTTTGGGACTTTTGCTATTAAAGTGTGTTCCTGATCAAATTTTGTAAAAAAAGGTCTTGTCATGCCATCACAGAAATGAATTTGTGGAAGACAAGTAGTACATGTACACTACTGTTCAAAAAAAGTGTGTTTTAAATAAATTAATACTTTAAAATAATTAAATAAAAAATAATTAATTAATTATTTTAAATTAATAATTTAAAAGCGATTCGTTCAAAACTGACGCATTTAATGGATCTAAAGTGACAGTAAACATTTCTAATTTTAAAATGTTACAAAGAATTTCTATTTTAAATAAATTTTGTTTTTTTTAAACTCTGTCCATCAAAGCATTATGAAAAATATAACAGTTTTCACTAAAAATAGGAAGCACTGTATTAAACTCTAAAGACTGGAGTAATGGCTGCTGAAAATGTAGGTTTTCTATCACAGGAATACATTTTAAAAATAAATAAAATAAAAAATAAAAAATAAAATAAATACAATTTAAATATAATATAATATAATATAATATAAAAAATATTATTAAAATTTTTTATTGTTTTTTAAAGACACCTTTCTGATAATTTTATTTGATTAAAAATGTTATATATTGTGAAATAATATTGCAATTTAAAAGAGTGTTTTTATATTTTAATATACTTTAAAAGAGAATTTATTCCTGTGATGCAAAGCTGAATTTTCAGCATCATTACGCCAGTCTTTAGTGTCACATGATCCTTCAGAAATCATTCTAATATGCTGATTTATTATCAATGTTAGAAACAATTGTGCTGATTTTTTTTTTTTTGGAACCTGTGATAGTTTTTCAGGATTCTTTGATGAATAAAACATTAAAAAGAACAGCATTTATTTAAAATGGAAATCTTTTGTAACAATGTACAATACCATTCAAAGTTTGGGGTCATTAAATGTTTTCTTTCATTTTTCTTTGAAAAAAATTTATACTTTTATTCAGCAAGGATGTGTTAAATTGATAAAAAGTGATAGTAAAGACTTATATTGTTAGAAAAGATTTATATTTTGAATAAATTATGTTCTTTTTAACTTTTCATTTATCAAAGAATCCTGAAAAAGTATCACAGGTTCCAAAGAAATATTAAGCAGCACAACTGTTTCCAACATAAATAATAAATCAGCATATTAGAATGATTTCTGGAGGATCATGTGAAGACTGTAATGGCTGATGAAAATTCAGCTTTGCAACACAGAAATAAATAATATTTTCAAGTATATTAAAATAGAAAACCATTATTTTAAATTGCTAAAATATTTCACAATAATACTGTTTTTTTATATTTTTAACCAACAAATAGGTAGAGATTTCTTTAACAAACATAAAAATCTCACTGATCCCAAACTTTTAAATGACAGTGTGTATATATATAAAAATATATATGTGACCCTGGACCACAAAACCAGTCTTAAGTCGCTGGGGTATATTTGTAGCAATAGCCAAAAATACATTGCATGGGTCAAAATTATTATAAATTATAAGATTTTTCTTTTATGTCAAAAATCGTTAGGAAATTAAGTAAAGATCATGTTCCATGAAGATTTTTTGTAAAATTCCTACTGTAAACCTATCAAAATGTAATTTTTGATTAGTAATATGCATTGTTAAGAACTTAATTTGGACAACTTTAAAGGTGATTTTCTCAGTATTTTGATTTTTTGCACCCTTAGATTTCAGATTTTCAAATAGATGTATCTCGGCCAAATATTGTCCTATCCTAACAAACCATACACCAATAGAAAGCTTATTTATTGAGCTTTCATAGGATGTATATATCTCAGTTTTGTAAAATTTAACCTTATGACTGGTTTTGTGGTCCAGGGTCACATATAAACTTTTATTGAGTTAGATTAAAACAAAAATGGAACATAGAAAAAGAAAATATGAAAACAAAATCAAGCAAATATATAAAAATGTAAAATAAATTAAAATTTAAAATAACATTTAAATAATTCAAATAAGCTTAAAAAGGGAAGAAAAGGTAATAACAGAATACATGTAAATACCCCCAATATTTTACATAAGTTTGATAAATGTAAATGTATAATTGCCTCTTAACCTTTTGTGATTATCCTGCCCAGTGATTACTTTGAATCACTATTATCTGAAAAGTTGCAGATGGCGACTGAGTATGGATATTTGAATAGGAATTTCCAGACCAGCCAGTCAGCTGTGCATGCTCACAATATCCACCAATTTAGTCTTTGTAGTGCTGGGGAAAGCAGTCTCACCCCCTCTTCTGATGTATGTACTTTCTATACTATTTAGTTTATTTGCATACAGATGTCTAGTCAGCCCCACTTTGGGGCTGAAAGGGAGGGAGGGAGGGCTGCAGTCCTGGCAACAAGGCAAGAGTTGCTGACTGACCCATAATTTCCAAGCATACTTCATAGCACCATGGCTACTGTGTTTCGATCACTGGGCACAGGTGGCATCTTAATTACCATGGATATTTTTGCGAGAAAGGGTGAGGGCCATTTGTATTGGATCACTAATTGAGCAGACCCTCTCAAAATACCATTAGCACCACTTGGATCATTAAATTTAAGGGCCTGATGACACAGAATTACATAATGGCTTAGCTAGCATTTAAATAGAGCAACTTTTAGGGGACTTCTGCGCTCAGATATGAGGGCATCCATCATATACGAGTCAAGATCACCAATCTAGACTTTTGTGTCCAGAATGTGAATAATTAGTGAGGGGAATTGAGGGGCACGGGAACAGGTGGAGCAGAGACGAGGGTTGGATGAGGGTTCAGCAGTGAGAGAGAAAGAGAGAGAGAGCAGGAGGGATGGTGTGAAAAGAGCTTGTCTCCTGTTCTTTCAGCTACTTTTGTCTTATTCTCTCACTAAGACAAGAAAACCTATACTTTAGGACAGCTGCTAAGCTGATTTGCCCAGAGATTAGCTGCATATCTGTTGTGTCAAAGAACTGAGCACAAAACGCAGGCCGTTGTCTTTGACGTGTTAGCAGTCTGCAAAGTTTCCCCAAACTTGAAAGTTCTTATTGAACTTTTGAGGTTTTACTTCGCAAGCAATCAAAGGCTTTTGTCTGTTCACAATATAACAGTATTGGACTGCCAGACAAAACAGACTGCTGATATAAGATTACATTTTGCAAGTTAAGACAAGTAATATATATGAAAATAAATAAATAAATAAAAGACTTTTATAAAGATTTTAATGTTTTTTTTTAAAGAAGTCTCCTATGCTCATCAAGGCTGCATTTATTTGATAAAAAATACAGAAAAAACAGTAATATTGTAAAAATATTATTGCCATTTAAAATAATGCTTTTCTATTTTAATATAATAAAAAATATATATTTCTGTGATGTAATGCAGAATTTTCCTTACTCCAGTCTTCATTGTCATATGATCTTTCTTAAATTATTCTAATATGCTGATTTATTATCAATGCTGGAAACAGTTATGTTGCTTTTTATTTTTTTAGAACCTGTGATACTTTTTTCAGGATTCTTTGATGAATAAAAAGTTAAAAAGAACAGCATTTATTTAAAATAGAAATCTTTTGTAACAACATACACTACTGTTCAAAACTTTGGGGTTGGTAAACTTTTTTCTTTCTTTTTTAAAATAAATTAATACTTTTATTCAACAAGGATGTGTTAAATTGATACAACGTAATAGTAAAGACTTATACTGTTAGAAAAGATTTCTATTTTGAATAAATGCTGTTCTTTTTAACTTTTTATTCATCAAGGAATCCTGAAAAAATGATCACAGGTTCCAAGAAAATATGAAGCATCACAACTTTTTCCAATTGATAATAAATCAGCATATTAGAATGATTTCTGAAGGATCACGTGACACTGAAGACTGTAGGAATAATGCAGGAATAAATTATATTTTAAAGTGCATTAAAACAGAAAACCGGTGTTTTAAATTGCAATAATATTTCACAATATTACAGTTTTTTTTCTGTATTTTATTCAAGTAAATGCAGCCTTGATGAGTATAAGAGACATCTTTAAAAAACAGAACAATCTTACTGATCCCAAACTTTAAAACTTTTATTTATTTATTTTCATATATATTACTTGTCTTAACTTGCAAAATGTAAGCTAAAATCATAAGTCTGTTTTGTCTGGCATTTGTAAAACATACACTACTGTTAAAAAACTTTGGGGTTAACTTTGGGATAAACTTTCTTTCTTTCTTTCTTTCTTTCTTTCTTTCTAAATGAATTAATACTTTTATTCAACAAGGAAGTGTTAAATTGATACAAAGTGATAGTAAAGACTTATATTGTTAGAAAAGATTTCTATCTATAAATGCTGTTCTTTTTTCCTTTTTATCCATCAAAAACAAAATCCTGAAAAAAGTATTACAGGTTCCAAAAAAATATAAAGCATCACAACTGTTTTCAACATAGATAATAAATCAGCATTTTAAAATGATTTCTGAAGGATCATGTGACACTAAAGACTCTAGTAATCATGCTGAAAATTAAGTTTTGCATCACAGGAATAAAGTATATTTTAAAGTGCATTAAAATAGAAAACCGCTAATAATATTTCACAATATTACAGTTTTTTTTCTGTATTTTTGATCAAATAAATGCAGCCTTGATGGGCATAAGAAACTTCTTTTAAAACCATTAAAAATCTTACTGATCCCAAACTTTTGAACGGCAGTGTATTTGGATAGGGAAAGGAAAGCTGCAAAAGTTTTCACCCACAAAAATAAAGATGCTTAAATGCTTAATTTGCCATTTGTTCTGTTGATTTATGTCATGCAGTGTCCAATATCACTCATTGTTCAGTCATAATTTGGTTGCTGTTATCTCATCTAAACTTTAGTTGTTTCTCCTCTCAGTCCCTTCCCCCATTTTTTTCTCACAAGATTCTTGAAAAAGGAGACTAGCTGGGCTTGCCTGATATCACCCTCCAGGGTGACAGCTGTGCCAAAAAGCCCTTCACCACACACACACACACACACACACACACACACACACACACACACACACACACACACAAAGCTCATTTAGGGAGCCTGGCTCAGTGGCCTGGAAATCACACTCTAAGCTCCGCCCTTAAGTGTGGTTAGCCATTGTTATTGTAATGAGGCCGTGTGCATGTGTATGAAGAAGGAGAGTGAGTGGGTTTAGACTTCTTCCCTCCCTGTAGTCTGAGTTTACCCTCAGTTTTCATTCAACTCTACAACATGTCATACAATAATAAACAGTCATCATCAACCATTATGTATGAGAAGCAAGAGTGTAAATAATTAATCAGCAGAACCAAAACAGCCACTATAAAATCCTCAATATTCACTAAGATGAGACAGACTCCAGTTAAACACATAAAAGCCACTGCTGACAGACTCCAGGCACTCATATGTTCATACGCGTCCTTCCAAATAAACCTCTAAAAGCTTTTCACACTTTCTACAGGCCTGGTGTCCACTAAGTGTAAATGCCTTAATAAGCACCCCCTGGCCCCCTCCATACGTCCCATGGTCCCCCTCCTTACTCACCATGGCAACAGCAAGTTGGTGGGGGGGTGTTCTCAGCATCATTATCAGCGGGCCCATCTGTCATGGGGGGTAAGACTTCAGATCATGTAAAGAGGCCTACGTGGGCTCCAGCAGTATCCCAGCACATATGCCTTCTCACTGGCCTGACTGGGGAAAGGGTGGGGGAGAAGAGAGTTACACCAGAGTGCACAGATTGAGTTTGGGAAAGAATGAGAAGGCCTGGTCTGAGGGCATGAGGTTTCACTGACTGATTGATTAACTGATTTATAGAGTTTATAAAGACTAAAAAGTTTGTTTAAAAAAAAAAAAAAATCCAAAATACTGAATATTTGAACTTTTGAACATGCAACTTTTGTGAAAATTCTAAGAAAAGTTTTAAAATATATTTTCAATTTTTATTTTTTTCCTCTTTTTTTCTATGGAAAGTGACCTTGAGGTCCTCAAAGGCCCTAAACAAACAAATAAATGAATGTTGTTGTTGTTGTTGCTGTTGTTGTTGTCATTATTATTATTGAAATTTAGTTCATATGGGGTAAACATCAGTTTAACTATATAGAAATCACATGGATGACATATACACTACCAGTTAAAAGTTTTTGAACAGTAAGATCTTTTAGGTTTTTTACGAAGTCTCTTCTGCTCACCAAGCCTGCATTTATTTGATCCAAAGTACATCAAAACAGTACAATTTTGAAATATTTTTACTATTTAAAAAAATTAACTATTTAAATTATATTTAAATATTAATATATATATATATATATATATATATATATATATATATATATATATATATATATATATATTTAAATAGTGATTAAATGTGTGTATTTTACTGTATTTTTATTCAAATAAATGCAGCAAGTGTAATATATATATACATTTTTAAATTTTATATAAAAAATGTACACATTCTTTAATTTCTATACAATGTAATATTTTATAAATAAATGTACACTACCAATCAAAAGTTTTTGAACAGTAAGATTTTTTATGTTTTTAAAAAAACTCTCTTCTGCTCACCAAGCCTGCATTTATTTTATCCAAAGTACACCAAAAACAGCAAAACAGCAAAACTGTAAAATATTTGTATTATTTAATGTTCTATTTGAATATATTTTGAAATGTAATTTATTCCTGTGATTTCAAAGCTTAATTTTTAGCATCATTACTCCAGTCATATGATCTTTCAGAAATCATTCTAATATTCTGATTTGCTGCTCAAAAAACTTTTATTATTATTATTATGTTGAAAACAGCTGAGTAGATTTTTTCAGGTTTCTTTGATGCATAGAAAGTTCAAAGGAACAGCATTTATCTGAAATTGTAACATTATAAATGTCTTTGTAATTACTTTTGATCAATTTAAAGCATCCTTGCTAAATAAAATTAATAATTTCTATAATAAAAAAAATTATGCTGACTCCAAGCTTTTGAATGGTATAGTGTATAATGTTACAAAAGCTAAATGCTGATCTTTGGATCTTTCTATTCATCAAACAATCCTGAAGAAATGTACTAAACTGTTTTAAATATTGATAACAATAATAATAAATGTTTCTTGAACAACAAATCAGCATATTAGAATGATTTCTGAGGATCATGTGACACTGAAGACTGGAGTAATGATGCTGAAAATTTTGTTTTGATCACAGGAATAAATTAAAATTTAAAATATATTCAAATAGAAAACAGTTACTTTAAATATAACAAATATAAATATATTGTATAGTATAAAGTATAATATAAATAATATAATATAACATTTCCTGTGTGCTTTATAATTTAGGACCATGTTAATTACGTTTAATGTGAACATCCACATGAGCTTTGTATTTGCATGTTTAAAATACTATAAATACCATGGCTGACTAGTTTAAAACACACAACCAAGTTGTGGCAACCAATGAAACAAAATTTGTCTCTTAATCTTTTGTCTCTTCAGAAAATTTGTCAGTAAACAAGGAACCGTAGTTTCAGGTTGTGCTCTCTTACCTTGTTAAAACGTGTTTAAAATATGTATTTCTTAAGAAAATGCAAGAAAATGACTCAGTGAAAAGTTTTACAGAGAGACTCTTAAAGTCCTGACACATGACTCGAGTCGCACAAGACATGCTTTTGTTTTCATTTTCAGAGGTCATTGTGTGGGGACACAGGCGTTGAGGAGCGCTCTCATTGGCTTGTCGCAACGAACAAAAACTTCCCTGGCTACCGCTGATTGGCGGAAGCCAACTTCTACCAAATAAGCCCGCCCACCTCGGTCTGTAAGTTTTCTTTAAAGTAACTTTCTCTGTAATGAAGTTGAGTAGTTTTGCGGTGTGAAAGCGAAGAAATCACCGCAAAGATGAAGTTGTGTAAAACTTTTCTCGGTAAGTGCTGGATTTATTTTTTTAATCTTATTTCAGTTTTGACGAGCGTCAAACTTAGATATAGTCTGGTGCGCTGTGGTTTTGTTGATAGTCGGTGGATTTGGTTAATTTTTTGTTAACAATCACTATTCACAGTAGATTTATTATTGTAGGCAAAACACGAGTGATATAATTATACTAAATATTTATACTGATTACAAACCTATACCGACAGGCACATTTGTTGTTGCTGGCTTCTTTGTTTACTTTCATTTTAGGCTAAGTATTAATATAAAATGTTATCTGAATAGACTTGGATTACGTTTTAACTCTTTAAAATTGCTCTGCTATTGACGAACGCATAGTATTGATCCACATCCCGGATTTTTTGTATGTTTTAAAAGTTGCGAAACGAAATCAGGCAGTTTTTTAACAAAGGCAACTTTTGTCTCCCAGAGGGAGTTGCGCTTTAAACTCAGAGGCCGTCGGACTTCTGGCGTATTAAAACTTTTGTATTTGGGAGGGATCAGTCCATCTGGCTGTGGGGGGATTCCGGGTGTTGTGCTTCTCATTCGCTCAGCTGGCATCCTATGTAATATTTATACACAGTGTCTGGCCAGTGGGAACAGACTGTGGCTTTAATTGTATGCTGGGCTATCCATCTGTATACGAAACTTTAGGATCAGGGGTTAGCAAAGTTCCAGCTGGTAACCGGAGAACTTCGGTGTCATTAAATATGCAAAACTCTCAAAGGCTTTTGCAAGTTTCATATATGATAAGAAACTTTTTTTAAGTTTAGTGAAGAGTCCCCCCCCCCCCCTTCATTGTAGAGCAAATGCATTTTCCTTTTTAAGTTACATCTATTATAGTATATTAGTATTGATAGATGGATTTTAATATTTATACCATCAATCGAACTTCGCAAATGCGGTGTTTGACTGGTTTACTGCACTGTAAAATGATTTCAGTAATGTTAACTACGTTATTTGTTTTGTTTATTCTTTATCAAGTAAGAAATTTAAACTTATTTCTTGATGTTTATTACTCAGGAAGATAAGTGATTGTTTTTTAACAATTAAAATCACTTTGACATCTTAAAAAATTTAGCCGGCAGTTAAACTTGAAGCTTCACATTTTTTCGACATTTTACAATCTGGCAACCTCGGAAGAAAATAATAATACTATTTTAACCGTTTACTCAGACAGATGAAGTTAATTCCATAATTTCCCACAAAACTAGGTCACATAGAAAAAAAAAACATAAAAGAAAAGTAGTTCATCGCTTTTGAAGAAAGGCAAATGTGTCATTGCGCAAGAAAAAATAGATCCATATTAAATAACTGTTTTTCAGTTACAGAAATTATTCTCTTTCTTGTCAATACTGAACATTACCGTGTATGGCAATCGGACAATAGTCTTTAAAACATAAAACAAAAGCTTGCATTTGATGTATCAAATAACTTTCTGCGCATGTAATATTCAGCGTTTAACAAAAGTAATAACAGCGTTTTCTCCGAAATAGACACCTGCCACGGATAGCGCTCTTGTCCATGGTACTGAAACAGCGCTGATCTGGGTGCTGAACTTTCAGCTGAGCTCCCGCATCTAAACCTACAGATTTCTTCTAAAATAAGCAAATAAATTACGTAAGATTGTAAGTTAAATGTCAAACGACTTTCCTCTTGCGTGTGAGTATTTCATATCGGGTGGGTGGGGGTCAATAGCGGCCCACTCTCCATCTTGTGTTGTACATGATTTACTATGATGATGATGTCACGGCGCAGGGTAGAGGAGGGGTGGACAATGGGCCTGTGAGCGAAAGGTAAGTCAGAATCGTTCGACAAAGCGTGTGGAGAAATGATTTTGGCAGCATTTGTGCTCACATTACCTGTCGATTAATGGATATATGCGTCTTGCCTACAACATGAAGAGGTTTCGGACCGGTCCTGAACGAATTACTAGAGGTTTTTAACGGTAGCGACAGGAGACTCATTCTGAAGGGGAGGTGTACAACACTGAAGTTAACACACAGAGCCTACAAAGAGCAAGAGGCCGCTCGCATCTGCTATAAAAAAAAACGTCGTTTGCTTATGGTATTCTTTTTGTTTACTAATTCGAATGCTGATGTTGGTGAAAATTTCAATGTTTTGGAAAGGTTTGCTGGTTTGGATTTCCGTTACTATTGAAGCCAAATGGACGCCGGACTTGTAATCTCTTAAAGAAGAAGTGCCACCGTGTTTACATTTCTTAAACATTTTGTCTTATTTTCGCTTGATTGCTATACACCACAATTACGTTGTGTAAAAAGAACGATTCTACTGTGTTTTTTGAATAATTGTTTTGTCAGTTACATCGCGGATTTATTTTCAAGAAACCCAAGAACTTAAAAGGGCCTCTATTGCATCTACAACACAATATCCAGCCTCTCATATTACATTTTCAGTGTTGTGCTTGTTTTAAAACAACATTTATAATCGAATCGCAAACGTGGAAGTTCAAAACCAAGCGGAATATTCATTGGAAGTTTGTCGATTCACACAAAGTCAGATGTAGATATACAAATACAATGTTTTTTATAGAAGCGGACAGTCATTAGAAACCCTTAAGCAACGTAAAAGCAGCATATGTTTCGTCTTGTGTGCGTGCGTTATTTACCACAAGCAAAACAATGCAAACGAACCATCTGTTTACTTCAGGCTCGGCCTACATAATGCACTATTCATTTATTAGATTAAAGCCTTTTCTTTCAGTTTTACATTTTAATTGCGCTTTATTCATCGCTTATAGTTGTTTTAGGACCTCTGTAGGTTGGGCTTTAAACGTTATTGCTTTAATAATACAGTCACGGATCTTGTAAACATGTTCTGCTGGATATTGTTTCTCCTCGAGGAAAGTGACAGTGTTTTAAAGGCGGAGGGGTTTGGCTGGTTGTAACTGAAAGGCGTGGTGTGCTAGAAGAGGTTATGCGCAGCAGCATCATGGTGCTTTTTCGAAGTCAAGGGCCTCATGCGACAAAAGAAATACTAATATTAGTCTATACTAAATGTAAGAGCAATTTGTGGCTAACATGCACTCCCATTTGTCTATTTCATGCATGGGCCTACTATATGTGGCCTTTATACATCATTTGAAAGCTTAATAAATAAGCTTTCCATTGATGTATAGTTCGTAAGAAAAGGACAACTATACAACTATTTGAAAACCTGGAATCTGAGGGTGCAAGAAAAGTCAAAATATTGAGAAAATTGCCTTTAAAGTTGTTCAAATGAAGTTTTTAGCAATGCATATTACTATTAAAAATAGGTTTTGATATATTTACGGTAGGAAATTTACAAAATATCTTAATGGAACATGATCGATACTTAATATCCTAATGATTTTTTGGCATAAAAGAAAAATCAATAATTTTGACCCATACAATGTATTTTGGCTTAGTACTAGTTTTGTGGTCCAGGATCACATATGGGAGGCAAACAATATTTTTTGTATGCTGGGAAATACAGCCATTCAAGAGAATGGGCCCTATTTTTTGAGAAAAAAAAAATTTAAAAAGGGATCTCTAAAAATACTCAGGTCAAAAAGTCTGGCATCAGCTCACCATTTTTATCTAGAAATAACATGCCAGAATAAAAATAATCCTTATCTTTTACAAGTTGTTGCCTTTGAAAGTGTCTCTAAGAAGCAATGTTTTGAAGAACATTCTCATTTATGTTACTTGACTCCTAATGTGTTGGAAAATAGGATCAAGAAATATTTTTATTCTTTTCAGAAATATAATGTTCCTCCCTTTTGTATTCATCTTGCCTTTATAGAAAGTTTTCAGCAAATGCACTAAAATCTGTTTAATTGGTTTCCATGCGATCAGACATGGGACATTGAGTTCTAAGAAAGGTTTGCATTGCGTATTGCATCATATGCGGCAAGTGCCGCAATTGTTGCGGTTCTCGAGGGAATTCCCTCCCCTGTTACGTGTGTGACGTGACTGAGCACCAGGTGCTACTTAAAACGTAATCAGACCACATGTAATGACGCCCTGATAAAAACAGCTGGGTCACGGCCGGATCTCTCGTCACCCAGGAAGAATAATCAACACCACAGCCATGAAGGCACGCAGACTCTGTCAGAACGTGATGGACTGTTGAAAGCCCATTCAGTGACCAAAGTGCATGGGTCCTCTGGGGGCTTTTTAATGTTTGCTTTTGGATTAGGGGTGTTCATCTTTGATAGTCATCCTGTGGAAAATGACATTACAATAGTTGCATTTGAATCCGCATTACTGGCATAGACTTGCTTATTTTTGGAGCTCAAAGGCTCAATTGCTTACAAAGAATCTGCGTGTCTTCTTTGTATTTTAGTTTTATTGCATATTTCAAACTAATATTATAAATATATATTAGATATGTAATAAATAGTTGACCTGCTTTAGTGTAACTTTTCATTTGTAATACATAAGTATGCACCTTTTAATATTTGGACATGTTAGACTAAAATTGTTATCTTATCCTTTTTTGTCAAACAGAGAATGAGTTCAGAGGGCAGCTGCTGAGCCAGAGGTGGACACGAGGGGACAGAGTCAGCAGCTGTGAGAACAAGAGGAGTCGGAGACAAAAAGTGAGACATTTTGTGTGTTTGCTTGCGTGTGTGTGTTTTTGTGTGTGTGTGTGTGTGTGTGTGTGTGTGTGTGTGTGTGTGTGTGTGTCAAATTAGCTTCATTTTCATTGATTATCTTTTGTCTTACAGTCTACCACAAAACCAAGGAAGCTAAAAGTACATTTCCTTTTCTGAATCTCTGACATCTTTCTCAGTCTGGGAGGGCCTCATTTCTTTCTTATATTTCACTTTGCTTCCACTAAGGGATGTGCATTTGAAAGAACTTATTGAATGTGTATTATTGATTGAGCTCTTTACAAGCATTTAAGAGGATTGGGGGCTACTCTGGTGTCTGTGAAATCAGACCTCCTCAGATCTGAGGATAAAAATCACAGTCGGAAAGTATAAGAGCTGGAGAACAGTAACAGCTTTTTTATATGTTTTTAGAGACACATTAGAGAAATGGAGAGTGTAAATATCTCAAGACATTAATAAACACCTATAATAATATCATAATCACCCATGTGTTTGTGTTCCAGATGAGCCAAGACACAGATGAGAAGCGAACGAGGACACGCTCAAAAGGAATCAGAGGTGAGAGGCTCTTAAAAACGTAAAAAATATTTTTTGTCCATTTCAGTGAATGTAATAACTGACAGAGCTTTTATCTCTCTCCTTATGTCAGTTCCTCTTGAGCTTGTCGGACAAGAGTACAGGTGAGAGCTTTTATGCTTTGTAGTGTTACACGTCATGTTTATAAAGACTAGAGTTTAGTAGAGTAGGTTAATGACTATAGCTAATGAAAACTCTTGTTTTGCAGCTGCCCTACGCCGGGATGTGACGGCTTAGGCCATGTCAGTGGAAAGTATGCACGACACAGAAGGTAGGTAGTAAGAATTCTGTCTCTTACAGCTGCCTATAAAAAAAACAAAAGGTAAGCAACAGAGTTTTTATCTGTTTCAGTGCATTGGGCTGTCCATTGGCTAAGAAAAGAAAACTCCAGGAGGCCGAGGAGAATCAGCCAGCCGCCAAAAAGAAGCCCAACCCCCTAAAGCTGGCCATGGATGATGGGTTCAATGCAGATAGTGACACAAATAGTGAAACAGAAACAAAAGATGAGGGAGTAGAGTCTGAAGAAGAAAGTGCTGATAAAGAGATGGAAGAAAAAGAAAAAGCACCTACATCAGAAGCAATGACAGGTGGGTAATAACCTATTAACTTTAACCTAATAATTTTTGTTTTTGTAGTTTACTACTTTTTTGTAGTTTGTATTTCACATAAAATACTTGATTCTCAATACTGTGTTGTTACCTGAATGATCCACAGCTGTGTTTTTTTGTTTAGTAATAGTTGTTCTTGAGTCCCTTGTTCCTGAACAGTTAAACTGCTTGCTGTTTTTCAGAAAAAACCTTCAGGTCCCACAAATTATTTGGTTTTTCAGCATTTGTGTGTATTTAAACCCTTTCCAACAATGAGTGTATGATTTTGAGATCCATCTTTTCACACTGAGGACAACTGAGGGACTCATATGCAACTATTACAGAGGGTTCAAATGCTCACTGATGCTTCAGAAGTAAAATGATGCATTAAGAGTTAGGGGTGTAAACTTTTGAACAGAATGAAGATTTTTCTTATTTTGCCTAAATATCATATTTTTCTTTAGTACTGCCCTTCAGAAACTACAGAAGAAACCCCCCAAAAAAAGATGCCCAAAAGAAAAAATAAGTTACATTTACCCTGATATTCAAATTCAAAACGTTATTACCCCCGGCTCTTAATGCTTTGTGTTTCCTTCTGAAGCATCAGTGAGTGTTTAAACCTTCTGTAATACTTGCATATGAGTCCTTCAGTTTTCCTCAATGTGAAAAGATGGATCTCAAAATCATACAGTCATTGTTGGAAAGGGTTCAAACATGCAAACAATGCCGGAAAACGAAAGAATTTGTGGGATCTGAAGGATTTTTCTGAAGAAAACAGCAGTGGATCATTTAGTTAACAACACAGTATTAAGAATGTGTATGAAAACTTTTGAACAGGGTCATTTTTATAAATTTAACTATTGTTTTCTCTATATCTAAACATATTTTATGTGAAATATCTTATTCAGGTCAGTACTAAATAAAAATAACAAGCATTTTGTATGATCCCGCTTATTTTGGTAAAATAATTAACATTTTGCAGATTCTGCAAGGTGTATGTAAACTTTTGACCTCAACTGTATGTACCATGCAGTGCACATACTATAGTCTTTATGTATTTAAGCTTTATTATATGAACATCTGTCACCCTAAATGGTCAAGAAACATCAAGATTTATAATTTATGATTGCCCGTTTTGTCATTCCCTTAGAAGAAATTTCCCAAGTGGATTCAGAAGAGAAAAAGACACCTGTCAGAGAAACATCAAGTCCAGTGCCAGAAAATGAAATTGAGAAAGAAGAAGCCAATATCGAGGCTACATCCATCCAACAAATCACCATGGATACTGAGGCAGAGGAGGGTCTACAGGTCGCCGAAGAGATTCAGGCTCGAGAAGAAGAGGTAGAGGAGGAAGCAGAAGAGATTACAGAGGAGGAGCGAGTGACCCAGCAGCTGAAAGAGACCGACGAGCCTGTGACAACAATTGAGGAAGAAGAAGAGGAGGAGGATGAGGAAGAAGAAGAGGGAGAAGAGGAAACACAATGCTTGAGCCAGAAGAACAACTCGGACCACCAGTACTTCAGCGGGGACTTTGGCAAAATCCAGACCAAAGAGATTGGGGAGATGGAGAAGGACAGTGAAGATGATGACGATGAGGAAGAAGATGAGGAGGAGATCCAATCCCAGGTAGAGCCTTCCTCCCTAATTGCCCCTATCCCCACTGTTTCAGCTCAGGAATTAGACGTGATGACACACGGCAACATAAATCTAAACCTCCCTCTCGGTGAAGACGAGGAGGAAGAGGACGACGAAGAAAGAGATGATGCTTCAGATAAAGACTCACCCACTGTAGTCATCGAGCTGGGTTCAGAGGGAGAGGAAGAGGAAGAAGAGGAAGATGAAGATGATGGAGAAGAAGAGGAGCCTGATGAATTGGACGATGACGAGTTGGAAAGCATGTCACAGAGGTCAGAGGTCACCGATGATTCAGAGACATATGACATGACAAGGGGGAATCTGGGACTTCTGGAACAGGCCATTGCACTGAAAGCCAAACAAACAGGCCCCAGTTCTGAAGAGAGCTGTTCTCCTGGGCAGCAGTGCTATCTCAGCCCAGAGGAGAGGATGAATAAGACCATGGACATCACAGCTCGTAGAGCATACTATGGCAAAGGTGACAGAACATTTCTACCTATCTTTTATCACCCCAATTAAATTCCAATAACATTATCATTGTCTGTTCACTCTTGGGCACAGAAGGTTCTAGATCAGAGAAGAAGGAAATAAAGTGCCCTACACCAGGATGTGATGGGACAGGTCATGTGACTGGATTATACCCACACCACCGCAGCCTTTCTGGGTGCCCACACAAGGACAGAATTCCTCCAGAGAGTAAGGATTGCATTGCACTATTTCATTATTATAATATGTGACACACACATAATATATCTTAATATAAATGTAAAAACATTTACATTTATATACACTACCTGTCAAAAGTTTTTGAACAGTAAGAGTAAGTAAAGTTTAAATGTTATTTTTAAAGGATTTCTGAAGGATCATTTGGCTGGAGTAATGATGCTAAAAATTCAGCTTTAAAATCACTAATAAATTATATTTTAAAATATATTCAAATAGAAAACAAATTCAAATAGTACAAATATTTTACAATTTTACTGTTTTGGTGTACCTTGGATTAAATAAATGCGATGAGACTTCTTTAAAAGTCTTTAAAAAACACATTTAATCACTATTTAAAATATCTTTTTATATATTTCTTTTTTTATATATTTTTATATATAAATATGATTTATTCCTGTGATGGCAAAGTTGAATTTTCAGCAGTTTTCAGTGTCACATGATTCTTCAGAAATCATGCTAATATGCTGATTTGGTGCTCAAAAACATTTTTATTCTTAGCATTGTTCAAAAGAGTTGTGCTGCTTAATATTTTTGTGTAAACTGTGATTTTTTTTATTTTGATATTTGAAAGTTTAAATTAACATTTATTTAAAAAGTATTTTTAATACCTTTTTTTCAACATTATTAATGTCTTTACTGTCACTTTTGGTCATAATCAAACAAATAACATTTGAAAGAGTATAAATATTCAATATACTAATGTGTGTTTTTTGGCACTAGTCTTGGCAATGCACGAGAATGTGCTAAAGTGTCCAACACCTGGATGCACTGGACAGGGACATGTGAACAGCAACCGCAACACACATCGCAGGTACGACTCCTTAACTATTTAAAACTTTTAAGGTTGTCACTTTCCGTTCACATTGGGTTTCCTCTAAAACCATGTGTTTTTCTTCCATTTTACACGTTTAGTCTCTCTGGCTGTCCTATTGCTGCTGCAGGGAAACACAAAAGCCATGAAAAGCTGCCACAGCCGCAGACCTCTGTCAGTGATCCTGTCTGCGGAGGCTCAAACTCTGATAGAGTTCTCAGGTGAGTGTTTTCCTCCACTTTTCAACATCCTAGTTAGAATCTTAAAGATATAGTAATTACTCGCCCTCATGTTGTTCCAAACTCCTAAGACCGAGAGCTTTCTGACCCACCATAGACAGCAAGGGTCCCACAACGGTCAAGGCACAGAAATGCAGTAAGGACATGATTAAAATGGCCCATGTGATATCAGTGGTTCAACTGTAAGCTACGAGTATACTTTTTGTGTGCAAAGAAAACAAAAATAATGAGTTTATTCTACTATTCTTGTTCTCAACGTCATCTGGAGAGTACCACAAAGGTCTTACGGGTTTGGAATAACATGAGAGTCAGTAATTAATGACAGAATTTTCATTTTTGATGGGTAAACATTGTGACTAAAGAATCTTCTCTTCTTTACAGGCCGATGTGTTTTGTAAAACAGCTGGATATCCCTCAGTACGGTAGCTACAGGCCCAATGCCATGCCAGCCACTCCTCGCGCCAACCTGGCAAAAGAGCTGGAGAAGTATTCTAAGGTGTCCTTCGACTATGCAAGCTTCGATGTACAGGTGTTCGGCAAGCGCATGCTTGCACCCAAGATGCCCACCAGCGAAACCTCACCTAAAGCCTTCAAATGTAAGCACCCCCTCATTTCCTTTAAAAGAATGAGTAAGAAACAAACACAACATCTATTATATTATTGCCATGATAATAAACAGCCAAACTGTTCCCCACAGCCTCGTCCCCCAGCCACAGCCTGTCAGGAGGCTACACCAAAAGCAGCTCCTCTTCCACCTCAAGCGGGTACGATTACACCCATGATGCCGAAGCCGCACACATGGCTGCCACTGCCATTCTCAACCTGTCCACCCGCTGCTGGGAGAGGCCAGAAAACCTTAGCACCAGACAGCCAGAACTGGCTAGCAAAGTGAGTTCCTCTCTATTTGTATCTGGAAAGTTGGGTTCCAACATCCACATTATATACGCTATATTCTAATTATTATCTCCTACAATCTAGGACATGGACATTGAGGTGGATGAGAATGGCACCCTGGACCTAAGCATGAAGAAACCCAAAATGGAAGGAGTCAGGTCACCAGACCCATCTTCCTCATCGTCATCATCTTCTCAACACCATGGCGTCACCTCACCCCACTCTAGCCACACCTACAAACAAGAGGAGTGGGAGGGGCCTCTGGACTACACCAAGTCAAACCGACAAAAAGAGGAGGAGCCAGAGGAGGTAAATGTATATTAAATCGTGGTTGACAGCAAACCTTAAAAGGATAGTTCACTCAAAAATGAAAGTTCTGTCATTAATTATTCACCCTAATGTCATTCCAAACCTGTAAGACCTTCATTTATCTACACAAATTAAGATATTTTTGATCAAATCTAAGAGCTTTCTGACCCTGCATGGACAGCAATGCAGCTACCACTTTCTAGGCCCACAAAAAGTATTCTCATAGCTTCATAACATTGTGGTTAAACCACTGATGTCACATGGACTATTTTAATGATGTCCTAACTACCTTTCTGGGCCTTTAACATGGTAGCTCCATTGCTATTTAGGGTCAAAAAGCTCTTGGATTTCATTAAAAATATCTTAATTTGTGTTCCAAAGATGAAGGTCTTATGGGTTTGGAACGACATGAAGGTGAGTAATTAATGACAGAATTTTTGGATGAACTATCCCTTTAAGACGTTAGGCATTCCATGAAATAAACTGTCACCTTTTGCACCTGTTTGACAGTTGTCTGTTGTGATGTTCTATGTCCTCAGATCGAGTACACCACACACTCATACGCCTCCTCTGATGGAGAAGACGACGATGCCACTCAGGAGAGCATGGAGGACAGGAAGTACCCTGGTGAGGTCACAACCTCCAGCTTCAAGGTCAAATTCCAGCCCAAGGACAGCAAGAAAGAGATCTTGCTGTAAGTGTCTGCTGCAACAACAGACTTATTTAAACATAAAACACATCTGCTAGGCCAATAAAGGAAGTCTGTAAACGTCTTGCAAAGGTTAATAAATCACTAGAATGATTCCACAGGGATTTAATACTCCCTTTATCTCCCTCCAGATGTCCCACTCCAGGTTGTGATGGCAGTGGACATATAACTGGGAACTATGCATCACACCGCAGGTATGCCAGGGAAGCTGACACAATATTTCTAGTTTGATCAGTCCTACTTGTTTTTCTTTTTTTCTTTATGTTTTCCTCTCTGCCAAACCCTTACAGCTTCTGCTCTCTATATTGACTGCAAACAAATGCTATATGTCTCTTTAATGCTATTGGCCAACTCATTTACTCACATCTCTTTGTAGTTAATTTAGGTTACATCATATGTATTTTTGTATGATTTTTAGCAAAATGATATTTGCTAAAATACATACATAGAAATGACACATCAGTCACGTACTACAGAATACATATATATCTCTTTCATCTTGAATTAAATCCTCTTCCCTCTATTCTTTCTTTCTGGTGTTTTTCGACTGTTCTACAGTCTCTCTGGTTGTCCCCTTGCTGATAAAAGTCTTCGGACCCTCATGGCTGCCCACACTGCTGAACTCAAGTATGTCTGTGCTCTAAGTTTTCCTCTAATGAATCCTCACCAAACTTCACTGATTACTGCTTTTGTTTGACTCTACTGAATACTGCTGTTACTGCAAAACACTATTTACTGTCCCTTTTGCTGGCTATTCTTGCACTCTTTGAACCAGTAATCACTTTACATTTTCAGTGGCCAAAAATATAATTTTTCTGGACTGTGTCCTAGAGATGCATCAAACCAGCTGAGACACATTAAGCATCCAGGCTGAGACCCAAATGTTTATATAGACCTCCAGTATGACTGTATGTGTGATATTTTAATTGTCTTAGTGTTCATGCTAACCTGTCTTTCTCTGTGTGACCTCCAGATGCCCTACCCCAGGTTGTGATGGATCAGGACACATCACTGGAAACTATGCTTCCCATAGAAGGTATTAATTATAAAAATAGTACATACACTGTACCAGCTTTCAAGATGCACTTTAGGATTCAGCATGAAGCTTTGCAACTATTCTTGTATTAAAAATATCAAACTGCTCATGTAGAAAAATAATATGATTTACATTTTCTCTATTACAGTCTGTCTGGATGTCCACGTGCCAAGAAGGGAGGAATCAAAACCACCCCGACTAAGGATGACAAGGAAGATTCTGAGCTCCTAAAGTAAGTTTTTTTTAACAAAACAATCTGTACAAAAACAGTGCATTTATTGAGCACAGCCTGTATCTTTAGAGAATGCCAAACCTGATTGCCAGTTCATCACTTACCTCTCTATAGGTGCCCGGTGCCAGGTTGTGACAGTCTGGGGCATATCAGTGGGAAATACGCCACCCACCGCAGTGCCTATGGGTGCCCGCTGGCAGCACGCCGGCAGAAGGAGGGCATGTTAAATGGCACACCATTCTCCTGGAAGGCCTTCAAGACTGAGGGCCCGACCTGCCCCACGCCAGGATGTGATGGATCAGGACATGCCAACGGCAGCTTTCTCACTCATCGCAGGTACAGATGGGGCCTGGTGAAATTTACAGATAAATATTAGTATTATAGTATTAAATATTCCAGATATAGGGCTAAAACTATGCATTTTCTATACTAGATATACAGTTGAGGTCAAAAGTTTACATACACCTTGCAGAATCTGCAAAATGTTAATTATTTTACCAAAATAAGAGGGAACATACAAAATGCATGTTATTTTTTTATTTAGTACTGACCTAAAAAATTTTGAGATCTCAAAATCTCATTGTTGGAAAGGGTTCAAATACACAGATATGCTAAAAAAAACTAAAAATTAGTGGGACCTGAAGGATTTTTCTGAAGAACAGCAGGCAGCTTAACTGTTCAGGACAAACAAGGTACTCATGAACAACTATCACTAAAAAAAAAAAAAAAAAAAAAAAAAAAAACACAGCTGTGGATCATCCAGGTAACAACACAGTATAAAGAATCAAGCGTATGTTAACTTTTGAACGGTGTCATTTTTATAAATTCAACTATTATTTTCTCTCGTGGACTATATATAAATCGCTTTTTATGTGAAATATCTTATTCAGGTCAGTACTAAACAAAAAACAAGCATTTTGTATGATCCCTCTTTATTTTGTTAAAATAATTAACATTTTGTAGATTCTGGAAGGTGTATGTAAACTTTTGACCTCAACTGCATAACAAAAACTAAATGTCTTGGAAATTATATAGAAATATGTTTTGAAATATTAGAAATGCCTGTTCTTGGCTTTCTGGGGTTACTGAGGGATGATGTAATAAAAACAGTTAGTCTAAGACAATAAACTGTTTCATATCTCATAATCATAATGTATTTCTACAGTCTTTCAGGTTGCCCTAGAGCTTCAGCTAACAAGAAGAGAGCCAGGTTCCCAGGAGATGATTATATCAGCAAGAAATTCAGGGCAAGTGATGGTAAGATCAAATATAATTTGCTTCTATTATTTCGTTCCCATTATGTTCATTCTGTGCTCGTCATTAACATACGCACTGTTTTTCTATCCTATCAGTTCTTGACAATGATGAAGACATAAAGCAGCTGAACAAAGAGATCAATGAACTGAATGAGTCGAACTCTGAAATGGAAGCAGACATGGCCAACCTCCATACACAGGTCTGATTTTATTAAATACATGCATACTATTCAAAAGTTTGGGGTCGGTAAGATTTTTAAAAATGTTTTTGAAAGAAGTCTCTTATGACCACCAAAGCTGCATTTATTTGGTCAAGAATACAGTAAAAACAGTAATATTGTCTTTAAGTCTTAATACTGTCACTTTTGATTAATTAATTGCATCCTTTCTGAATAAAGCAATTTATTTCCTTCAGATTTAAATATCTTACTGATCCCAAACTTTTAAACAGTGCACTTATAAGCAACTTTGTAATCTGAGCATATATCATAAGGCCCTTCACTGCTAACCTGATAATGATTTACAGTACTTCAAATACTATATTACAAATGGCAGTATTTTATCATCACAAAGATATACTACACATCTTGATCTTGGAGCTGTTGTTTATTCATGCATTTCTATCTCTCAATAGATCTCATCTATGGAGAAGAATCTCAAGAGCATGGAGGAAGAGAATAAGCTCATAGAGGAGAAGAATGAGGCTCTGTTCATGGAACTGTCAGGCCTAAGCCAGGCTCTTATCCGCAGCCTTGCCAACATCCGTCTACCACAGATGGTCAGTCCGCTCGCTATCTATTACCTTTTATGACTACGCCCAACAAACACAAGTACTGTACATTATACTTTTATGTAGCTTGCTTTTAACAAACCATTATCTGTTGTTTACCACAGCAAGAGCCCATCACCGAGCAGAATTTCGACACCTACGTGGACACACTGACCCACATGTTCACCGATAAGGAATGCTATCAGAACCCAGAGAACCGAGCCCTACTCGAGTCGATCAACCAGGCCGTCAAAGGCATCGAGGTGTGAGCAGAGGAGCGGCATGCTGCAAGACACTGTGGGTTAAATAACCAGACCAACAACATGAAAATACTGTTTAAGGACATTCAGGTTTTGTACGTGGCAGCCTCTGTAAACGAGGAGCGTCACGAGATCCGCGGAAGTCAGAGAAAAGGACCAAATCCCAATTCCAAATTATGCTGCTTAGCAATTTTGATGAGATACATGATCCTTTGCCTCTTAAACCAAGCTGGCTCTTCTTGTTTTGGGGTATCTTTTGGAGCATTTGTTACTGTTTTATAGAGCAACTTTCACCGACACTGATCTGCCTTTCTTACTTCCCTCAGTGCATGGAGGTTGCCGTGAACAATAAGTCGTGAGATTGTCGTGCGTCTGTGGAGGAGAGTCTATGTGTGTATGAGTAACAGAGTGTTTTATGTGTAACGTCCGAAGGTGAATTCACAATTAATGACCTCCATTGACAAAATATGATTAGTATGCAGCACTGCTACATCCGATCCCTGTATGATAATGTCGTCTCATATTTGGTGTAAATGCGCTCCTGTTCCATTCAGTAATATTTATCGTATTTGAGAACATAGATATTGCACTTCCATGAATAGTTTGTAGTTCCATCGTCATGTTATTATTGTAATTATGATTATGATTATTATTATGGCTATTTAAATTGGGTCCTTGAAATGTAAGTTTAATTTATTATTTATTCATGTTAAGGATTATTTTGTTTATTTATTAATCAGTGTCTATTTATGGACAATTTATTTCACAAAGCAAAATTCTATACACAGCTTTTAAACAGTTATTAAGAGGAGAGACGTTGCCCTCTGCGTTGTGAAAGAGGCAATATTTTAAGAATATGGACAGCAAATTGTTTTATAAACCTTCCTATTTATTTTAAAGACAGAGATTTATAATCTCTTTTTTAAGTGCAAATATTTTCTACCTAACGATTTTTATATTGTTTTTTAATATTCTTCTTTATTTAATGAGTTCTGTTTTCCATAAAGTATTTTGACACCCTCCAGAGTGAAGTGGGTTGAACAGATATGATGTATTTATTGTTATTTATTTAGTATTTAAGAACAAATTGAATGGAGATCTTGTGGCATATTTATTTTGTAAATGTCTCTGTGTTAGTGGTTGCTGCATATGGATAGTCTTTGCCCATGTTGTTGATAAAATAAATGGGAATTCTATCACCTACATCAGAGAGTATGTCATATTTAATACTAATGTTTTTTTTTATTTTTTTATTGAGTTATTATGACTGCATATTTACAAGCTTGTATTTGCCCTTGATCCAACAGTGATATTCTGTGAGATACTGGTCAGTCCCAATCATTTTGAATTCTCTGACATTTATTAGACCAAAGATGAAATACAAACCAAACGTTCTCTCAGTAGGATACTTGGCTGACATCTGCTGGATACAAAATTATTCAGTCACGATTTCTGTTCAGCTGAAAAAAAAAAAAACATATTTGTACTTGTCAATATTAATATTAAGCCGAATATTCATAAAATGACTAATAATAAAAACCCAAATGTTTTTTAAATAACCTTACAACAACATTGTAAGTCCGCAGAGAGATAATTTTAAAATAGTCACATTTTAAAGGAGAACATATCTAGTTGTCACGACTTTTAAATGTTATCGATGTATTATAAAAAAACAAACAAAAAAAAAAAACATTAATGTTTAATGACTGTGGAATGGCAGGTTCCCTTGTGACAACTTACCCCATACGGTGTGACATCACGCCCTTGCAAATTTCCGTTTATTTCGCTATCTTTATCAACTCCAGAGACTGCTGTGTTTATGAATATGTCATAAAATAATGTAGTGCAGGACCCATGTGCTCCATGGCCCATATTTCTGTTTGTGTGCGTGACGTCACGGAGTCAGCTGGCCAATGTTTACATCCAGCGCTGCTCGCCGTGAACGTTTATGGGAAGAAACCGAGAGATAGAAACAACAGGAGACCGAATAGTTAACCGAATAGACAGCATAAACAGACTATAATCAGGGTGTTTGAGGGTGTCAGACGATTCAGCTCGGTCGAATGTGAAATCGTCGGGGTGTTTCCCGTGACGAGTTTATACCCAAAACACCCCCATCCTGATTTCTCCCGTCTTTGTCTTCATTTGGCTCTACTTTTTGCAGGTAAGCGCATTATATGAGTCGTGCTCGCTGTTATATACTATAATTCCAGCGTGGTAATAGAATAATAAACTCTTGGTTAGTGCATTTTCACTGAGCCTAACCAGTAGTTTAGCTTGCTGGTTGAACAGCAGGTCGTGCAGATTAAAAACAACGGGCTTGTTTATGTTATTTCATATTTAACTGTATTTGATAAACTACCCGGATGTTCAACAAAACACTGCACAATATGCGTTTGTTAGCGAATGGCGCAGCTGCATTTGAGAGCGCGGTGATTGGTGGGAACATTCCTCACATCTGCAGTTTCTACACAGCGTCTCTGGGGAAGCTTTAACTTTCCAGCAACGCAGCCTAGCGCCACCATCCGTTAACTAAGCAGAAATGCTGTTTTGCTAGGCCCAAAACATGTGCAGTAGCCCCAAAAAGTATTTAGACATGTATGTGTCATTGCATTAGATAACAAATATTAGTGGCATTTAAAGAAGTACAACACTAACACACTTCTTAAGCAAGATAGTTCTCAAAAAGAAGTCTTAAACTTATGAACTCAATATATAGTTTTAAGAATGATTACAAAATGTATTTGGACAAATTCTGGATGTCAGACAGTAGCCAGATGTATAAATATATATGCAATCGTTCATCTTTTAGAGAAGTGGTTCTTAACAGGTGGGTCACAATCTAAATGGTTGGCTGAGACAGCAATGCATATTGCATTATATGTATTTTCTACAAAAACTTATAAACTTCAACTAATATGATTGTGTATAGTTATGATAGCAAAATGAACAGGCTCACCACAATTTGTCAACCTGAATTTGATTTGTATGGTTAATTATTGGCTGCCAAGAGCAAGGAACCATCAAACTCTAAAAGAAACTTAACTAAAATTAAGACATTTGGGGGCAGTTGGTAGTATAATATATATTTTTTTATTTTAACAAATTAATATTTTTATTAAGCTTAGATGCATTAAACTGATCATAAGTGACAGAAAAGGTTTCTATTTGAAATAAATGCGGTTCTTTTAAAAAAGTCTGTTAATAAAAAAGTTAATAAATAAATAAACAAACAAACAGTACAGTTGTTTTCAACATTCATAATAGTAGGAAATGTTTCTTGAGCACCAAATCAGCATTTCGCAAAAGACTGGAGTAAAGATGTTGAAAATTCAGCCTTGCCATCACAGAAATTTTAAAAATATATTCACATAAAAAGTTATTTTAATTTGTAATAATATTTCACAACATTACTGTTTTACTGTATTTTGAATCAAATAAATAAGGCCTTGGTGACTTTTCAAGAGCATTAAAAATATTACTGAATTCGATTTTGAACAGTAGCGTTTGACCTAACCATGTTTTGCTTAAGTTTTTTTGCTTTAATTGTTAATGATACCTTTTTACACCATAGACTGAACAAAATTAAGCATTGCTTGGTAATTGGTCAACAAAGTATTGATAGTTGTATAAATATTGTCATACTAACAGTTTATTTTTGGTTGATTGTAATCCATTACTATCTTGTCATATTTTATTACCATTTTCTAAACTATAGTGAATAAACTGTGATAATGTGAGAAATGTTGAAGATGTCTAAATAAATTTTGGTTTGACTGTATATGTTACTCAGTCTTGGTACTGTGTTGGGATACCACTTTCCTGAAGCAAAATAATTTCTGTTACAGCAAGAAACAAATAAAAGTGGTCAGTTCAACTTTTTTTAAAGGCCCAAATCAACAATATGTTGCCACTTTTTAATCTTCATTTATGTGCACACTTACATGTCTTTTATTTTCTTCCTTTCCCTTTTTCCCCTAACAAATAGCTAAAATGGGAGGTGCGGTCAGTGCTGGGGAAGACAACGACGAGTTAATTGACAACCTGAAGGAGGCCCAGTACATTCGCTCAGATCTGGTTGAACATGCATTCAGAGCCATTGATCGTGCTGACTACTATCTGGAAGAATTCCGTGACAGTGCCTACAAGGATCTGGCCTGGAGACACGGCAACATCCACCTCTCTGCACCCTGTATCTACTCTGAAGTGATGGAGGCTCTAGACCTACAGCCTGGCTTGTCCTTTCTTAACCTGGGCAGTGGCACAGGCTACCTCAGCACAATGGTGGGACTTATACTAGGTGAGTTCTTAGAGAATATGAAGGCTATGATTTTGTTCTGCCATCATTTACTTCCCTCATTTTGTTCCAAACCTGTGTGGCTTTCTTTCTACTGGGGAACACAAAAGAAGTTATTTTTTAAGAATGGTAACTAAACAGTTTCTAAACAGACTTCTGTTGTGTTTTTTTTTTCCATACAATGGAAATCAATGAGAACCAAAACTGTTTGGTTACCATAATTTTTCAAAATATCTTCTTTTGTGTTCACGAAAAAAAAAAAAAAAAAAAAAAAAGTCATACAGCTTTGGAATGCATAAGGGTGAGTAAATGATGACAAGATTTCATCGCGTTTGAGTTTTTAACATTGAACCCTGTTTTTTTTTTCTCAGTACATTTTCTGCACATGCTATAATATGTGACCCTGGACCACAAAACCAGTCATAAGGTTAAATTTTACAAAACTGAGATATATACAGCTCAATAAATAAGCTTTCTATTGATTTATAGTTTGTTAGGATAGGACGATATTTGGCCGAGATACATCTATTTGAAAATCTGGAATCTAAGGGTGCAAAAAAATCAAAATACTGAGAAAATCACCTTTAAAGTTGTCCAAATTAAGTTCTTAACAATGCATAATACTAATCAAAAATTACATTTTGATAGGTTTACAGAAGGAATTTTACAAAAAATCTTAATGTAACACGATCTTTACTTAATTTCCTAATGATTTTTGACATAAAAGAAAAATCAATAATTTTGACCCATACAATGTATTTTTGGCTATTGCTACAAATATACCCCAGCGACTTAAGACTGGTTTTGTGGTCCAGGGTCACATATGTGATCACTGACTTTATCTGTGTCATATTTTCAGGGCCATTTGGTGTGAATCATGGTGTGGAACTGCATGAAGATGTTATAGAATATGCTTATCAGAAGCTGGACTTCTTCATTAAGACAAATGATAGTTTTGACAGGTCTAGTAGCTTTTGGCTTTTTGCTTTTGTACTAAACTCATGCAAAATAAAGTACAGTGCCTTGCGAAAATATTTATACCCCTTCATTTTTTTCACATTTATTTATGTTTCAGCCTTATGTTAAACTGCTTTAAATTATATATTTTTTTCCACATCAATCTACACTCCATACACCATAATTACAAAGCGCAAAACAGGTTTGTAACAACTTTGCAAATTGATTAGAAATAAAAAACGGAAATGATTCCATTGTATAAGTATTCTGGGCCACTTGAAATTTAGCTCAGGAGCACTCATATTGCTTGTAGATGTTATTACACTTTGAGTGGAGTTATACTGTGGCAAATTCATTTGAATGAATATGATTTGGAAAGGCACACACCCCTCAGAAAAAGGTCTAACAGCTGAAAATGCATATCAGAGCAAAAACCAAGCACTGAGGTCAAAATAACTGCCTGTAGAGCTCAGAAACAGGGTTGTGTCAAGGCACAGATCTGGGGAAGAATTTAGAAAAATTCTTCTGCATTAAAGGTTCACCAAAGCATGTAGCCTCCATTATCCATAATGGAAGACACTTGGAACAACTAGGACTCTTCCTAGAGCTGGCCTCCTGGCCAAACTGAGCAATTGATGGAGAAGAGGCTTGTTTATACTGGTGACCAAGAAGCTGATGGTCACTCTAGTTGAGCTCCGTGATCATATATGCAGATGGAAGAAACTTACAGAAGGACAAACATCACTGCAACACTCCACCAATCCGGCTTCTTCAACTAAGTACTGAGACAAGGGTATGAATATTTATGCAATGTACTTATTTCAATATTTTATTTTTAATAAATTTGCAAAGTTGTCACAAATCTGTTGTCATTATGGTGTATGGAGTATAAATTGATGTGGGGAAAAAAGTAATTTAAAGCAGTTTAACATAAGGCAGCAACATAAAACGTGAAAAATACGAAGGGAGTATGAATACTTTCGCAAGGCACTATAACTGACATTGTTCATATTTTTGGTCTAGGTTTGAGTTCTGTGAGCCTTCCTTTGTGGTGGGCAACTGTCTGGAGATTGCCCCAGAAAGCAGGCAGTATGACAGGGTTTATTGTGGCGCAGGGGTCCAGAGGGAACATGAAGACTACATGAAGAAGCTGTTGAAGGTTGGGGGTATCTTAGTACTGCCTCTGGAAGAAAAGGTGAATAAAGCAATTTTACAGTGCATCTGGTTTGTCCAGCAGGGATACATTATTCATGAAATTTATATACGTCTATGCATTTCTAATTTGTTCTAGCTCACCAAAATTACTCGGACAGGATATAACACATGGGAGACGAGAAAGATAATTGCTGTGTCCTTCGCACCACTTGTGCTCCCTAAACACAGGGAAAATGGCAAACCGAGAGCAGTGTCTCTACGTAAGTCACCTGCTGTATTTTATGTATACAAATGATATGAAAACTGGAGTCATAACTGCTGAAAATCTGGCTTTGCTATCACAGGAATAAATTAAATTAGAAAAATAATCAAATAAATGCATCTATGGAGAGACGTGTTTCAAAAAATAAAAAAGAATCTTACCAGCCCAACTTCTTAACTGTAGTGGATTAGTTAAAGGATTAGTTCACTTCCAAGATGTTCATGTCTTGCTTTCCTCAGCTGAAAAGAAATTAATGTTTTTGAGGAAAACATTCCAGAATCTTTTCTCCATAAAGTGGTTCCAATGAGTTAAAGGTCAACCCGTTTTCTCCACTATATGGAGAAAAATCCTGGAATGTTTTCCTTAAAAACCTAAATTTCTTTACGACTGAAGAAAGAAAGACATGAACATCTAGGATGGCATGGGGGTGAGTAAATTATCAGGAAATTTTTATTCTGGAAGTAAACTAATCATTTAAGTACAATAATAATATTTAGTCTATATTCTTAAATGCATTAAAAAAAACCCCTTGTTTCATGTTCAGCTGCCATGTTCGAGGTGCGGAGTCTTCAGGATTTGGCTCGCATCACCATCCGTCACATTCTAAAGAAATCCGGGTCTGGATCCTTGCCGCTACCTCGGAGAACTGGACTGAAGCGAAGAAATCACCTTAAACAGAAACGGGAGCACCGTGACACCCCTCTTCTCACTAATAGTTATTTGTTCATGAGTCGCTTGATTCCCGGACCCATGGACAACAACAACAACCAGTCATCCACAGACAATGAGGATGAAGATGAAGACTGCAGAAGGGTTTGTGAACAACTAGAGGAGAAAGAAGAGAATGAGAGGAGGAACGAAGGCAGTGTTTTGGTGATAGAGACTCCAGTGAACCTCTTAAGAGAGAGGATCCTTAGCCTGCCTTTGCCAGAGCCTCTCAAGATGTATCTTCTTTACTATAGAGAGAAGTAAAGTTGTCCTTTCAGTGAATAGTCTCTTCTAAACTACTCACATCTAGCACTGTCGCATCAAGAATCCATGGCTTTTTAGTCGCCCACTTTTGCATTATCCTGGTAACCTTTCTCATAGAACTGCACCACTGTTTGTTCTGCCAAGTCAATTTTGTGAGGAAATTCTAATTTGGTTTTGAATGCCAACCATAACCATGGAATCAAGAAACAGAGTGAAAACTGATTTATTAATCTGCGTTTCATGTTATTTGTGCAGTGACGTTTTCAACAGTTTACTAAAACATTAATGCAGTGTATTCTCACTTGTTTTGTGTGTTATATACCATTTAGTTTCAGCTCATAGATTTACTATGAAAAGTCAAAACCTAAATATTCTTCTGATGTATGGATTTGTAAAAAATGTCTAATTGTGTGCTGAATTACACTTATATTGTGTAAAAAAAAAAACAATGGCACGTTTAAAAAAAATGTGATCGTCCAATATAATGTCGTACAATTTCAGGGATTTCAAAATGAAAGGCTGATTATAAGGTGTTTTGGCAATTTGAAATAGTTTTGGGTTTGTACTGTTTTCAGGGCCTTTGCGTTTGCTTTTTGCTATATAAAAGGTATAGTATATAGTTGTGTAACAAGTTATAAAATGGTGCTCTGAATTGTGGTCATGCTCTGATGTGCACTTTGTCCAGTGATGTAGAATGCACTAATTTAAAAAAAAAAAAACTGTTTTGAATTATACATTTATATTGTCTATTATCATGACCAAAATCCTTCACCTTAAAAATTATTAGCATTATGCAAATGAGAGTGTGCATGTGGCATACTATTAACAAAAGCTTGCATCAGTTCAGTGAGGTGCCAAATGTAGCAAAGACTAGAGGGTTCGAATTGACTTGATGTGTAAATCAATTTGCCGTTTTTGGAGAACACAAACCAAAGTATTATGTCTGTATTCTGATACATAAACTCAGACCGTAGTCTCTGCAACCGTTTAATGGAAAATTAAATAAAGTCTAAACACTGATAAACATTGGGCTCACATGTGAGACAGATTAAATAATTAAATGTGTAATTTAGATTTTTAAAAGTGTGGACCATACTTTATGCATTATTATGAGGGCTGGATATAATAAATACTTCATAAATGGGTGACATGCTGTGAAAACAAATACAATGATACTTTGTATCACTGTGATGATACAATGATACTTTTTTTTCCCCCAAACACAACTTTGGCCCACTTTACCCTCACTTAAAGAAGATCAAATAGAGAAAATACGCTCACTTTCAGCTTTATTAGATTTGAATACTGTGCTTAACCGCCAAGTACAGACTGGACTTCACTTTGGATAAGAAATAAAAATGGAAACAAAAAGAAGAGTGAAAGCACTTACAAAATAACGAAAATGTATTTTCTTGTTTAATGATTAAAAAAATATTTCTTTGCAAGACATTACACACAAAATCCTCCTAAAGCTCTCTTCACAGAGAGGCATTAAGAGAAGAAAACAAACAGGAACGCCACCATTTTCACACTGAACTGATAACTGGTGTCAAGTAGATGAGGTAAATGTTTTGTTGGGGGAAAAAAAGGCACAATTTACAATCAACCGTGCCATGTAAATTCACGTAATAATACCAATAATAACAATATCATTATTATTGTAATCATAATAATAATATTAATAATAATAATAACACCATCATAACAGCAATAGAAAAAATATGCAACAAAAATACAGACTGAATTTTATCTTACAAGTTATCTTCCAGCCCTACTGTATTGCCTGGCCCATCAACAAAAAAAAAAAAAAAAAAAAGCCGCCCGTTTTAACACTGCAGTGTCCTGCTTCATTCTTTGCTCAAAAGAGTCCAAGACTTCCAGTGGTATCCAACCACAGGCAAAGGGCTAGAATTGTCTGGAGTGGTCAAAGCATTTCCTCTGACCAGCCGGCTCAGTTTCAACGAACTATCTGACAACCAAACATGACACACATAGTTTTGAGGGGCCAATGCAATCGTCATGGCAGAAAGCGCCACAGCCCTGGCACATGATCATAGCCTTAAGTCGGCAGGAACACTTGAGAGCCACTTCTTCAGCAGCACTGTCCGCAAATGCCTGAATGCTAAGTGTAGCGCTCTGGCCTCCACTGTTGCTGACACTCACACGTGGCCTTAGCTGCAGCACACCATCGGCTAAACTGCGGGAGAACCCGCTACCGTCCACCACGGACACATTAGCTGTGTAACTGAAGCCGGATGAGGACCCTCCGTTGCCCCCACTCTGCTGTAGTTTTGGTAGCTTGCCATATAGCTGGTAAGGGAGACTGGAGGCTGATGAGGAAGGGGAGGAGGAGATGGGAGAAGCGGAGGTGTCTGCTTGGCGGGCATATGGATTTTTGACTTGTTCCTTCTTGGCCATTCTAACAAGAGACATTTCCATATTTAACAGTCCTTCCATAGCTCCACCACCTCCATGAAAATTGTCTAGAGGCTCCTTTTTGGTTATTACGACAGAAGTATTGTTTGGAGCAGGCAAGTTTTTGGTCAGAGCTTGTTGGCACGAAGGGCGTGATGAGACTTCATTTTTTACTGTAGCTACAGGAGAGAGCTGTTGCTGATACGTCAGATGCTGAGGTGGTTGGGGTTTGCTTGGGCGCCAATTAATCTTAACAGTAGGTACAACTTCTGAGGGACAAAGGTCGCCATGTGGAGGTGAGGGAGCATCAGGTGCAGTTCTGCACACAGACTGGGAGAGATTGTTAGGATGCTGTTGAAAGCCAGCTGGTCTCTCCGGGGTTTCACCCCTTTGAGGAAGAGGTCCAGGGTGCTCTTTAATGACAGCTGATTCATAAACTGGAGCATTTTGAGAGTTCATATCCATTGAGGTTCTTGCAGAGGAGTTTGAAGGGAGGGATGTTATGACAGGTACTGCTCCTGGGGGCACTGCACCTCCTGGTTGTTGAGAAGTGAACTGAACATTTGCTGATCTTGGGCTAGCTTCCTCAAACAAGCATGCCATTCGAGATGGAGTAGACCCCGGTGGTGAAGATCCAAAGTTTCGGCCAGGTCCAGGAGACACTCGAGCAGATGGGGCTTTGTGCTGGAAGTCACCAGTTTCCATAGGTCCTCCTGACTCAGACGGGCCTCTAAAACGTGGTCCCAGATTTCTCAGAGGTTGGCGACTGGTTGAGTTACCCGCAGGGGCACCTGGAAGTCGGTTTATTTCCAGCTTGCTGACCGAGTGAGGCTGGGGTAAGACCTTCTCTAAAGGTAGGCTGCCTTGAAGAAGCTGGGTGACAAGAGGGTTGTTGGCCTCTACAGAGGAAACTGCTCGAGATGAACCTTGGACTCTTCTGCCAACGTGAGGAACTGCAGAGTTCTTTAAAACAAAATCTTCTCCAGGACCTCTGCCGAGAGGTTTGGAGTCATCCTCGTTTGAGACGAACAGCTTTACTCCATTGCTATTATCATTCAGCCGTAGATTTCTACTTTGGTCCCTCTCTGCCTGTGTCAGATAAGCTTGCACTTGGGCTTGTGAGGGAACAGTGGGAATCTGGTCCTGAGCATGGTTTATAGCATGGGTATGAATTGGATGCTGCTTGTGGGGATGAATGACAGGCTGTTTTGGCACACCATTAGGGAAGCGAGCCTGAATGACAGTTTGAGTATGGTTGGGGTTAGATACATGGGCCTGTATGACTGGTTGCTGGTGTTGAGGAGGATTCAACATTGATGAAGTGAGTCGACTTGAGGTTTGAATGACAGGTTGATTCTGCAACTTTGTATTTTGAGCTTGCATGCCATTACTGTCCATCTGGGTTCCATGCCAGTCCACCATTTCATCCTCTTGAGTTTCATTTTCAAAGTCAGATGCTGTCTCTGTAGAATCACTGTGTGCTCCAGTGTCTTCCTCACCAGCATTACTTGGTAGACAAGGCAGAGAGCCTGATTCGTATTTGCCATCAGCATCACTTCTTCCATTCCTATGCTCTTGTAGCATCCCCTCTCTCATGGAATGCTCTTCACTACTTTCTACCCATCCATTTCGGGCTGTAACAATTGTTTCTTTGGGCATTTTCAAGTCTGAGCCATGCTGGATAACTCCAGTTGACCCTGGGTGATGCTCACCACCATTCTTCTCAGCTTCCCAGGGTTGAGAAGAAGCTGCCAAAGTCCTGATGACATCCACACCCTGGGCACCAAATCTTGGCAGCGAGTCTGGTATAGAGGTGGGCACTAAAGATACAGCATCGTTTGATGCTGAGTTGCAAACAGGGGTAGTTGTTCTGCTCTCACTAGACTCTGCTTCCTCACTTCTCCCCTCTTGGTGACTGCAAAAAGACTCGGGTTCACTTGGCGTAGGCACTGGGGTGTCTAAGGTCTGCTCTGATGCTTTATCACATGGGCAGGCAGTCACCTCTTCCACTCCACAAATCTCTTCCACCTGATCCTGGGAAGTAGGACTGTCGGTTGCAGGTGGCGATAGCGTGAGTGTTTTCGGAGACTCTGATGTTGGTAGAGATGGGTTTGAAGATACAGAGGAAGGAGATGGTTCAGTCAGTGGGGTGGAGGTTTGAGGCCTGTCTGCTGAATCTACACTGGACAGCTGTAGTTGTGTTCCAGACGAATGAGAGCTCGCAGGCGATTCCTGCTCCTCCAGATCAACTCTTCCTCCTCGTCTTCCTCCTCCTCCTCCTCCTCCAGGTTCAACGGGACCTGGGTGCTCTCTCGAACGCCTCCCGCTGGAGCGATCCGGTATCCCAGTACCACCCCCCGGGCCGCTCCCCCCAGGCCCTCCCCCATCCCCAGAGGCTGCAACAGCAGCAGCGGCTTCCCGCTGGGCACGGGCTTGCTGGGCACGGGCCTTGATGTCCGCCAAGGTGCGCGCCCCTGTCCCAGAGCGCCGCGACCCTTCGTTGGGGGGGACGATGCGGGGACAGATTTGGTACGTTGGCGGCCCCTTGACCCAGGGCGGTTTGATCCGGGAGAGCTGTATCTAGTGAAATGGGCAAAAGAGAAACACTCATATGAGATGTGGTTCACATTAAGTGTACAAAAGATTAATCTGAAAAAAATAACTTGTCCAACTTACCCGGATTGGCGGGACCTTGGGCTCCTCTGTTGTAGGTTGTGGCTTTTCTGAGTGCACACAGTCAACTGTGTTACGAAAGGACTGACGCTCATCCAGCCGCGCCCTTTTCTCGGGAAAGCTGGTGAAGGCCTGGGACTCATCTGGCCTTCTCTTCTGCTCCTTGAGCTGAATTGCTGGACTTGCTGTGGCGGGACTGGCTGCGGGGCTGCTCTCCCGGCTGCTTGCGCCAGTGCCTGCTGTACCAGTGGTAATGACCGAAGCCCCATCATCAAGCGGGTCGGTGGCAACAGCAGCAGTGGAGGAGGAAGAAGATGATGAGGAATCTGAGCTTGCAGCAAAAGTCTGTCTTTCTGAGGCAGAGGAAGGAGAAGAAGAGGGCGATGATGATGATGATGTAGAGGAGGAGGATGAGGAAGGAGAGGAGGTGGATGCAACAACTGGTTCAGGTACTTCAGGCAAAAGGTGTGTGGAGGCTTCTGGTTCATCGCAGGTTGAGCTTGTAGAAGCTGGAGGAGGTGTGGGTACAGGAGCAGGCGATGGGACTGGCTCTGCAGAAAGGTTTTCTTCTGAAGTTTCCAGTCCAAGGTCTGTTTGAAGAACCACCTCTGCCTGAACTGCTGTTGCTTCTGGGACTGGTGATGCAACTGGTGGTTCAACATCAGGAGTTGGAGTGCTTTCCGTTGTCTCTGTTGAAGGTACAGCTGGCGTTGTAGTTTTGCAAAGTGTGCGCCGAGCCCTGCGTCTGAGGTCAGCCCGTGAACGCCGTCTGATCCGTCCTTCCCTCCGTCTTCTTCCAACACTTCGCCTCTTGGGTGTAGCCACTGTAGCAGTATCAGAGTCAATAACTGCACCGGCAACATCTCCAGCATCACTCATTGTGAGCTTTAATGCCTCTTCTCTCGTCAACCCAGACCTAAAAAAACAATTGGGAAAAAATATTTAAAAAAACAACAACATAATTCTTGGAATTAAGGTGCTTACAAATATTTAAAAAAGGCTATCGAACCTTTGGCCATGGTACTCTTCAAAGAATTTCTCCTTCCATGCTTCTACTTTCTTCTCCTTTTCCATCTCTTGCCTGAAGCGAACCTGCATCTCATGCGTGAACTCACCTTAAAGAGATTAAAAATATTCCCACTTTATCACCATTATAGTAACTTACCTAAAGCCACTTGTCTTGGTCAGTTCCTGATATTTCTTTATAATAGGACAATACTAAGAGACTTACCCTCAGCTAGACGCTCTTTCCAGCTCTGGGATGCATGAGTAAAGAATTCATTATTGAGGGCCGAGCTGCTTAGCCGAGCAAGGCCATCGGGGCCAACCTGTGCATTAAAAGAATTAAAAATTTGGTGAGAAAACAGCATGTATAAAATTGTAAGAAGTAAAGGTTAAAAAGCCTTTAAGCAATATACCTGTCTGTCCACTTCCGGTAAAAGCTGAAGCAGTTGCTGCTGGGAGTGAGAAGGAAAAGCAGCAAAGGTGCGCGTGTTGATGAGAGCACGAATGTTGGTGTTGACTAGGATGGAGCCTGGAGTCTCAAAATCCACTTCCACTCCTCCTCGATTCCTTTTCATGGGACCTGCAAAATACAGTCTTGTATTGAGTGTTCATAAGAACTTTGGTAAATGAAACCTTTGTGCACGGCAGGAACATATTTATGCAATATAAAAATAAAAATAAAAAGTGTATGATAAATGTATATGAATAAAAAGCTCTAGTAAATCTATAAAATCAGAGGGTGTTACGGCAGAACACTAGTAAAGCAATAATAATGGTTTAATTCCACCTGAGCTATTGATCAATCCACACAGCTTTTACATTATTTAGCAACTGAACATTATATCAAGTGCTGCAATTAATAACCCAAAGCATAATGCACGCTACAAAACAAATCTACAATTAAAATAGACATGTAGATATGACAATCTCTCACTATGATGGTCTTAGCTAGATTTGACAGAATAAAAAAAAAAAAAAAAAAAAAAAGTACATTGACAAAAAAAAAAAAAATGCAGACGACAAACCATGGTTGGTACTCTGCCATAGACTAAAGTTTGAAATGAGTGGGGTGTCTATGAGCTTGCCACTTACACTAAGGTAAAAGCAATAAAATGAGTTGAAGCAAAAGAATAAACACTGGATTACCAACTGCTATAGACAGGTATCCATACCTTAAATTTTGAAAGTGACAGCTGGTGTAACTTATTAGAGGTCAAACACACTTTGAGAAACCAGCATGACAATCAAGGCAAAAACAAAAAACAAAACATGCAACCATCCACTGCAAATAATGAATGATAAAACAATATGAATAATGGGCTATTTGTTTATTTTCCCTATTGCTTTATCCAAATGCCCTAACTACAGGTTAGAAATAATGAAGATTGGGACATTGTTGTCATTAGATTGACACAAACTTGTTAGCTATTCACTCTTTAAGTGTAATACCTGGGAAGGAGTTATTGAATTACTGAATCTAGAGGAAAGTGGTGAGCAAGGGGCTTAGGGGTAGTAATTAATACATGGGGGTCCTTGGTTTTCATCCTCTGTACCTGAACGAAGACCACGTATGCTCTTGAAGTGCTGGGTGCGTTTCCAGCCCAGCTCGGAGCGGGTACGAAGAGTGGGGCCTGGACCCCCCCTAGAGCCTTCCCTGCGCCTCCCCGCTGCTCCTGAGGGTAAAGGTGGGGGGAGGATGGAGGCTGGTGAGACTCTCTGAGATAGAGTGAGTGTGGGTAGGGCAGCTGAGGCATGAAGGCTAGTGGCACTAAAGAGGCCAAAGTGACAGGCAAAGATTTGGCATGTGCGTGAAACACGAAAAGTCAAAGGGACGGATATCCCAAGGCACAGAGACAAAGAGGAAGAGGGGTGAATGGATATCTCTAAGGCGCAAATGCAAAGCAGATATCCAAGGGGGAACAGAGCAGGGCTGACAGGACAAACCAGAAACACTGCTTTCACACTGAGGGGTATTGACGCTCAAGTGACAAACACGTCAGTGGCTTCTAGAAAAGATGTTGCTTTTAGTGCAAAGTTAACCAAGAAATAGAGGAGGCGGCTGTCAACAGGAGGGAACTGTGGGAAAACTGCCCTTGAGGAGACTGCACTATAAATGATTAGAGAGTGTCAGTGCGTAAAATTACAAACACTGTCAGGCCACTCAGATAAAGAGCATCCACAGTCAGAGGGAGCAGGTATACAAAACCACTGCAGAGTGGGGGGAAAACAGAAAGAAGGGGGAGAAAAAAGTGAACAAGAAAAAGAGCTATTGTAACCTGATGGGACGTGTTCACCGTTGACCTTGAGAGGAGTGAGCACTACACGGGGCATCATCACAGCTTTCTTCCTCTGCCTCCCTGACTGTAAGAGAGATGGGAGAAATAAATCATGAGCACGCACATACACACAGGTCCTCCACAGACATGGAAAATGACGGCATGCTCTTAAAGGAGAATTTAAATGGAAATGGATGTCTGATAAGTCAAAAATTTTAGGATTTTAACAATAAAATATTAAGATTAATGCAGGTACAAAGAATATAAAGGAAAAGGACAGGGTGTAACTGTCCTAGAGCTGACAGTTCAGCTCATTCTCTATGAGAGATGAGTGGCTGGCAGGGGATTGCGGAACTGACAAGCAGCGTGAGTGTCTAAGTTCAACATTAAACAAATGCATGAAGGCATTTTAAGTTTCAAAATCTGCTAACTGGTGCTGGAGTTTCTTGTGCATTCCGTGCTTAAAAAAAAAGAAGAAAAAAAACACACAAAATATTTGACTGCATTTACTGTAAACGATCAACCATGCAAATGATCTGATTAGAATCTGATGACATTCAAATCAAGAAATCCCTGACCTGAAATTGAAACGACGCGCAAAGACCAAAAGGTCTTAGTCATGACTAATGCAGTCAGCGTTATCTGTGGGGTTTTCTTGATTTGACTCATAACGTCAACTTTCGGCACTTCGCTAATGACTAATTTTCACATAGTCACGTCATGCATTCAACTGCCTTCCAGCATAACTGGTGATCTGAGGAGGAGTTGAGTGCTGTGCATAAGAATGACGGTGAGATGGAAATCCATTCTTGAGAGTCCTGCATGTAAAAATTAGTTATGAAGGTGATGGTTTAGTGCAAAGGTGAAGTTAGGCACTGTGGGTACCTGTGAGGAGCGACTGAGTCTTGTCTGTGGTTCTGTGGAGCAAGAGGCACTGGAGGAAGTCTCATCCACAGAGGCTAGAGCAAAGAGGAAACAAGCAGAATATCCATCAACAATTTTACTTTAGAGCGAATCACATTTTAATCATGTTCTTGTGTTAATGACAATATAGTTTTTATATTTAAGTTTAAATATGCACTTTTACAACAATCTACAACACATTTTAATATAAACAAAGTAAACTATCATAATTCATCAGTGTAAGACCTGGGGACTGTACCATGATGGTAATTGAACAAATTCAGAGTTACAGGATTAGTTTCGAGTTCACAAACCCAAACCACCTTTGTTTGTCAACTCAACTGATTCTGAGTTTGTGGAGCGTGTGCATGTAAATGTGACATCAGTGGCGAACAGCCAATCACATGCCTTGCAACATATGGTAAGTATGATTCACTTCTCGTGAAAGACCCAGTGAGATTTAAAACTAAAGGTTAATGGTTTTGCTAAAGTTGAAGAAACTGAAGAATATGATGGATTTTTACATTGAAAAAAAAGTACTTGTTCATGAAAGAGGACAAATAAAAGAAATGATCTTGCTTTATCAGTGCAGTCACAAGATGATTCATTTTTAAAGTGTTTTCTATGGATTTTACAGCTTATTTATATTGCGTATGACCTGTATATATTTCATTTAACTGCTAAACCAAAACTTAAAAAAAAAAAAAAAAAAAAACATTAAAGCCAGACAATCTTTTTTTAATACTGTAACCTTTAACTGGAGAAAGAGAAAAACTCTTTTTTTTTTTGCATCAAATGTGTCACTTCGCTCATCTCATTGGTCCAATTTCAGTTTAAGATCTCTAACCCAGAACATAACCTGCCCTGAGGCAGGTTAGCCATGGAGTGCAAGTTGTTTTATGGCACTGAACACCAATTAAAGCCAAGCCACTTTCATGGTACCTAAAACCCAGAATTGGCACAAATCAAACTGAAGATTACATGACTAGCCAGCTAATCCGGCTTCATGGCACAGGCCCCAGTAATTAATTGTTACTTCTTGTGTGTTGTTTATTAACACGTGGGCACAGGTGAATATTTACGTTTCCTTTATTATGTATTGATGGTTTGCTACCGGGGAGAGGGATGAGAAAAGAGAAAGGCAACTTTCTGTTGACTGCATGCATGTTGCAATTGGCCTCATATGCATCATCGCAATAAAATGCACAAAAAAGGCATCAATATTGTTCTTGATTGCAAATATGATTGCTTGTAAACAAGTTCTCCCACTACCTAGCCTCTTGGTAGCTATTGGGTCTTGCTAATTATAAGCAATCACTTGTCATAAACATGCAAAATTCACTGATTATGAACCACTCTAAACCAGTGAGCCAGTAAAACATGCACAAACATTTACTATTATCACAGCCTTTTCAAAGTTTAGTCATCACACGTTAGGCCGTATTGCCAGTCCTGTCAATCTGTCCTCAAATTTAACACCTTTTCAAAAAGATAATTAAGACTGCTAATATTTAAGATATTAAAGACTTGTGAATTTGATCAAACTGATGTAAAAGATTTTAAGAAGCAGGAACCCTGATAGAATAGCAGCTACTTCCTGACTGAACAGATTCTGAAAAGACATAGTAAAATACAACCATATAAAATATTTATCAATCTTTTTTCATATACCATTTTTAACCAATAATGACAGATAGTACTCCTTTTAAACTTTGCAATAGGTGGTAAATATGCATCACTTTATAAACCAGAGGGAAAAGGAAAAATACTGGGTTCCAGCACCCAAATTAAGGGCAGAAAACCCATGCAAGTATTTAAGACATGTAATTGCCTTTAATGCTTATGGTATAGTATACTTTTGCACATTTAGAAATGGTAAATATATTTTAAATAGAAGATTAATATATACTGCTGATGTCTGAAAACATCAGGCTTCGAAGTACCATCCTTACAGATCTGTCATGAAGGAAAGGAATCAGTTTTCACAAGAAAATCATAAAATACAGCAAATGTGAAACACATTTGTCATTTCCAGGCATATTTTTGCACGTATTCTCCTTCATGCAACACAAATACACGTTCTAAACCACTCTCATCTAGGTCACTGCTGGATGTGTCATGTGCTGCAGTATCCATGGCAACACACACATCCAAAGCAAAAAAGAAATCAATGTCTCTCAGGCACTACATGCTTCTTAAGCTCAGGGTATTTAATGCTCATCACCATTTGGAATCAAAGCTTTTCTTAAAATGAAAAGATGGGGCCTCTACTTTTCAGCTCTTTTATATGCTTCTTTAATTTATAAGCCTGTTCCACTTACTGGAAAAGAGGCTGAATGAATCAATTCTGGTGGAAAAAAATTGAAAAGAATGAATAGTCCACACACCATCATTTTCACCACTAGCAGCAGCCGTCTCTGTGGAGTCACAACTCTCCTGCTCTGCTCCTTCAACTGTTGAGGTGGTGGATGCTGTTGGAGTCCCATCTCCAGACTCGTTCGCAGTCGGGCTCTTTGTCCACTGAAGTGCATTTTTCTGTAGGCATCAGTGGGTACATAGAGACACAGAATATGTAGCTCATTCTATGTGGGTTTTGGCATCATAATGCAGTTGCTAAACCAGAGTGAAATGCGTTAAGCACTGAAAAGATGCTAGAAGGATTCATGGACTCTCTACCTTTAGGGTAAACAAACTCATCCTTCCAGGCAGCTTGAAGAAAATACTGTTCTTCACTCTGTCTCCTCTGACTTGAGAGTGAAGCATGGTGACCAGGCAGGCCAGTGGAGCTGTGCCACTGAGGAAGGAAGGAAAGTAAGGAAGAAATGTCTAACTGCCGTTCAGTTCAAAAGGTAAAAATACAACATACCGATAAATAAATTCATCCTACCTTCTATTTTGAGGTGAAAAGGTTTGAGGAAAAAGAGAGAAAAACAAAATTTTATAAAGATACTCAAACCAGGTCAAGAGGCAGCAAAAATGTACTTGTAAACATGGAAACAAATCTCAGGCATAAATAGTACTTTTTAAACAGAAACATAGTATGTTAATGTTCATGAATGGTTTATACTAGACCTCATTTCTTTGAGCCCCTTTGTTTGGATGACATGCAGAATCTGTTTGGGCGTCATTGGGGCATCAGAGAAGTTCTCCAGAACCTGCAAGAGGTCAAACAAAATCACATTAAATCAACAACTCTCCAATTCAGTATGTATACAGTCACCTTACTTTTAACTCATTAGGGATGGGGACACTACATATTTACAAATTTGGTTGGTAGGTTGTGAGAACATTTAGTCGATTAAAAGATGTTTACATTGCATTTTTACATTCAAAAACACCCAGGCATAGTGCGATTGAATGATCTGTCACAGATTTTTTTTTAACTTGACACAATTGTAATGGCATGAGAGACTCAAAAACAGTTGCACTGCGACCACTGAAGACATCCAACTGTATCTATATGAATGTAGTGGCGGCATTCAAAGAGGATGAATTAAAAAAAGGCACATCTCTCAGTGAGGGTTTTACTGTGAAGAGGGCTTAACAGTTAAAGCACAGCACGCTCTCAGCTTGCCAATTACAGTGCCATAGCAATTCATACTTATTTTAAGACCATGTCATTTTTAACAGAAGCATTCGGCTTTCTTCTGTTAGGTCCATATTACGCAGGTTCTGCACAATGTACAAAGTATAACATCGACCTGCAGCTGCCACACACAGCTGAGTAGTTCCAGGCGTGTATGACAGGCTTTTAAAATGTGGAATGGGGGACTGACTATAACAATAGCAAACACTCCTCTCTCCATTTATAAAGCGCAAATAATTTCCTTCCAGTCCTGGTGTACAAGAGCAGGTAACCTTCTGTTAGATTGGTGGTTAAAACAGGGAGCACTGCTCCCACTGTGCTCAGCCGAGTCTAGAACCAAGGACACTGGGACAGGAAATGGAACAGCACAAGCTACAAAAGAAATGTGCACTAAATTATAAAACACCAGGTGCACTTCCTGCAAGGAAGCAGGCATGAAAACGTCAAGCTGGGAGAACTTCAACCAAACTACTAGACCAATGACAAGACAAACTTCCCAGTTATTTATAACACAGTCCTGACAAGGCACCAAAATTCATGTGTACAAAATGCGATTGAAAGGAGCGGCACATTTAAGCATTATTCTGGAAAGTCATGCATTGTGCCAGCCTAATCTTTGTAACTCTCACGCCAGCCATTTCATGCTACCATAGGGAAGGAAAAATGGAGTGATATTATATACCACCATAATTCAGAGAACAGAAAATACTCCTAACATTATTATAAGTATTCTTAAAGCCATGACAAAATGAAAGCAGCAACGTTGCTTCCGTATTAGGAATGTTCATTTAAGTGAAAAAGATTATCCAAACAGAACAAATGTAGTGCTTAAGTTACTGATTGGATGCAGGTAGATCTGAAGGCAAACTTGCAATTTATTGTAAGAAAGGAAGGAGGTGTATGCAGACGAAATAGAAGAAATCTGGCATGCATCACCAGAGAGAGGTCTGCCATTTCAGTGTAAGGCCAACTTATAAATTGAAAATTTATTCACAATAAAATCAAAAACATGCATTTAGAAAATAGACAAAATGTCTTAGAGATAAAAGGGACCCAAATTAAAATTCTGTCAACATTAACTCACCTTCAAGTTGTTCCGAACCTGTAAGAGTTTCTTTCTTCTGGTGAACACCAAATAAGATACTTTGACTAATGTGGGTAATAACACAGTTGTTGATCCCTACTGACTTCCATAGTATGGATAACATACATCTTTCAAAGAAAAAAGAAATTAATAGAGATTTGGAACAACTTGAGGGTGATTAAATGACAGAATTTTCAATTTTGGGTGAACTATCCCTTTAAGCAATAGGCAGGTATTTTCCGAGAACTAGCTAAGACTAACAGTATTAGGTAAAAAAAACCTGAACCAAAGGTGAACTCATCTTTTTAAAGACCTTATATAGGACAATTCATTATCATATGCATTTGGAGAATAAATATTGAACAGACTGGGGTTAAAGTTGCAAACAAAACTGGATGAAAAGGCTCTGATCCTCATTTAAGTCAGTGACTTTTCCTTTGCTCCCACAAAAATCCAATCTATTTGTAGAGGATGCAATATTAAAACAACCACAAAAAACAAACCGCAGCTTCAACCACATCCAGAATCAGGACTAATGAAAACCAAATTTTCTCACAAAAAAAAAAGAAGTATTTTTAACACACCAAGAACGGCTATACAGTTACCATCACCTTAAGCAAGGAACCACCGAGAAGGACCAGAAAAGCTAAAATAGGTGGCCTGCTTCACATTTCCTATTGCTTCAAAGTGTATCGCAAGATGATCTGATATACATTGGCCTTGAGCCCAAGCATCTGGTTGCATCTTACTCCCAAAGCTGCCATTTCACACCACTGCTTTTGTTTCAAACTCATTATATAATGCTGCAACGCTCTTTGAAACCGAATCATCTAAATACCCGATCTTTCTTTAATTAATGAAATTCTGCTTTTGCATTTAAAATATTCAGCCTATTTGGTTGTGAGGGTTCCTTTGTGCCCGCATCTCCCTGATCCATTACTACAGAAGAGGAGATGGTAGGTGACTATCCTTCCTGGTATACAGACATGCCCATACCTGCTTCCCAAAGCTCAATCACTATGTGTGATACTTGCAAAAGAGCACAGACTGAAATTTGTTTGGTTGGGTTGATAATCTTTAAGGATTTAGATCACAGACAATACACTAAGTAACTATTCATGAGTTCACAATTGATGTTTCACTTGGTATTCATTTTATATGAATTACGGATTCTAAATTGTGACAAGCATAACAGCATTCTCTAGAACATGAGATCCCCACCCAAAACGGCAACCCCTGGGTTTCAAAATCTACTTTCACCAGATATCAAGGTCTGTAGCACATCCAACCTTTCTTGTTCGTAATCTCACACTGGCCATGAGCTAAACTGCAGAAATGACTAAATTCTAAGACAGTCCGTTTTGTTTGGGTGGATCAAATTCAAGAGTGATAGCTGCCAAGATCACCTAGAAAAGCAGACAAAGACCTGACAGACATAATGACTACAACCACTTCAGATTTTCATAGACAAAAACAGGTTCATGAATCCATTATACAGGTCTGTTTCTATCAAAACTCTTTATAACACTAAGATGAAAGTCTAGAGGTCAGACTTATGAAAAAGGTTCATATACCTTTCTTAAATGCCAGTTGTTAGTTAGTTCTTAAAACATTAGTTTTTGTGCAAAATAACACTGACTGACATACATTTTCCATTTAATGTGCACCAAATGCAACAAAGAAGCTATGATGATGCAGATCAACTAAGAAAAGCTTTTTTTGAGGAATACAACCACAGGATGTAGAATTAAATTTAATATACAACAATATATGCATGACAGACCAAGTATATACACCATTCAACCAACACTGTGGAGAATAAAGGAGAAACCCTGCTATCATAATAGCAGACGCATACCTCTTTAGTCTTTACATATTATTAGCCACACATTTGCATGTGTTGATAAAGATGTGAAGCATTCGTGATTTTATTTGCTTAGTATCTAAAACTGACAAAGGAGATCAATGGATTACGAACTGGATAGAAACATAATAGGCACAAATATGGCCTACTGTTTTTATACAGTCACAGCTTAAAACAAGCAAGACGTATAAATGAGCATTTACGACATATTTATTCAAATTCGTTTTAATGACAAACAAGGATGTCCTAATTGAGTATTTTCAGCATTTTATTCAGCTCTCTAAAAGAAGCCCTGGAAACAAAGGGTCAAACAGGCAGAGCAGCTAACACGCTAGGCTACCAGCAAGGGCTCTTTCATTCAAATGGGACACAAACAGTAGAAATGTAACGCTTATGTTGACAGGGTGAGTACAAGGACCGTAGATTAAAACGTTAAGGTAAAAGCTTGGTTATGAAACATCACACACTGCCTACAGATACACAAACAGCAGCAGCAGCGGTGGCGGCGGCGCCTGCATGTGTCCTACCCGACCAGACAGCTTTGTTCGCGGCTGCCGTACAACACCCATAACCCCACGCACAATGTTTAAACCGCTAACGTTACATTTTACTTAAAATGATTAATATATTACCATACGAGCTGCCTCTGCCCACGTGCGCTCCTTCTTTCTCTTCTGTTTGTCCTTCATTTCCTCAGCGTTGTCGCGCGGGTGCGGATTTCTGCAGCGGATATGAAACGTGTGCGTGAAAGACGGCAAGCCCGCTAGCGTGCTAGGCTAGCAGCAACACCAAACGGGGGCTTTGATTCCCTTTCGTCTTAAGTACTTGCGTATTCGCTCTGTTTAAACACGCACGCGTTTCTGTAAAACGGCTTGCAAAAAAGCGCTCGGATGTTGCAGCAGTGGCGTTCCAGATAGTTTTTACAACGCCTCGCTGGTCAAATAGTGGTAAACAGAGACAGGGCGATGAACAGGCGAGCCCCAGCAGCCTTTGGCATACTGCAGGAAATCCTCAGTTTGGAATGCAAGACGAGGAGAACACAACAATGAGGTCAAAGGTCAAACACACTGCAGGAATGCAACACAAAAACAATTCTCCCCATCCCCCTCTTCTTCAGTCGCTCCTACAGCCGCGGCTCATCTGACGCATCTGACGGGATGAGGCCACGCCCATTGTTATGCGCGGCGAGATCAAACGTGATTCATATTAGGCAGCACGACACATACATAAAACACTAGAATTATTATTTTTTGTGCTTCGTTAGTTCCTCTGTGGATTTTTACTACACAAGGCAATCTCACAATTATCAAAGCGTTATTTAAAGTATTTAAAGACAGCATAGAAACACTGCATCAGCTAGTAAATATTTCTACTTGAAAATAAAAATACGTCAAGGTCACAATTTTAACAATTGTTTTCTAGTTAAATAAGCATAGTAATTTAAAAAGTCATGTTTTAATTGGTAGCTGTATTGACATGTTTTACAAACGTCCTTTTATGGAGTTTTGAATCATGTTAAGGGTGGGACTTAAAAACCGTGTCATGTAAAATGTTCACATCAAGCCCACTCTTTTATTTACGTTGATTATAAAACTATGTTTATTAAAAAAAATGTTACCAGAAGTAAGGCTACGTTTACATTAATCCGGATACATTTGAAAACGGAGTTTTCATTTTAAAACGCTCTCCGTCCACACCAGCGTTAAGCGTTTTCCAAAAGTTTCTCATCCACACTGAAACATAGGAAAATATCAAATTCGCCTTACTGCAAGCCTCCAAAATTATACAGACGTAATAAATTTTCACGCAATTCTTCTGGCGGGATAATTTACGGAAATATCTCATCATCCACTGACGCGTCTATATCGCGCTCATTCATATTTTATCTGAAAAGCAGTCATGTTTTGCTTTACAGCAACTGTGAGTAAATTTTCTATCATCATTTTAGGACTGTAATTTGAAGAGTATACAAGGTAACGTTAAATCTCTTTAGCAGCAGTGTGACAGTGAATAGCACAGGCACAATTACTGGTGTAAACATAGATATCTATTGGTATAATATGCGTCACATGACTATAAATATGCGTCATCGTTTTCAAAAGCCTCCGTTTTCACGAGAGGGTGCTCGCTGCAGAGCCATATGGGAGGAGCTGGAGCTAATGGGTGGAGATAGACACCTAACCACACCCTAACCCTACCCCTTACCCTATCCCTAACCTTAACTCCACCCATTTGTTCACTCAGAGGTGGAGCTGGACATCAAGAGAGGTGGAGCTGGAGGCCATTTGGCTCTGCAGCAGTGAGCAGTACTTGGTTTTCACAGTCCACACTACAACGTGAAAACGGCTTCTTCAAATTTATCCACTTTGGCCGGTGTTTTTAGAAATAATCGTTTTCTGTGATAAAAACGGGGTTTTCGTGTAAATGAGAGGCCAAACCGCAGGGAAATATCTGCGTCTTCCCTTCGTGTAAACGGGGCCTTACATGAGTTAAGAAATCTTGTTTAAATTAGTTACCAAACAAAGTCCCTTTTAAGAACTTTTATGAGTTGCTAAAGTAAGGCGCATCTTCATACTCAACCCTGGGACTTTTATTTTGAAAAGCTTGGTGGAAAATCACCGGAAAACAGAACTGAAATAAATTGTACTCAGTTCGTTTTAAGGATTGTTTATGTGAATAAGGAAATGTTATATTAGAGTTATCTCGTTTTTATTGGTTATAATATAATTAATACATCGAATACTACAGCAAAGATCAGTGTTCATGCTGTAGTTTTTAAACATTTTGAGATACTGCGGGGCTTTTGATAAGCGCCATTTTTGTTCGGGGCAAAGATGCCAAAAAGTTGTTCTGCATTTAATTGCACAAATAGGTACAACAACAAAAATCCCGAAATCACCTTCCACAGGTAGGTAATAATAGACAGCTCACTGTCAAGACGATCTTAGAGACATTCTTGTGATTTTTGAAGAAATAAGCTTTCCATTTATGTATGGTTTGTTAGGATAGGACAATATTTGGTCGAGATACAACTATTTACAAATCTGGAATCTGAGGGTGCAAAAAAAAAAAAAAAAAAAATCTAAATATTGAGAAAATCCTTATTGTCCAAATTAAGTCCTTAGCAATGCATATTACTAATCAAAAATTAAGTTTTGATATATGGTAGGCAATGTACAAAATATCTTAATAGAACATGATCTTTACTTAATATCCTAATGATTTTTGGCATAAAAGAAGAATCGAGCATTTTGACCCACACAATGTATTTTTGACTATTGCTACAATATACCCTACTTAAGACTGTTTTTGTGGTCCAGGGTCACAAACAATTTTTGCAAGACATTTCACCTTTATTCCTTGGCAGGTTCCCTTTCAGTAAACCATCGGTTCTGAAACAGTGGTTAGAGAACATTGGACGTGACGACTTTCAGCCAAGGAAGCACATGGTTATCTGTTCACTTCATTTCACTCCAGACTGTTTTAGTGGTTTGGGCAACCGTAAAAATTTGCTGTGGAATGCAGTGCCAACTCTCTTTGCCGTCCCACCTCAGGATACAAAGGTAAATAAGTTCACAATATAGATAAAACATTAATACAAAATGTGTTTTTCAGTTTTTCATCTTGGTCTCATTGTCATCTTTGTGCCGTCAGCAAAATAATTCTAGGAAGAGGCTGAAGAGAGCTTTAAAATCTGCTGCTGATAAATGGGATGACACTGCACCTGAGAGGACACCTCCTTTCAATGAGGATGCTCAACACTCTCACAGCAATAAAGAGGGTTACTGTCAAACCCCAAAAGTAAATCTTTTATCTTACAGCCTACTCTAATATTTATGTTTATATATATATATATAATAATAGTTATGGAATAAATGTTTTTTTTTTAACAGGATTTATCTGCAACAGACCACAACTATGCTCTTTTGGATCCATGCACGACCAAAACTCAATTATTTAATGTTTTGGATGCTAACAGCTGGCTGCAGAAAAGGTTGCAGACCAAATGCAGACTCATAAAAAGAATGAAACTTCAACTGCAAGATGCTCATAGTAAGCTTCTGACTTTGCGCCGACAGCTCAGATGTAAATATACATATCGCCAAAGACATTTACAGCTCCCAGTACGATGTGGAAGTTGTTACAAGACCTAGTCAAGCAGTAATAAAGACCTCGGGATGCACAAACATTTTTGAACTTTAAGGAGGACTGAACTTTTGGTCATGGACAATGTTTCAGCATATATTTCTCGAAAAGAGGCAAAAGTGACAAGTTTTTTGTTTAATTGGCCAGATATGTCCAATTAAAACTTCAATTTACTGTGCTTTGGTTTTGACTTGTGTGAAAGATTTTCTGCCCAAAGAATTTTAGGAGAACATTTCTTGAATAAATGGGAACATTATACAATAAGGTCCCTTTTATTAATCTTTGTTAACATTAGTTAATAAAAATATGAAAGGTTATTGCTAGTAAATGCTAGCTTAGGTCCATTAAATAATACAGTTGAGGTCAAATGTTTACATACCCCTTGCAGAATCTGTAAAATGTTATTTTAGCAAAATAAGAGGGATTGTACAAAATGCATGTTATTTTTTATTTAGTACTGACCCGAATAAGATATTTCACATACAATATATTCACATGTAGTCCACAAGAGAAAATAGTTGAACTTATAAAAATGACCCCATTCAAAAGTTTACATCCCCTTGATTCTTAATACGGTTTTGTTACCTAAACGATCCATTTTTTTCCCCTTTAGTGATAGTCGTTCATGAGTCCCTTGTTTGTCCTGAACAGTTAAACTGTCTACTGTTCTTCAGGACCCAAAAATTCTTTAGTTTTTCTGCATTTTTGTGTATTTGAACCCTTTCCAGCGATGACTGAGATCCATCTTTTCACACTAAGGACAACTGAGGGACTCATGTGCAGCTATTACAGAAGGTTCACTGATGCTTCAGAAGGAGAAACAATGCTTTAAGAGTCTGAAAATGTTTTGAATTTGAAGATCAGGGTAAATTGAACTTATTTTGTTTTCTGGGAAACATGTATCTTTTGAAGAGCAGTACTAAATCTCAAGATCATACAGTCATTGTTGGAAAGGGTTAAAATACAAAAAATGCTAAAAAACCAAATCATTTGTGGGACCTGAAGGATTTTTTTCTGAAGAACAGCAGGCAGTTTAACTGTTCAGGACAAACAAGGGGATTCATAAACAATTATCACTAAACAAACAAACAAACAAAAAACATGTGGATCATTCTGGTAACCGCATAGTATTAAGAATCAAGCGTATGTAAACTTTTGAACGGTATTTTTTTTTATAAATTCAACTATTATTTCCTTGTGGACTATATGTAAACATCTTTTATGTGAAGTATCTTATTCAGGTCAGTATTAAATTAAAAATAACATGCATTTTGTATGATCCCTCTTATTTTGCTGACAAAACATTTTGCAGATTCTGCAGGGTGTGTGTATGTGTGTGTGTGTGTGTGTGTGTGTGTGTAAACTTTTGACCTAAACTTTATTAACAGAACTTCTAATATATTACTAAATGATTAAATTAATAAATGCTTTTAACGTATTAATTGTTAATGTTAACTAATGTTAATTAGAACCTCACTATAAAGCGTTGATTACATTATATCAAATGTCACCCTGCTTAAAACACTGGAGGAAACGTCATGCTCTATTTTTTTTAATTAAAATAATGTACACCATTCATTATTCAAACACAACATACATTTCCATTGCTCCTTGATGGTTTATTTTTAAAAATGACAGTCTATACTTGCTGCAAGTGGTAGGCCATTGGGTAAAGTATAACAAACACCTTTGAACCAATCGATACTCCAGCCAACAATAATAGATTGTCTTTTTTAACATCAAATGGCAAGTGTGCAGAATGGACACATTTCATATAAATTATTACTTCTCAAAAAGGAAACAGATTCCATACAGCCAGTCTTTCAAATAAAAGTGAAGTCATTTATCAAGACAAGTGATGTTTTTGCATAAAGAATACCCAAATACCAAAAAGGCAACAAAAAGTTTAAATCAACCAAAGACTATAATAGGGTTTTGCATCCTCCCTGTATGAATTATGGCACTAAAATGCAGGGATTAAGGGAGATCGAGTCTAAAATAAAAATAGAGGACATTCCACTATTATCCCTTCATCCACTGCTATTCAAGTCTTTGGACACAAGGTGGGAGACTAGCCCTACGTGAGATTTAGTACACAGTTCACATTCTGTTTCCTCAACCAGCACGCAATAGACAGTACCAGCATATTGTGTGCACTGGCCCCTTCAATTCCTATGACACTGCTGGCAGATGTAAAGTACGAAAGGTGGGCCTCGAAATATTAAGGGAATGGGATGAAAAAGAAAAACAATGCAAATGATTAAGCAGCCAGGGTTTCACTAAGAACATGCTTTGCCTCCTAAACACTTGCAAGATCGTTTATTTGGAAGCTGGTGGTACAAAAAGTCAGATATAGAAAGAAGGCTGACAGCTGGGGCACACCAGCTCCTGTGGGATTCAGTGAGTCGGATCAAGCAGCAATAGTTTCTCTGTGATGTAATGAGGGTAAAATAGCTCTCTCTGCTGAGTGCTGATTACAGGCACCGTTGTGGATCCATAGTTGAGAAGGGGGCCTTTGTTTAAAAATGGTTTTAAGGCCTACCAACACAAAAATATATCTGTTGTCTAGCTTTTTTTCTGGGAAATGACATTTTATTAATGCAAATCCAGCAAATTAAATGTTCCAATTAGTTCTAATTTGCAAACAGACATCATGTAGAATAATATTTAAAACAGCACAAAATAAAGGATAAATAGGTATATGAAGACTTTTAAGGGCACAGAGTGTTTCCAGGGCACTACTCCAGAACATCTGTGTCTCATCAGTCTATACCAGTCCGAACTGTCCCTTTCAGCTTAAGAGATACATGTTTCTAACTGTCGTTATCAATCCTGTGGGCTACAAGGGAGAGGAAAGACAAAAGAACATGAGATTTTAAATTACAATTGGGAATAGCATTCGTCAGGATATTAGGAATTAAAATTAATGCTCTAAAACAACTTTGCATACTCACATTGTTTAGGTATCCTGAGTGCTTCTGTGTCACCACATAGAACTTGGTGCATCACACCTCTGAACTGATACAGCACCTTCAGACTCTTCTCCTCACCTACACAGGGGTCGTAGAAGCCCGGTAACCCAGCCTGAGGACATGTATGCAAAAACATCCAATTAACACCTGCAACAGTGTTTAACATTATGGGCACAGCAATTCGGTTTTTCCCAAGGTTTGGTTTTTATTATCTTTTGTTTGTTAAACATTTTCTACAACGCTCTCAGAGTACAACACTAGGACATTTAAAACCACTACTATGATTTTAGAATCATAATATGTTTTAAATGTCAAAAACATTTTTGATTTAGTGCTCAACAAACAATTCTTAATGTCATTCTAGTTCATATATCTGTGGAAATTGATACTTTTTTTTTTGAGGAACAGTGTTCAAAACAACTCATTTATATGAAATTGAGACTTTGTTGTCACATTTAATACATGTAATACATTTAAAGGACTAATTCACTTCCAGAATAAAAATTACTTGATTTATTTACCCTGTCATCCAAGATGCTTGCTTCAGTCGGACGGAAATTAAGGTTTTTGAGGAAAACATTCCAGGATTTTTTTCGATAAAGTGGACTTCAATAGAGATCAATGGGTTGAAGGTTCAAATTGCAGTTTCAATGCAGTTTCTAAGAGCTCTAAATGATCCCAGCCAAGAAATAAGGGTCATTTTATATACTTACCACAAACGCTTTTCTTGAACTAGCTCTGTGATTCACGTAATTATGTAAATACGTTGGAAAGTTCACTCTTTGTCTGTGTACCTTGATTCAAAAATGTAGAGTAGGGCAAAAAACTACATCTCATTTTCTCCTCCAACTTCAAAATCTTTCCAATTTTTTTCCTACATAATGCGTAAAGTAGAGCTAGTGCAAGTTGAGCATTTGTGGTTAAAAAGTATATAATTTTATTTATTTATTTTATAACTTTATTCCTCAGCTGAGATCGTGTAGAGTCCTTTGAAACTGCAATTTGGACCTTCAACCCTTTTTCTTCCATCGACGTCAACTATATGGAGAAAAATCCTTGAATGTTTTCCTTAAAAAACCTTAATTTCTTTTCAACTGAAGAAAGAAAGACATGAACATATTGGATGACATTGGGGTGAGTAAATTATCAGGGAATTTTTATTCTGAAAGTAAACTAATCCTTTAATGGATCTTTGCTGAAAGTATTTTCTTTTTAAAAAGATATTCATACTAACCTAAAACTTCTGAACTCTTCTGTACATCTTTGTTTAAAATAGTTTATATTTTCATAATTTTGCTGTTTCTTTCTCCTCTTTCAGCACAGCAATACTAAAAATACATTTATTATTTCCGAAGCAAAAATCAAGCTTTGGAAAGCACATACAAAACATTACAAAAACCTAGAATAAAACTAGATAAATCCTTCTGAGAATTTATTGCCGTTCCAATAACCCTCTACTCTCATCCCTTATTTGTCTTCTGGACCAAAACCAATTACAAAGCAAGCATAACTGTGCTTTACCTTAGAGGCTTCTGTGAGAATGAGCTTGGAGTCCTTTACCAGGCACTGTAAAGGCACCGTCACATCAATGACCCTTGCCCTTTCATGCTTACGGCTGTTGTCTGTCACAAACTTGCCATACCAAGCGTTGAGGATGATCAGACCTAGTACACAAGAAGATTAAGTCACCAATCCTCACTTTCATAGTTTGATCTCATCCAATGCTATCGTACCCATTTTGGACTCCTCTGCTTCGATAATTCTACGCACAGACTCTTGCATCAGCAGAACCTAGAGAAAAGAGTGATTTCAAATAAGACTGCTTGTATATGCACATAGTGAAGGCACACATTTATCACCCTGACACAACGACTGATGTGCAGATAGAAACGATAGCCTGACGCTAACTCATTGTTTCTGTGAACACAAAGAGCCTGCCGTGAAAGTTATGACCACTTTAAACGGTCATGCATTATAAATTATTTGCAGCGTATTTAGGCGTTATGAACTCACAGCTGCTTCTGCCTCTTGCTTCTTCTTGGCAATGTCTGATGCCGAGCTCTCCCGCTGCTTCTCGAGCTCTCTAAACAAAAGACGAAAGGTTCAATTTTAATTTACTCATTTGCTCTTTTACTCACAGTTTCACAGCCGTTTAAACGGATTTCAGTCTATTATTTTCCAGACTCACAGGGGATAAAGGTTGGAGAGGAGGAAGTCAACTAGCCAATAAAAGACAACAAAATGAAACAGGTGGAGAATGTTACTGCACATTTAATCAGCTAAAAAGGCTTACTGTTCCTGCTGAGCACGAAGGTAAGGTCTGATAACTAGCCGCTGGATGGCCAAGTAGAACACAAGGGGTCCGACAGTGGCATAAAAAACAGCGCTGGGTAGAAGCTGGTCTGTTAAGTGAATTGGAAAGAAGTACGTCTGGCTCGCTCGGTTCAACCTGGGTTAGACAAAAATACCACGATTACAGAGCTACTGAAAAACTACTATTGGGAAATAGCTTCAGAATGATCAAAAGCATTTTACTTGATCTTGAGAGAAACGCCTTGAGGTACTCCGACACTGACGGTAGCGCCCAGGACACTGTGTCGACTGATCTTAGTCTCGGCGCCGTATTCCACCACCGTACCAAAAAACCCTGACCTGCAACACAAGTGCTGTTATTTTACCAGGCTAGAAACAGAAAATGAGAATCATTAAGACACTTAGTGCTGATTAGCCACAAACACAGGTCATATGAACACAGAATCTAGGATAGCTGTATTTACACCGCATGGACAAATAGACAGATTTCCTGTTTATTTACATTCATTAGTCCAGCTGTCTTCAACAATAAGTCTGTGATCCCTAGGGAGTCCACAGCAATACTGCAAAGTGCTCTCCATATAATATTTGATCTCAAAATAAGCAAAGAAAAATACAAGGATAACCTAATTCAACTACAGCTTGAACTAAAGACTGTAACAGATTAAAATAGGCGGTATGAAAAAAAGGCGAATTTCAATGCATATAGTAACTTTACTTGAGCCTATCAGTTCTGTAAAAATAATGAGAAATCTGCAATATTTCTGAGAAATCAGATACATGCATTTAGAGGTCAGACAGGGTACAAATCCGATTTAATACAAACTCGATGCAAACCATTTTTTGTTGTTTACATATGCAAAAAGTCAAGATAAAGTCTGTGCCAAACAGGGTACGTGATAAGCAAAAAAATCTAAAGCAGAATGATAAGTAAAGTATAACAAAGATAAAGAATTTGATAAAACAGAACTCTTCAAATACAGCAAAAATGTTTTTTACAAATATTGTGCATAATAATATTAAAGCTAATACTGGCTGACAAATTCTAGCAGTGCCTTTTCGAACTACACTGCTGTTCAAAAGATTGGGATCAGGATTTTTTTTAATGAGGTCTCTTATGCTCAAAGTCCCATTTATTTGATGAAAAACACAGAAAAAAAAAGAATATTCTAAAATATTATTGCAATTTAAAATAAGTTTTACATTTTAATATACTTTAAAATATATTTTTATTTTCACCAGCCATTACTCCAGTCTTCAGTGCCACACAGTCCTTCAGAAACCATTCTAATATGCTAATTTATTATGAAACAGTGGTGCTGCTTAATATTGTTTTGTAACCTTTGATACTTTTTTTTTAGGATTGTTTGATTAATATATAGAAAAAAACAGAATTTATTCAAAATAGACATCTTTTCTAACAATACAAGTCTTTACTATCACTTTTTATCAATTTAACACATCCTAGTGAAAGCATAAATTTTTTAATCACATCCTGAGTAAAAGCATTAATTTCTTTAAAAAAGAAAAAAGAAAATAATCTTTTTTTTTGGACTGACCCAAAACTTTGAGCGGTAGTGTATATTTGTTTTTAAAATAAATGCTGTTTTCTTTTTAACCTTTTATTCATCAAAGAATCCAGAACAAACTATCATGGGTTCCAAAAAAATATTAAGCAGCACAACTGTTTCCAACATTTATAATAAATCAGCATATTAGAATGATTTTTGAAGGATCATTTGACACTGAAGACTGGAGTAATGGCTGATGAAAATTCAGCTTTGCAGTAATAAATTCTATTTTTAACTAGGGTACCCTCAAAAGTATATTAAAATAGAAAACCACCATTTTAAATTGCACCATTTATATTTCACAATACTACTGTTTTTTTGTATTTTTAATAAAATAAGTGCAGCCTTGATGAGCAGGAAAGACTTCTATAAAAACATGAAAAACCTCTGAATGGCAGTGTACCCGTTTTAAATAACCAGATTTATGAACTACCTGTTTAAACTAACCAATTGTAGCCAGAAAAAAACAAGCTGTCTCTATGCAAAACACACACACGCACAAAAGACAAAGGCAGCATCCACATATACTTACTTGACAGAGCCCTTGATCTTGGTCTGGTCATCATCCTGGAATTTGTACTGGTAGCTCATCATGATAAATGTATGTGGAATTCCCAACTATGGCAATAAAAAAGATGATGAACAGTGAGAAAAAACACTGGAATAAAGCTTAGGGTTTGCTGTGCAAAACAGCAACTGACCTGCACAGCGAAGGTGAAATGACTGCTTTTGGTGTCCCTGACGATGCTGGTGTTCATGGAAGACTGCGTTCCCCAGCGCCACTGTAAATAACCCATAGTGTTTTTATCCAGGTGGCGTGCAAGCATAGTAGTGAGACCCGGCCGTATACCGCGGGATGAAAACTGCAAACCACAATGAGCCGTCGTGAAGCTAAAAAACAAATATATCTTAGTATACAAAACACCCAATAGCATGCAACTTGCAACAAAGACAGTCAAAATATTTTTTACAAAAATAAATCAAGAGATATTAAATTCAACTAAATTACTCAAACACCACAGAGATGTGCTGTACTCACCAGCGTGAAGTCAAGTTACGGAAAATCTTTAACCCAAAGAGAGGGCCATGTGTGTCTCCTGCCCCAAACTCAAGCTGTATTAAACATGTATGAATCATGTTTGGTTACATGCTCAGCAAAAATGACAATCCAGTCCATTATTATGTAAAGCACAAACTGAAAGCACTTACTTCTCCCCAGCCTTTAGCCGAGGTGACTCGTCGCAAGGCCAAATTTATGTTTCCTCCCCCGTTGCCGTTGTGTGTGGAGAGAGAGCCAGAAAGAATGGCTGTGTCTGTGGTTGTCAAAGGGGCCTATGAGAGCAGAGTTGGACAATATATAAGCCTTACGACTGTGTTAAAATAAAGGTCAATGACATGAGTGTGTTTCAACAATAAACAAAAGTGAACAACTTTTAAAAGAAAGGAAATATCTAGTTTAAATCTCTTAGAAATTCTCTCAGAAATGTGCTTTTTTTTTAAATTTATGTTTCATGTTTTTTTTTCCCTGAAAAGCTTTCATTTTCAAGTTGAGGTCCCACTTTATATTAGGTGGCCTTAACTACTATGTACTTACATTTAAATTAATCATTTGATTCGATGCTATTATTGTGTACATACATGTTTTTACATTGTACTTATATTTGAAAAATACCTACACTGTAAAATAGTTTCAACTTAAAAACTCAAGTTTAGCAGCTGCCTTACAATTTTAAGTTAAATCAACTTAAGGCATTTCAACTCACAAGTTAAATCAACTCATTTTTATTGTAATAAGTTAAAGTGACTTGTAGTTTTAAGCTGATTTAACTTAAAATTTTAAGGCAGCTGCTGAACTTAGGTTTTTAAGTTGAATCTGGTGAAAACTTTTTAGTGTAATTACATCTGTAATTAATTTCTGTAATTAAATTTATAAAGTTCCCTGTTGACCATCCCTTACACCTTAACCCAACCTTAAACCTACTCAAACCACTAAACCTGTTTCTAACCTTACCCATATCTCACCTCAAGAGCAGCAAAAGTGTCTTGCAATACAATATGAACACATTAAGTACACTGTACTTATTTTCTGCTGAAAACACGTAGTAGTTAAGGCCACCTAATATAAAGTGGGACCCAGGTTTGAATTTAATGGATTAAATATATTTATTAATTCTATATAGAGTGTTTTCACGACGTTTCATCAATGGGCCATATTGGCAGCACTGTACGTAAACAATGGCACTGATCTGAACAAAACTCACATATTTAGCTGATTACTGCTGCTGAAAATGGCCAATTATTGTTATATTTTGGGTTGTATTCATTTGTAGGATGGGAAAAAAACATTTGGAGTTCTATAGACTGCTAAAAGTTATAACAAATCAAGGGGAAGAGTGCAAAAAACTGTCTAAGGAACGAAATGCGTTTGTGTCTAAACTGAACCAGGATTTCCAGGGCAAGAATCTTGACAACATTTGTGTTTGTTCTTATCATTTCTGGTCAGGTAGGTGAAATATTAGGCCAATGTCTTAATTAATATTGCTTGTATGTAACTTCACCACCTATTAACTTTAGTTTGTCAAAACATTGCACCCTTTCCTGCTTACTAAGTCCTTTTCTATGATTTAGTAGCAAAAATTTGAGGAACAACGTATTCAGTAACATATTAACCGCGCAATTCATGTTGTTGTTCACATCCGAGTATCTCCAATATGGCCACACATTCAGGCAAACTGACCAAACCATGACATAAGTGCAAACCCTTAAACCACTTTTTTTTTTAAGTAAAAAGTGTTTCAAACAAATACAGAGAATGAAATACTAATTCACTATATGCAACTAATGCATTTTTAAATGTGAATGAAATGTGAATATTTATGTAAACACTTGCATTGTGCCCTATCATAAAAGTTTTAGAAAGAGGTCTCTCATGCGTACCAAGGCTGAATTTATACAAAATAGTTAAACTAATAATATTGTGAAATATTATTAGAATTTTTTATTCTATAATTAAATTATAAATTAATTTATTTCTGTGATCACAAAGCTTAATATTACTCCAGTAGGGCTGCACGATAGGTCGTTTCAGCATCGTCATCGCGATGCACGCATGCGCGATAGTCACATCGTGGCAGTCACGATGCAGGGCAAAAAAAAAATTATGTGTGTCTGATTTTAAAATGTACTTTCTATATTTCTAAACTTTCTATTCACGGATCTATATTTGTCTAAAATAAAGTAATTAACTCATATTTAAGGGTTCTTTAAAAACTACAATGCACACGTTGCTTCACCTACTTCATGCATGCAGTCTCTGCGTGCGCATGGCGAAATGAGCGCGGGTGCAAAAGGATGCAAAAGGGATGCTGCTGACCAAAAACAGGTGCTTTGTCGGGAGTGCCTGGCAGATGTTGCCACAACTCGCGGAAACACTACGAATTTAAGGGACCGTTCACATGTCGCCCCTTAAAACGCGTGGAAAACGCTAGACGCGTCGCGTTCTCCTTCTTTCCAAAGCGCTCTGTAACTTGAGTGGCAGAGTGGCGTCTGCCGTTGCTAAGCAACCATGACCCGCGCTCTCCTAAAGACGTGAAAGTTTCAGCAAAGATAAATAAACAAAGATAAATGGATTTCCAAAACTAAAAATTGCTTGCAGTAGCTCTGCTGCTAAAAAATGTTATCCCTGTAACAGCTATGATCAGCTAGCTGTTCCTCCATCTTGGCTAAGCTTTTCGTGAAAGGAAGAAGCTGATTTCCCTTTCATCAGGGTAAAAGAAACATTCATTATTAATTTCATATTAGAGCCTTGATTTGCCTGAATTGACAGTGAATAAGGTGAGTCAAACTGTTTATGAAACTACCCAAAATAAGCTTTAAAAAGTATTTTATTTCAGGGTTTTGATTATACTGTACTTTTACTTTTTTATTCTTTGAAAATGCTTACAAAATTACTCCAATTATTCTTGAATTATTATTTGATTTTTAAGCAGTTCAAAACAACCTGATGAACATAAATGAATTTGTACACATCGCAATATATATCGCAAGAAAAAAATATATCGCAATGTAATTTTTCCCCAATATCGTGCAGCCCTATACTCCAGTGTCACAGAATCCTTCAAAAAAATCATTATAAAATGCTGATTTGTTGCTAAAAAAAGTTTTATATAATGAATAGTTCTTATCACAGCAGAAAACAGTTGTACTGCTTAATAATGTTGTGGAAACATACATATTTCAGGTATTCCTTGAAGTATGGGGTTCCATTTTTGCCGAAAAAGAGTTGACTGCCTTGTGCTTTGTACTATACATTTGTCTTTGTCTTCAGTCATTGCCTACTTGTTCAGGTAAATCAGTATATGTTGACGTGCATGTTGTTTGTTGACGTCGTCTTAATCTGTCGTCCTGCTTTCCTTTTCTCTGTTGTTTTTACTGTTGTCCTAACTGTCATTTTGTTCTGTCGTCTTATTCTGTCATCCTTTTCTGTCGTCCTGTTCTGTCGTCATAATGTCTTGTTGTTCTGTCATCTTTAAGTGCAGTAAAGTTAGTTTTAGATTTGATATTTGCTACATATCGACTAGGATGGTTTAGGGATCATCTGCAAATTTACCTCACAGTACAAAACGAGCAAACGCTGAGCAAACTGACTTAATATATTTTGCCAATATCTAGCTTTACACAATAGTTCCAATTGGCAACATTTATTTAGTCAAGTTACCCACTAGGGCTAGGGGTAAACGATTATTTTTAAAACGATTATTCGGGCGATTATTTTATCGAATAGTCGACTATTCTAATGACTAATTAGATGATTTATCTTATTATTATTTTTTTTTACATAGTTAGCAGTTTCCTCCTAAAAGATGCTCCCACATGGAAGCCGTGCTGGTGTGGTATGCTAGCTCCATCTTGCAAAGACTGCATATAACTATACCGTTACGTTTCTGGCTGTGTTTAAAATATTCCCACACCTTTGAGGTAGGACGGTGAGTTGTTTTCTGATGACAGGGCTTGACATTAAGCTTTGACTTTTTTTTACGCGGACAAGTGAATGTCTGATTTACTTGTCCGAGTAAAAAATTTACTTGTCCAAGGCAAAAAAGAGCCTTTTTTGCCGTAAATTAATCTTTTCTGAAGCAATAGTCTCATCAGTGCTCTATAAGGTCTTACTTTAATCAGAATATTTGTGATATTTGCCTTAAATTGATTCTAGGACACTTTTTAATTTTATTTTCCTAACCTTACTAAATGTATCATCATTTATATTCAATTCTGAAATTTAATCAATACATTCAATTAGAATAACTACACTCTGTATGGTTACCATTCAGATTAAATCAGTATCAACAAACTCCATCTTTCCACTGCACAGGAAAAACCCAGTCTGCATCGAAAATGCTATTTAAATGTATTTACTTAGACTGTTAAATGAAGATAAGAGGTTCCAAAAAATGCATTTGCACAGTAAAATTGCAAATGCATAAATAATGTTTTAAGATTAATGTTGTACTTTTTTTAACATATAAATCTAAAATGTTGAAAAAAATGCATTACTTTTAAATATGAAACCGAACCACCAATAGGTGGCAATAAGTCACTGTCTTAATGAGTGAGTCACGGATTCAACCATAGACGGATTCAACCAGTTCGTTCACTGACTCACCCCATTCATTAAATTAAATGCTAAATCATTCAGTATTGAAACACTGCTGTGTGTTTGTCAGATTTGCGACTGTTCTGCTGCTTATTTCGTTAACAAAAACAGTCAGTGAGCCCTGTTTCTGATGACATGTATTGCTTGGGAGTGCAGGCTGCTGAACCTGAGAAGTGGACGGAGTTTAGTTATCCATGCTGCTTTGTTTTGGTCGCCCACATGCGTCTGGTGAGTGGGCGTGATGTGTCGACTACTGGATTTGACGTCGACGTTTTTTTTAGAACCGAGTCGTCGACGTCATCGACAAGTCGCTGCAGGCCTATTACCCACTAGGCATTAACGATAGTCCTGTAAACATTAATTTGAATGAATTATTGGACTTCGTTTTGTACTGTGAGGTAAATTTACAGATGATCCCTAAAGCATCTTAGTCGAATATGCAGCAAATATCAAATCTAAAACTAACTTTACCGCACTTAAAAATGACAGAACAACACAACATTAGGACGACAGAATAAGACGACAGAACAAGACGACAGAAAAGGACGACAAAACAAGATGACAGAACAGGACGACAGAATAGGATGACAGAATAAGACGACAGAACAGGATGACAGAATAAGACGACAGAACAGGACGACAGAACAAAATGACAGAACAGGGACAGAATAGGACAACAGAATAAGACGACAGAACAAGACGACAGAAAAGGACGACAGAACAAGACGACAGAAAAGGACAACAGAACAGGGACAGAATAGGACAACAGAATAAGACGACAGAACAAGACGACAGAAAAGGACGACAAAACAAGATGACAGAACAGGACGACAGAATAGGATGACAGAATAAGACGACAGAACAGGACGACAGAACAAAATGACAGAACAGGGACAGAATAGGACAACAGAATAAGACGACAGAACAAGACGACAGAACAAGACGACAGAAAAGGACGACAGAACAAGACGACAGAAAAGGACGACAGAACAGGGACAGAATAGGACAACAGAATAAGACGACAGAACAAGACGACAGAAAAGGACGACAAAACAAGATGACAGAACAGGACGACAGAATAAGAAGACAGAACAGGACGACAGAACAGGGACAGAATAGGATGACAGAACAAGACGACAGAAAAGGATGGCAAAACAAGATGACAGAATAAGACGACAGAACAAGACGACAGAACAGGACGACAGAACAGGGACAGAATAGGATGACAGAACAAGACGACAGAAAAGGATGGCAAAACAAGATGACAGAATAAGACGACAGAACAGGATGACAGAATAAGACAACAGTAAAAACAACAGAGAAAAGGAAAGCAGGACGACAGATTAAGACGACGTAAACAAACAACATGCACGTCAACATATACTGATTTACCTGAACAAGTAGGCAATGACTGAAGACAAAGACAAATGTATAGTACAAAGCACAAGGCAATTGACTCTTTTTTTCGGCACAAATGGAACCCCATATTGAAGAACAGAAAGCTCAGGACAATGGCATTTATTCTAAACAGAAATCTTTTGTGACATTACAAATCTTTATTGTTTAATGTATCTTTTCTGAATAAAAGTATTGATGTCTTCAAAAGAAACACAAACATCTAACTGACACATAAAACATGATTTAAAGACTGTACCTCTATTGACTGGGATATGTGCATCTTGTTGATCTCGATGTGCGGTAGGCCGCCGCCACCACCACCACCACCGCCGCCAGAGATCTCTTCATAATCCTCCTCATAGCGATCAAAGAGGTCTGTCGCATCAATACCCACACTTATTGTCCCCTGAGTGAGACAAGGAACAATCAGCAAAACCTGTATTAATCATGACAGCTGCTGCTGCTGCTGCTGCTGCTTTGAAATCATTAGGTCAAACCTTAGGGTTGGTCCTTTGCTGTAGTCTTCTCTCGTCTCTCTCTCTTTGAAGTCGCTCATACTCTTCACGGATCTCTGCTGGCGTTCTTTTCCTCTCCACTACCTAGAAATCATTATTGCAGTGAGCACAAAGAAGATGACACAAAAGCCCACTGGGAAAATGATTTGCTTGAAATGTTATGAAACTGTGGAAAGCATTTTTTAGTCTTCTGAATCTTCAACTTACCTCCCATCCTTCCACGTCCAGCCCTCTCTTCCCATATATATCATAGATTGCTCTAGATTGTGGGTCACTTAGTACTGCAAAAGAACATTAATCACAATCATGAAATATTCAGGACTTGGTATTAAAAACTTGCTTTTCGTAAAGAGAATCTGTCTGTTAAAGGGACAGTTCACGCAAAAATTACATTTTGTCATCATTTATTCACCCTCATGTTGTTCCAAACCTGTATGACTTTCTAGAAGATATTTTGAAAATGTTGGTAACTAAACAGTTTCAGTTTTCAGTGACTGCCATCGCATGGTCAAAAAATACAATGGATGACAAAGTTAAACTGAAATGTTTTAGTTATCAACATTTTTCAAAATATGTCTTTTTTTGCATGTATGCAGGTTTGGAACAACATAAGTGACTAAATGATGACAAAATATTCAATTATGGGTGGACTATCCCTTTAAGATACAACAGAACACACTTCCTTGATAGTAAAGCAGACATAATGCCACAAAAGTGGCTTGCTTTGTCAAAGGCTTGAAAAGGCAGAGTGTGCAAAAACATTTTACCTTCATATGCTTGGTGAACCAAGTTAAAAAGCTGTTCTGCCTGCCTCTTAAGCTCTGGATCTCTGTGCTTATCTGGGTGGTAGAGCATGCAAAGACGGCGATATGAAGCCTTGAGTTCATCCTGTGTGGCCTGGATATAAAGTTAAAAAGAAATCATTCATCATAAACCTAAACTACAGCATTGCTCTTGGTAAGACATAATATTAAAAGGTGCAAGATCAATCTAAAAGCAAGTTTAGAAGTTGTGATCAAGACAAATTTAAATTCTTTCAAGACTTCTGTGAACACATTAAAGTGACAGTTAACAATGTCATTTTTGTTCTGATTTTATTTTCCTAAGTTACACAAAATGGTAGTCAACATTTAATGACAATATGTCAAAAAATGGCTGTTAGACCCTAACATTGCGCATAACATCTCACAGAAGAAACTTACAGATTAGAGAAATAAATGTGAATAAATGGTAACAGATTTTTCATTTATAGGCGAATTATTTTTTTTAATATAATCTTAACAGCTGTCAAAGACAAAACAATCTTTATGCGTGTTGTTATTATAACTTCTGGAGTTTTCTTCATTGAGTTCAACACTTTTGAAGCAGTTTCACTTTTAGAGTTCAGAAGCGCCAAATATAATCACTTACTTAGTGTTTATACTCAGTGCTTCTTGTTTAAGTCTAAAGAGAAACAGAAGGTATTTACATATAACATGAATCCGATCTATTAGTAGCCATGCAGTCAAATTCCTGCATGAAGACAATGATATGTAAGGGTCACGGTGTGCTGACTGAGCCACAGCTTAACGACAAACTGTCGGATCCTGTTTTAAAGCGCGATACCTGAGGCGTCTGCATTTACTATTCACTTGCAGCTCTCTCACATTATTCTTCTCTGTTAATAACAATATGTCATACCTCTCTGCGGACGTTTAACAGAGAATAATAGTCATCATTGTCGATTTCATCTTCTTCCAAGGCCGCCGCCATATTTACCACCTTTCGCCCCGCCCCAGCGCCAGATCAAACTACGCTGATTTTTGGTGTGCAGAGTCGGAGCGCATGACGGTCTTTAGCGCCACCGTCAGGGTGGGAGGAAACACTGACCAAAAATACAATTTCTGAAAACGGTCAATTATTGTCATGTTTTGGGCTGTACTAATCGGTCGGACGGGGAAAAACATTTGGAGTAGCCTACTATAGACTGCCAAACGTTATAACACATCAAGGAAAAGAGTGCAAAAAACTGTCTGAGGAACAAAAGGTGTTTGTGATTGGCCAAAAATCTTGACAACATTTGTGTTTGTTTTTAGGGTGTCCCCTAATCACCGGCACGGCCATTTGTACATTTTATAGCTCAGGGTTCCCATCTCATCCACGCCAAGCTAGTTTTTTAGCTGTACAAAACAGCTTGTTTTGCTGCTTGATATTGTCTTACCATGTATTTTAATGTATTATGTTAATTATAAACACACTGGTTTGTAGTGCAAACAGTTTGACTGTTTACTGCACGTTGTTATAGACGTTTTTCCTGAATGCGGAAGTCACGCCTGACTCTTAACCTGAAGAATGCTTTGCATTTCCGGTCTGCATTGTTTCTAGTCAAATTAGTGTATATTCCGAGTTGATAATCTAATGTTAAACCTATTAAAATGTTTTTAAAAAGCACATGGCTCCACCATCACTTAGCAATATCGCAATGACCGTCATTTGTCAGATGTGTGTGTAGATGACACGAAGCTGCTGACCTTAGCTACATTAAAAACAGATCAGGAATAAGGTCTATTCTTCCTGTTTTTTCTGATGAGCGCCGCCATGCAGGAGCCTAACTTCCGTTTGGGTGCTCTCCTATTCCGGTCTCAATAGAAAGCCATGTTAAAGTGGGACTGAATTAATTCAACTGAAACTTTTTTAATGTAACTATAATGTGACTATAAAAATGTGCGCAAGGTTAAGTTGTACTGTTGTTGGCTGCCACAGTAACAGCAATAAGCTTAAGGGAGTAGTTCACTTTCAGAACAAAAATTTACAGATAATGTACTCACCCCCTTGTCATCCAAGATGTTCATGTCTTTCTTTCTTTAGTCGTAAAGAAGTGGTGTTTTTTTGAGGAAAAATGCAGCTTTAAAGGGCTCTAAATGATCCCAGCCAAGGAAGAAGAGTCTTATCTAGTGAAACGATAGGTTATTTTCTAAAAACATTTACAATTTATATACTTTTTAATCTCAAACGCTTGTCTTGCCGAGCTAGACAAGAGGAGCATTTGAGGTTAAAAAGTATATGAATTGTAATTTTTTTTAGAAAATAACCCATCGTTTTGCTAGATTTTTTTTTCCTCGGCTGTGATCGTTTAGAGTCCTTTGAAGCTGCATTTTGTAAATTCAAACTCGGGGGCACCATCGAAGTCCATTATATGGAGAGAAATCCTGAAATGTTTTACTCAAAAAACATAATTTCTTCACGACTCAAGAAAGACATGAACATCTTAGATGACAAGGGGGTGAGTACATTATCTGTAATTTTTTGTTCTGAAAGTGAACTACTCCTTTAAGGAATAGATTGTTTTCACGATGTGTCATCAATCGGCCATCTTGGTGGCACTGAATGAAAACAAACTGAACCAGGATTTCCAGGGCAAATATCTTGTCAATATTTGTGTTTGTTCTTATCATTTTCGGTCAGGTATGTGAAATATTAGGCTAATATCTTAATTAATGTATGTATCTTTATCACCTATTAACTTTAGTTTGTCAAAATATTGTGCCCTTTCCTGTATACTAAGTCCTTCTCTATATGATTTAGCGGCTTCCAAACGTTTTTCTGTGGTTTAGACAGCATAAATTAGCAGAACAACATATGATTATCTTCAATATGGCCATGCATACGGGTAACTGACCAAACCATGACGTGAGTGCAAACCCTCTATAAAATTCATAATTTGTGTTCAGTAATTCACAGTAATCAGTTGCAAATTAATGGTTAAGAAAATCCACATACTCATTACTTTATATCAAGGGTCTCCAACTCTGCTACGGACAGGTGTGTTACAGCATGGTTGGGACTGAAGTCTGCAGGACGGTAGCTCTCCAGGAGGAGGGATGGAATTCCCCGCTTTATATTTTACAACCACATTATCCACCATTTCCCCCCTAAGAACAGGCATAGCCATTTGTAAATTTTATGGGTCTGGCTTCCAGTCTCATCCGTTTCACGCTATTTTTAGCTGTACAAAACAGCTTGTTTTGCTGCTTGATATTGCAGAATTGTTGTGTCTTACCATGTTATGTTTATTGTATTATCTTAATTATAAACACACTGGTTTATAGTGAAAACAGCTGTACCATTTACTTCATGTTATTCTTCTCTTTATTTCCCTACAGCAGGTAATAAACCGGAAGTGACATCCATTGACTTACTTCCACGTTGAAGAAAAAGTTGGATAGCTATGTAATATTTATGAATTTACTTTACCCTAGAAAGTTTTCATCAACATTGCACGTTTTCCGGGCACACGAGTTCTCGAATATAATGAATTAAGGGGTTTTCAAATAATGAATTAAGGGGTTTTCAAATTTTTCTATTTGCAAATATCGGTATAGAGGGTTTGCACTTGCATCACGATTTGGTCATTTACCCGGATGCACAGTCATATTGGCGATACTCGGATGTAAACAACAGTACAGTTAATGTACTACTGAATAGAGTGAAATATTAGGCTAATATTTTAATTATCACTGCTCATATCTTTACCACCTAATAACTTTGGTTTGTCAAAATAGTGCACCCTTTCCTGTTTACTAAGTCTTTATATGATTTAGCAGCTTTTCAAAATATCTACAAAGAATATCTAAAAAGAATTAATTTTTAGCAGACTTTTTTTTTTATTATAGACATTTTATTCATCCAAAATTATAGTTTAATTTACTTTATTCAGTTTAAAAAGTCAACCGGCACCCTTTTGGCCTTAATTATCATTCAGTTAATGGGCTGTAGTTGACGTCAGACCCAAGCTGAGCTCCATTAGTGTTTGAAAAAAGTGGCAATAATAAATCAGTGTCATGTCAGTATGTGTGGAATCAATTAATACGTCCACTTCGATTTTAATTGCTGATGAATAAAATCAATTTCCAAAACTCATGAAAACGTGTAGAAATGATTGTTGCAAGTTAAATGGATGGAAATAAAGATGTTGCTGTGATGCAATGGTAATTAAGTAACAAGTAGATAGACCTCTTTGTGATGCCATGTGTGATCCTGGCAAGAATAGATTGCAGATGTTCCATAAGGAATTGTGCTGTAGTATAATTTTCAGTCCCTTAGAGAATTCAGATGCCTCAAAAGCTGTATGCCAACATTTTTCAAGAGTTTCATGTATTATTATTAGCCTTCTAAACACGTTCTAATCCTAAATTAAACCTTTGCTGTATATACATAGAACTTGATTTATTCAGTCCACAAATATTTTGTTTATAAGTCACAGTGTTATGTTGATTCCATTACCAGATGTTTCGTCTGATAGACTGGCTCGAGTGTTTTCTCCACGGGTCATTTAGAATGTTTTATTCAACAATCCAAGATTTTTCACTTCGAAAATGAACAGATAAGGATTTGGAAAGCACTCGTGTTATCAAGCTACTGCAAGCAATAAAGATGACGCTTTAATGATAACATTTCATGGCGGGTATTCGCTGCGGGCAGAGAAGCATTTAAGCCATTATCTATACGCTCGACGCAATTAACGAATGCTTAATCTAACGAATAATTAATCAGCTCGGGTATAATGCCACTTCCATAGACCTAAACGCAGTTTTGAGGTTTTCCAGGCAATTCAGATGGGACCCAGACCACAGCATCATGCTATTGGAGTAGGCTGTCAGAAACTATTTCTCTCGCAGGCTCAGCAGTGTAGGGTACTTTCCGGATACTTTCAGTGAACCATAAGACATTTTGGAGGTCTGGGTGCTACATTTTTCGTAGAAGAGCACTGTGACAGTAGAACGCTGCTGCCACCTGGAGCTGTCCGTTCAGCACCATGGCGCAACACTTCAGCGCATTCAGCCCAAACTTTGCTTCATCTTCAAGGTTAACTAATGGATTGCTATGTATTTATCCCAATGGTGTACATTGCTTTTGACAAAATAAGTAGATTTGTGTGTGTTTAACGTAGGTGGCTTAGGTGTAAAAAAAAAAAGTTTCAAAATTGTAGAATTTCACCATTGCTATTAAACTCAAAGTGGTCGAAAGTTTTCAGTCTGAGCAGTAAAATGTTTACAGTGCATTGGTAGCTCAGCTATGATATAAAAGCCCATCAAATTTGATCGAAAAACGTGTACATTACGTACAAGTAACCTGTCCAGAATTGCTTACGAATGAAATGTCAGCGCAAAAAGCTCCGAAAAATACGTTTTCTGCCTTTGAATTTAGCAACTTGAAACATTTACATCGCCTTTTCGTTTGCACTCGAACGTCTCAAGAGCGCTCACTTTGGATTGGTTCGGTTCCTCTTAAGGTGTATCTACACATCACGCTTTACCCAATGGTTCACAGAGCCACTTAGAAGGGGAGGGTATTTGCGTTGCTCTCGCAAGCCATTTTAGAACAACATGGTCAGTCATAGTTCGACAGCCAATCGTGAGTGCGCTTTGGTAGGACTTGCCTCTGCCTCGCCAGTCCCTTCTCGTGCTGCTGTCCTCGGCGTGAACGCGCGTGGTACCCAACGCTCGTGAAGAGGAGGAGGAGGATGTGGCGCGCGGAGGGGAAATGGCTGCCGAAAACAAGCCGGAAGGTAAGTCAGAAACATCGGGGATATTTTTTACTTGTACGACAAGAGTGTGCGAGGGGGAAAACATTGGAGGCAGGCAGGGAAGAGCCGCCAGTTGAGAACCGAGGAGCTTTTGGGATTGTAAAGCCTCTGTGTTTATCCTCACACACTCGTTATTCCAGCACGGAGACATCACATCACATCACCCTAGCCAGCATCGGTAGCTAGCCAGCAGTGTGCATCACATATATTTAAAAACAAGCCGGAGCAAAAGCGCGACCGCCTCTGAAAATTCAAAAATCCGTCTCGCGCTCCGTTTCCCTCAGCCTAACAGTCGCGCTCAAAGCAAAACTTGTGAGCCGCAACGACTGTCGATTTCTAACTTCTTTTTTTCGATTTACCAAGCTTCCTCGGTTGCGTAAATTGTTTCTGAGTTGGCGGTGATAGAGTTCTGGAGACTGTAGTTTGACCTAAAACTACCGTACAGCTAGGAGTCATAGAAATACTGCTGGTAAGCTTGTTTAATAGCAGATTTTTTTCTGTCAGTCACTTTCAGGCGTCTATAGACTCCAACTGACCTTCTTTTGAGCGGTTTTGTAATTTGTGGTCATAGCAGTTACACTTCGAAATTGCTTCAAGGACACATTCTTCTATACCAGTTTGCCCCCTTTACATCAGATACACATAAACAGCAGTTTAAATCTCTGAACTAGATTCTTGTATAACCAAGGAGTCTGATATTTTAAGATCTATACCTTTATGGAACCAATGGAATGTGGCGACCATAAATGCCAGGAAGAAAGAAGATTTTACATAACTGTTTCGAATACTTTTCAGATTTGTCTCTTGAATAAGACAAGAGTTGGTTGCACTCAGAGACACTCTAATACAGTTCAATATAATGCATGTCCACTGCTTAATTTGGCTAAAAAGACATTATTATTGCCAGACGTAGTCTGAAAATATTGTTTCAATATTGTTGAAGCTCCGACAAGAATTCCATTTTGAACAGTTGTGTCAAGCTGCCACCACTCTCATATGATATATGCCCTTGTTTATAAAACGTATGAACAACTAGGTTTTGGCAACCTAGTCATTAGTTGCGAGGGTTTTTTGTTTGTAATTCACCTTCAGTGTGAGATCAAAGCAAATAATGGCTTACAAACCACAAGGTGGCGACATTGAGTTAAAAGAAACTTTATTTGGCCAAATCATGATAACATATCTTGAAAAAATGCGATTGGCTCAAACAAAAATACAGTCTATAATCGTTTTTGATAGTTAACAAACTAGCCTCTAGGGGAAGACAGCAAAATGAGTTTATAAATCATGGTGTGATGATAAATTGTCCATTTCCATGATGCTGAATGGCTTAGTAGAAGGTGAATGATAAGTTTGATCATAAAACCTCACTTTTGTCTAGTAAATTATGCATGTTGACAAACTATATACAGAAGAAATTATCCTAATATAAACTGACATTAAAACATGACTCCAGACAAACCTAAGGATCTGAACATATAGAAATCCACAAGGGGGTGGTATTGAGCTGCCTAAATGTTCACTGTTATATTTTTAACACTGTGTCAGCTAAGAATACAAGCATTACCATAAATATAAAACTGCGTTTGTTTTCAAAACAGCACTGAGGCTAACTACCTAAACTAGCTCTCTCTTTGTGTGCATATGCGTGTGATTGCGGGTGTGTGCATGTGTTTGTCAATCTCTGCATGTCTGCGTGTGCATTTCAGATGCAAACAAACACAACCAGCTTTGAAACGTGTCTCAGACTTGCCTGCTTCCTGCCAATGCATCTCAGTAGCCAAGAGCTTTTTAGAAACCCCGACTTGTGACTCCCATTGCAGAATGGGCTCGGTTATTTTTGTCATGCTTGTCAGGTCAATGTATGGGGGAGGAGCTAGTGTATCACACCTCCATATTAATATCGAGTGCTCCGCACCATATAGCTACAACTAAATTCAGAGTCCCATATAGCCGGCAGTGTGTTATATTTAATTTCTAGGCCTACCCACACTTTCAGCATGTAGTTTGCCGTTATACGTGTTGCATGCCATTCATTTTAGCACTGATTGTTGCCTGTAGTTTAACCTTTTGTCCTTGAAGCATTTAAAATGTTTGCATAGACCACGGTTCTCCAGGGCCTTATTATTTGGCAGGGTATTTTGCACATAAGGACAGGCTGTTCTTAGCTGGAGGCTGCTATGAAAACATGGTTAATGTCTCACGCACCCCATAGAGTTCTTCTGTCTCCTGATATGACCTAGCTCACTTTTTAGATTGCCAGGAACTGGGACTGTACCTATGGAAAGTGGCGACGGTGGATTGAGATGTTTAAGGGAACTCTATATTTAAAGAGACAGTTCAACCCCCCCAAAACAATTTACTCACTAACAGATTATTTTCATGTTTGAGTATGGCTATAAACATACATTTATTGATACTGATACTCTATATTTATATACATATCTATTTAAATTAGTTGGTTCCTTTAGAGACTAAGGTGCTGTTTATCAGAACAACTGGCTATTGTTAGAAGCAAGCACTCCAAAGAGAGATTTATGACATATCTAGCCATTATTTTGAAAATTAACTTTTAATATCTCTGCATAGTCATATTCCACAGTTCTTAGTTTGAGAATAAGCTTTGAGATTTTTATTTTTTAATTGAATTAGTGAATGGCAGGGATAGATGAAGATGCCACTTCTTCCTGGGGAGTCGTGACAGATCCTTTCGGCTTGTCTCGATCCTTCCCTACCTGCCTCACACAGAAACACACATTAACTTCATCGATTGGTGTAGCTTACTAAAATTGAGCCTCACCAAACAGCCCTGGGACCACAATGAATTTGATTGCTGCCCTCATTGCTACCTGTTAGGGGCTGTTTCTTGACTGTTTATTTCAGCACCTACAGATTTATCAGTAAGACTGAGGTGAAAAGTGAAAAAATACTAGAAAAACCTGCAAACACGCTCGACATGTCAGGTAATTTTGAACAAACCAGTTAGCATTATTACTGTATATACAGTGGTCTAGATTGTTTTCTCTCTTGGCAGTGTAACACTTCTAGCCCTTAACAGCTGGAGCTATCTGTGATACTTTGTTACGGTTAATGAAAATGTGCATGCGGTCTCAAGTTACAAGGAACCCGAGTGCTTTTACATTCCTCGTCCATACCCCTGCCTGCAAATGAAACTGCATTTTCTCCCCACAAGGCAGCACCTTAGGCCAAAGTAATCCCTTTAAATGCACCCCTGAATGCGCTTGATAAAAAAAGGGGGAGAAGCAAATAGGCACGCTGAACTCTGAGGCCGAACGGTGCATATTGTTTGGGAGAGGTGTTCTTCAGCATGGAGACGGACACATTTGGGATGCATGGGCTTGCTGATGGGAGGGAGACTGGGGTTCGGCAGACGTGACACTGCTGACCCTGGTAAACATTCTTGTAAGTTCCTGCTATGTGCATGGGGGAAATAAAGACTAAAACGAAGTTGTACATCCGGGAATGTGTACTTTTCCCAGAATTCTTTTTTTTTCTTCTCCACTCTCTCTTTGCTTCCTGAAGGACTGAAGAAAATCCGTAATCCGGATCGAATGTACAGATCAGCTGTGTGTTATTCGGCCCATGCTCCTCCTAAGAGTGTCAGTGATGACACAGAGACGAACAGTAAGAGCTGCTTATTAATATTGCATTCGTGGCATTGCTCGAAGGGGCCACTTGCTGCCTAATCTATTATTCATCCATCGATTCATTTATTTACCTCTTGATTTCATTTGTCGTCCTCTCCTCCTTTGGGACTTCATGTTGGGACTTTCTGTGATGATTGACGAGTCGGTGCTTTGACGGGGGTATGCTGTCAATATTAGATGTGTTGTTAGTAACTGAAAGTGACAGTGGGTGGGTAAGATCTGACACACCTTGGTTATGTACACACTGTAAAGCTTGAGTGACAACCATGTGACCCTAGACCACAAAACCAGTCATAAGTAGCATGGGTATATTTGTAGCAATAGCCAACAATACATTGTATGGGTGAAAATGATCAATTTTTCTTTTATGCCAAAAGTTATTAGGATATTACGTAAAGATCATGTTCCATTAAGATATCAAAATTTAATTTTTGATTAGTAATATGCATTGCTAAGAACTTTAGGGTGATTTTCTCAATATTTAGATTTTTTTGCACCCTCAGATTCAAGATTTTCAGCTTTCAGATGATGTATAAATCTCAGTTTTAAAACATTGACCCTTATGACTGGTTTTGTGGTCCAGGGACACATATGGTAGTGAATCCCCTAAATGATCATTTTGTGTGTGTATGGAACAGACTGTGATATTTCCATGTATGACATCGTGGTAAACATAACATCCTGGAGTCTGGCTATTTTTGACCAAAGTAATATTACAGTGGACAAAGAATTGCTGGGTTTGGTGACTTTTAACTAGGGATGTAACATATTATAAATATCACAGTATTGTGATAGCAATCGTGGTCACATGACGATATTAAACGATAGGTCTTCCGGGCAAAAAGTGTAGTTTTTTAAATATATTTAAAATTTTTATTCTAACATAGAAGGTCTTTAAAGTTGTGTTTTGTGTCATTATAGTTTGGCACAGTATCTGTCAATTAAACTTAAACCGAATGCACAATATGGCTTAATTCCTTCATCAAGTCTGTTTTCGCTGCACGTTACAGCGAAATGCGCACATCGTTTAGGCGATCACCTTGTGATCCGCTGTTTTCCGCGACTCAGAACGGCTCAGTTTACAGTGAATGCAGTGAACTCATTTATTGCATGTGTTGTGAGTTACGCTTTGTTTTAGTGGCAGATGATTACATCATTTCACTAAATTTGTAGTGAGATGCGTTTTTGTAAGCTTGTTTTCACTGAAGCTGGATTTTTAGTCAAAATAAAAGCTCTACTGCCGTTTCTATCGAAATAAAAGCTTAAAAGTGCAGTATTGCTGACAGCTGGTGGTTTAAATGTTTAACGTTACTGCAGATATTTAAAATATCTCTTTCAAGTGTAGAAATTAGGAAAGAAGAGTTGTAATTTCCCTACTGTAGTGTAAAGCAAAAATAATGTTGCTATGAAATATTCATTTTAATTTTTTTTTTTTACAGTGCAGTTGTTTTACAATATACCTGTATGGCTATTACTGTCATAGGAATAACAATAATATAAAATTGTTGTTATTTCTATTATTATATTCTTATTAGTTTGGCTTCCTTAAACACCAGTGTGAATGTAATTGAGACTGAGACAGTATACCACAAATAAAAAGAGGGTTTAGTCCCCTTTAAAGTTCAGGTACAGATAGAAGAATTTACCTTTAAAATGTACAAAATTTAATTTTTTTTTCCAAGTCTGCATTTGTCTTTTTTTAGATGTCACAATAAATATCGTATCGTGTAAGATTTTGATATTGTTACATCCCTACTATCGACAGAACCATCATGTTTTGTTTATGATGGGAAAGCTGTTTCACAGAGCGTGCTCTTGAAGTGTTGCCATGTCCACTTATTGTAAGTGTCTTTAGGCTTGTTGTGTGGGCTTATAAAACCATTTAATTTATAGAAATTAATGAAGTAGCCAAGTTCAGGTTGTAAACATTTTGCTCTTATTTCCAAGATAAAATATTTGGGTTTATTTATGTTTATTATCTTGTCCTTGTTTGCTGTCTTTTCTGGCAAGATCTGACAACAAGAATGAGTCAAGACATACTTATTTCTCTTTGATTTCTTGCACGGCACATACAGAAGAGAGACACAACTCTGGTGAATGTTTAAATATGTCATTAATAACTAGTTGTTTATTATAATCCCATACGCACTGCATAGGAATTTTTGTAAATGCGGACGTCACTACCTGAATTTTTCGGGACTTAATTCTGTTGTAGAATGCAGTTGTCACTTCTATAAATTACTGAACTCTGTGTGTTCACAACAGATGTACGCACTAAAAGGTGAACTGACAACCAAATTTAGCTGCAGTGTGTATGTAGCCTTCATGCTCCAAATGCTAGGGTCGACCTTTGAAAAATATCCATCCAATACCACAAGACTGAGCTTTACTATTTGTTGAAATGATTTGTCAACACTACTAGACATTTCCCCTTAGAGTATAAAACATGCATATTTTATGTTGGACTTTAAGCATAAAGCATTTGTTGTGGAATCATGTGCATGTTAATATGGCTTGGTGTGTTGTGAAGCTCTGGTTACCCTAAAAGTTCTCATGTACAATAGGCAATAGGTAGTATATTTTCTCTCTTGGCACCTTTGAACACTTAGTTGATCTGTGTAATTAAGCCTGTTTATTTTTTGTGTAAATTTGTAAGTGGAGTTAAATCAGCCTCATCTTCTTGTTGTGCTGTCTGCTCATTATGCCATTGAGTGAGTCCTTGCCATTTCAAAGCTCAAAAATTTTAATGAACATGCCCAGAGATGTAAAGTAAGCGGAAGCGGCTGTTTGCAGTCATGTTGATATTCTTTCAGATGGTGTGTGTATATATGTGAGCATGCCGCCTCGTGTATCTGTCTACACTTTTAAGTATTGCATCTCACACTCTCATACTCCAGCATGATGTAACCGTTGTGTGTGCCTGTCTGTAGCAGCCCAGTTAATGTTTGCTGCCTAGAGGTTTTTGTATCACTAGGACAGTAAAAATGCAGCATTGCTTGGCGGAAACAGGTAAACCACTCATGTGAGTAATTGTGGGAGTAGTTATGATAAGGATAAAGGGCTTTAGTGAGGATCTGGCGGCGTGTCCTTTACTGTCTGCTGTGTGCGAGTGAATGTGTGTGTGTGCTCGCAGGTCTTCACCTCCTCTCTCCCTGAGATGGGATTTTCATGGATGGGTGAGCTTGGCTGAGGCTGAAAATACATAAGAAGGCTCGTTTTTCTCTTCAGTTTGTTGCAGGCACTTTGGTAGCTGAATTAAGTCGCTGTTTTGGGCTTTGTGGATTCAGGCCAGCCTCCTACTGTATCTGAATGCCGACAACTTTTAGATGAGATGCTCGTTATGATTTAGCCAGCGTAGAACCAAAAAGGCTGCATAATCTAGATTTAGTTTCACTATGTGAAAAAGAAATACTAAACAGGCAAACTTCAGCCAGAATTGTGAACGCTCTAGTGGATATGGCTGGTCACTAATGTCTGCTGAAAGCTCATCAGATGTACCCAAGTCTCGGACATCACCCATTAAACCACATCAGTGTTTTAACAAGGCTGCCTTCTGGTGATTTGTCACAGTGGCTATAGCCAGCCTGACAAACAGCACTATGGGCAGACACAGCTGAACACTGCTGCGTAGTCTAGTCTGAGGATTCAGGGCAAATATTGAAAAATAGAAAGTGTCTCAGTATTTCTTATGGCCGTATACTAGCAGCATTCAAAGGCGGTGAAGGCAGACAGTTTGTCCATACATGTGGCTGGTTCACATTATTAATGTGCTCCTTATAACATATTATGCCTCTAATATGAGCTCACTTTGTTGTCTGTCCTTTTACAGACAATATTACTGCTTTCTAATACATCAAAAAGTTGAACAAGAACATAATCAGGTAAAAGAGAGATGTTGATATGATGTTGTTTGTGCTCCTTAATTTAGACACCATCATCCTTTTGCTCAGCAAAGACCAGGATTTTGCAATTAATCAAGCATTGATTTTTTCAAAGAGCGAAGCATGGAAAAGAAAGTATGTAATGTAGATTTAAAGAGATGGCACTGATTAACTGTCCATTCACAGCAACACAGTAAAAGAGCACAAAGCATTGTATGCAACTGTGGATTATTTCCTTTTTGGACAGGAAAAAATGGTCTTAATGGCCAACGTTGTAAAGCTACAGTTGAAATAGGGCTTACACATACAAATCAGTTTAATCTTCCAATAAATCTATCAAACTGTTATGAGATGCCCGTTAATATAAAAAGTTTTAAAGGTCTATTACTTTTGCACTTTGGCTAAAGTGCCATTATGCCTGTCGTCAATGTGCTTTATTTTTCTAAAATAAAAATATGAAGGTCGATATTGCTATTTGATTAGCCGTTAAACATACAGCCTTTCATCGACGAGATCTAAAGCAGAGTCACATGCACATTCATAGTAATGGACGCCAGGTCTAAAAGGTTTAAGATGTGGTTCTCTTTATTATGCCCTCAAGAGATGTTCAGTCACTCACAGTCAGTCGTGGCAAGAATCATTTTCTTACTTCTTCTCACAACTATCATGCTTAAGTGTAACTGATTGCCACTGAACGGTAGCATATGATTTAGTCAACATTATGCTGGTTCAGAGGGCTTTTGCTATTATGCTTCAATCCCTGCTTCTTTATTTCTTTTCAAGATAATAGCCAGGTCTGGCTTCTCTTACAATGTAGAAGTACTCTCAGTCAGGTGGTAATTGTGACTTAGCGTTGGGCCTTGTTCCAGGTAATCATTTGTTCCTAGTTTGACATCCGTTTAAGAAAATTGATGGTTTATTTTGAGTCATTGATTTATTGATGTGGTGCTTTCAAAGATGTTTATGATTTCATGTGGTGATTCTGTCTCTTAGATTAGATCAACTGATTCACTGGAGAGTTAGTGAGTGGAATATTAGTCATATGTAAATGGAGGAAATGAGAAGTCTATGAAACTGTTTTTTTTATCCATATTAATTCATTGTATGTCTGGTAATTCAGATTGGCTTTTCTAACAGCTGTCTAGTATTTGCTTGGGGGCCTTGTGCACACATGCCTGTCGCTTGTACTTTAAGCGTTGTATGCTTGTCTCTTCTTCATCCTTAATGTTTTAGAAGCTACATCTAAATTAGCTGCCCAGCAGGGCTCTCAACATTTGTTCTCTTTGGTTGTTACATTGCTTTAGAATATTCAATAACAAACATGGTACATGATTTTCCCCAAAACAATGTTTCTTCCAAAATGTAGTCACTTTGGGGACTTTGATTTCTGCAAAAAACACAAAGAAAAATACTAGAAAAATGCCAAAAACTGTGATTAAATTATATTAAATAAATTTTGATGCAGGGACATTTCAAAATGTCTATAACAAACAAATGACCAATATTAAAATTCTATGCTATTTTGTCTAAATTAATTAAAAATAAAACACTAAGAAAAAAAAGTAAATGCTACAGCTAAATTTAAGTATTAATTAATTTTTTGTGACCCTTAACCACAAAACCTGTAATAAGGGTAATTTTGAAACACATCATGAAAAGCTGAATAAATAAGCTTTCCATTGATGTATGGTTTGTTAGGATAGGCAGAGATACAACAATTTAAAAATCTGGGTGCAAAAAAATCTAAATATTGAGAAAATCACCTTTAAAGTTGTCCAAATAATGTTCTTAGCAGTGGATATTACTCGTATTACGCTTTGGGTTACGATAGGAACGTTACAAAATATCTTCATGGAACATGATCTTTACTTAATAACCTAATGATTTTTGGCATAAAAGAAAATTTGATAACTTTGACCCATACAGTGTATTTTGGCTGTTGCTACAAATATACCCGTGCTACTTAAGACTGGTTTTGTGGTCCGGGGGCACATATATCAACACTAAAAAATAATATTAACATTCTAAGTGGCATGTTGTTAAATTAGACACTTTTTATGATTAAAAAAATTAATAAAACCAGATTCCAGAAACATAGATTACCGAAAATTTTAAATGTAACTTGGGTAAAAAATAAAACAGATTTCATGGGACTCTTCTCACCCTCATGCCATTTGTATGAGCCATATTACACCTGCCATTAGCATCCATTACCATCTGCTTTCTCAGTGTACTTGATTAAAACGAGCTTTTATGAAATTTTAGGAAACTAACTGAATTGTGTGCAATCCATTTACATTTGTAAAACAGAAGTTTAGTTAATCGATTTGGGATTCATCTTTTTTTTCTAGCATTAACATAGCATTGCTAAAACTAGGCTGGGGATTTCCATCTCCCAGCATGCTTTGCAAGGAACTGAACCGAGAGAATTATTGCTGAAATTAAGTGCTATTTTATGTGTTTTTTAGCAATATGAGAAAAGGGAGAGACTTGTTTTTTTCTGTTTAATGTTTTGTTATATTGGGATTTAGAAGAGTTGTTGGTTGGTGTTTTATGGGATTACCACTGTGGTGAAGAGTAGAGCCTATGCTTAGGTTGTGCTGTATGCTGCTGAAAATCAGTTACTGTGTAAGAACTAGCTTTGTCTTTGCGTTTCTAACCGACACCGTGTCACATAAGGTAAATAAAGGTTTTGTTTAGCATGCTAACATATGCTAATGCTTGCTAGTTGCATAAGATTTGGTTGGGTTGGTTTGATGTGTCTGATTTTGTTGTATTTACACTGGTTTTTGCTCAACACTGTTTTTGAATTTACAATTTCATTTAATGTTTAGAAAACCCATTTCCAAAGCGTGGAACTGCTGTCCACAATTGAATTAAGTTGTTTTTTGTGTGGAAGAAAGTCGGTCAAACTGGTTTGGAACAACATTAGGGTGTATAAATGATGATAGCATTTTTTTTTTTTTTTTTTTTTTGGTGAATTACTTTTGTAACAGAATCAAAAGAAAGCCCTGTCAACGCATGGAGATTAGACAGAGGTCTCTATTCTTGAACAACAGAAGCGATTCTGATTCTTCTGAAAGCAGCGCCATCTTTTTTCTCAGGGAGTTAAATTTAGATGACAGCCCAATCTCTGGACAGCACAAGCTTGCCTGAGAAGTCTGTGGCCCCACCAGGCCTTAGTTTAAATTGAGTTCATCAGTTGAGCTGTGATAGCAGGATCAGAGGTTCTGTGCAACGGCAGACTTCTAACAAATAGCCCAATGGCTACGGCTCTTCAATAAGAGCAGCCAGAAATTCAATGACGGAGAAAAAGATTGGGTTTTACCAGATCATTCCAAAAAAAGGGAAGGCCAGTCTGCTCATCACATTTATGGGTGTGCTATTGCTGTATATTTTCTGTCTACTATATAAAAGCTGTGGAATATTTCATCATAATAGCGATCTGATTATTATTTCAAGTCAATTCTCTTGCTCTTTGGTCACAAGATCCTTATTAGATCACTATTGAATGGATCGATACAGCAGTTGAGAGTGGCTTTGCAATAGTGTCTGTTCTAATGTTTAGCGATTTTATGGGTGGACGACAGGGGGGAAATGCTATAGTCTCTTATGTTTTCATTACGTTCAGGGTGACACTGCCAATTGCCTACAGCACGTTACGGGGGGATGCATATTGAAGCAAATGTCAATAATGTATTTGTGAATTTTGACACAACTAGAACTGAGCTCTGAAAAAGGGCCCGCATAATCGTAATCGCCTTTGAAAGTGCCTGAATTGATGTAATGCGCTATTGATATTTTAAACCGTGATTGATGATAACTTTTAGATTGAAGGTTAAATAAACTGTCCATTGGATCTTGCCGAGGGAAGCAACAATTAAAAGCAAGTGTCACTCACTGCAGAAGTACCCCCACACACACACACACACAGAGAGAGAGAGAGAGAGAGCAGAGAGTTTTGCGTTGTGGATGATATTGATTTTAGATTTGTTTTTTTTTTTTCAGACCTCTCAAGTTTCATGACCCACACTTGTCTCCAGGGTGAGACTAGCTCAAGCTGGCGTGACTGATATTGTTAAAGCTCCTAAACCGTCTCCTTCAGGAATGGCATCTCAGATAATCTCAGGATCAGTCACCTTCTCCCCATAGAAATATATGTCCACTTTTATATGACACCCTTGCACTTCTATATGACACACAAGTAGCCAAATACTTGAGTAACTGGACATAACAGCAATGGCCGAACATCACTGTTTACAGTGACTTTTCAGTTTATGACGGCAATATTTAAAAAGTGGTTAGAGGGTGTTCCTGATTTCCTAAATTCAGGGATCTTTTTTAAAAAATATATGTTTCAATATGAGTTGATTTTTCAGATTTTATTGAATAATTCGAATTTATGTTTTACCACGATTTTATTTTTCAGAAAACGAGGAATCGTGATTTTGAATAGAAATATTATCAAACATTAAAATTAGACAGTTTGACAACATGCCAATGATATATATCCCAAAATGTATATCTTTTTAAAAAATATGTTTCAATATGAGTCAAGCTTAGGGCTAGGTGATTTTTCAGATTTTATTGATTAATTTAAAGTTTTGCCATGATTTTATTTTTCAGAAAACGAGGAATTGCGATTTTGGATAGAAATATTACCAAACATTAGAATTAGACAGTTTGACAACATGCCAATGATATATAGCACAATATAGTTATTTTTTCTTTAAATAAATTTGTATCAAAATTTTAAAGACCATTGATTTTAAAGACCATATCAATTTTGATAGCACAGAAAAAATGCAACACCGTAATTATGTACCTTACTGCGCGTTTCGCGTCAGTTTCAAAGTAAATTGTCCAGAGAGTGGCACTAAAACACATGTTCAATACGTGTCCATGGCACGTTTTTATTATGTTGGAACAGGCACGTTTTGCTGCGTTTTTTTTACTCTGCTTGGGATACGTATTTGCAGCTGTTCAGAATTCAAATATCCAGTTAGTGTTGCTAAAGGTTAATGCTCTGTCGTGTTGGAAATAGGGTTGTGACGATAGTATCGTGTATCGACGATAGTCAGAGATATCGCCTGTTGCTGATGCCTTTGATGATAGTAAGACGATTATTATTATTATCCGTCAAAAAGGAGCCTAACTTTAGCAATGCAGCGCGGAGAGTCGGTTCTAGGATGCTTCAGAAACTTGCCGCGGTATAAACACAAGCATAGAGTAGATAGTGCCGCAGATGTGTGCAGTGAAAATGGGTTAGAGATTTATTCATCATACAGTGTACATAGATTAAGTGTAGACTTAAGTGTAGACAGTCATTAGGATAACAGAGGTAGTAAAATGTGGTTTAGGCTGATTTAAATACGATATATCAGAATCCGCCTGTATATAGTAAACATAAACATTCACCTCAGTAACATCTGTATGCGTTAACTAGAATTACGATGCGATAAAATGGCGCTAAACATATGCATGTGAATAACACGCACATGGCTTCTCCACATTCTATATGAACTGAACTACAACATGAACTGATGACAACGATCAGACATACAGCGGTAACATTATCGCAATATGACGGGTAAAGAAAGATACATTCATTTGCATTCATGCACGCACATTAACTGCTCCCTGAGAATGAAACCGAAAGTAAACTTGAACCTCCGACAGAACTACTGTCAGCGCTCTGTACACGCACAACTGTGTCACAAGTCACAGGCACTACCCTTACAAAACTAATAAGGAATTTATTACATATTGACACATTTACATATTATTAAATAAATTAGCACGATAGTATTGTGTATCGGCGATCTCACAGGCTGACGATAGGACGATATGAAAATTGAGCATATCGCCCAACACTAATATCCCCTACACCAAACCCAACCCTAAACAATAGTATTAACAAATGCAAAAGTGATATAAAAACAGCATAATTGTAGGAAAATTAGGCTTTATTAATCAAAACTCTGTGTAAATCATACTTTGTGTGAAAATGAATAAAAGTTGTCAGAGTTTTACTGTATCTAGTGTTCATTTTAACTAAAAACTGCAGTAATTCATACATATAGGTACGTTTTTCTTAGTTTTGCGGAAATGTATATAGAGGCACATATTTCCAATGAGCAATGAGCAGCAATATTGCTAAATATACATAAAATTGTTGTGTTGTCCCTTATCAATGCAGAATTATCACAAATTAAAAAGGATTCATGACAATATTGTCCAAAACCCCACTTTTCTAGGGTGTTTTCAAACTTTTGGAGGGCAGTGTATTTAGATCAGCAAATAAATGACAATAAACATGGACCTCCAAAGTATTTAGTTGATTTATCAGTTGAGCACTTGAGTAGACACAATTACTAACATAAAACATAAGGTGTCAGTATTTTGCAGCTGACATGAAGTGGACAGACTGGTGGAGAAGGTAGTTGTCCTCCCTGAAATAATAAACAGCCCTGTTTGAAGAGATCACCACAGGCATCTGTAAAAGCAAAAAGCAGCAACATGTCTTTTGGGAAATTCTGTGTTTGCAGTTAGTAAGTGTTGGACTGGGGCCCATCCCACTTCAAACCCCCCAACTCCCACAATCCAACAGTTAGAAGTTGTGAGTTGGAAACAAGCCGTGTCTGTAGGCACAGCTGTGTCAAGACCTGCTGGTGTGATATTTTTTCCATCCTACCTGCCCTTCTAATGAGAGAATTCCCTTCTGAGTGGGTGGCAAGCAGAAGCAGAAAAACCTTTTCTGTCCCTCCACTACTTCCTCATTTCTCTCTAACTCTCTCTCTGTTTGTGGGAGCTCTTTCTATAGGCTATCTATTATACTCTCTTGGTCCTCTATCTATTCTCTACTTTTTTCCCCTCATGCACCTGACTGGAGAGTTGCTTTCTCCTGATCAGGGCTGCTGTAGTAATTGGCTGCCCCCTCAGCTCGGCTCAGCACAGCACATCTTCCAATATAACAGGCTACGGTTTCAGCCTGCCTTGCACTTTAGGATCTGACAACTAAATTGTTGTTCACGGGTAGGGAGACAGAATTATGTTAATGTCCACATTGTCACCGCTCTTTAGGCAGGAAAATAAAGGAAACAAGATGGCATTAGAGGCTGGAGTTGCGCAGCAGGATGTGCCGTTTACATCCATGGGATGAAAGTGGGGAGAAGAGTCGTTATAGCTGAGGCCCAGCAGACACAGTTGTGGCTGGAGCTGGGTTGTTAAACCAGACTTCATCCTCAGATGCTGTCTTGTTTGTTTGCAAGACAGTCAATGCTACTTCTCTAGCCTCTTTCACAGAGATTCTGGAAAATACACAAGTAATGTTTCCCATGATTTGTCCTGGGATCGCCAGTGATTTTCCGGAATCTGTGGGTGCATTCACACACATCCCGTAAAGATCCCATAAAAGACGTGACAATATGATGTGACGTGTAATGTGACACTAAACTAGCAAACCTCAGCTTTAGAGCGGATAGTGAGGAGCTCCGTGATCTTAGATTCATTCAAGTTTGCACATATTTTTTCATTGTGAACGTTGATCTGCCTTCAAAACACCCTGTAAAATAGCATGACAACGTGTGTCATCACTACCCCACACCCTTTACGCCATTGGTCCTGCTTTTTGTTCACACAGGGCTCGTTCTGGGACTGATCCCAGCAATGTTACTAGGTCCTCATCCCGGGATCATTCCTGGCACTCTGGCAATTTTCTGGGATCAATGTGCTGGGTGAAAGGAGCAGGATCCTGCTGCAGGGTAAAGCTAGTCTAAGTGAAGGTTTTGTACCTTTTTTGTGTTTAACAGATACATTGAATAATAAATACGACCACATATAAAGTTAGCTAACTATTACGGCAAAATTGTGTGCTTGAACCTGAGGTCAAACACCATAATTAAATGCAGTAATATCTGACAGTTTTTAGCTGCCATTTATAAACTTTTAGTAAGTCATTATAAAATCAAGTTGAGTTCAGCTTTTGCAAGTTCAAGTGCTTTTTCTGGTGAATCTATTTACACCACATTCATTTCAGCACAGGCTGTGTTTTAAATTAGATTTTTAGTGGTCTAAATGTGAATGTTTACACAATTTAAAGCACTTTGTGTATGTTTATTTTACAAATTAAGACATTTTTCTATGTTAATACAAGTAGAAAATGATATTGGGTGAAGTTGGCTGCTGTCACCAATCTAGAGCCATCTTATCAAATAAAGTTCGGGCTTTTAGGATTGGGATGCTGATAATGTTATCTCTAAGTTGTCTTAAATTTTCACATGTGCACAAATAATGTCTAAGCTTTCGTCAGGCTTCTGCTTTGCCAATGTTTCTGCTTGCAGTCATAACAGCCCCTTTACTCTGAATGTTTTTTGTTGTTTGTTCTCTGGTGCTCTCTACAATTTTATTTTTAATTTTTATGACGCCGGAGCTCATTCCCAGTCCCCGAGCCGCAGTAATGTCAGATAAGGGTGTGTGTTGACACTGATAGACTGCTCTTTATTAAAGCAGCCAGCGTTAGAACTTTAGTGAATTAGCATTCCGCTCTGTTCTCTGTCTGCTTTTAACTGCGGAGCAATGAGCCCTCATTTCAATGCCATTCATTTTATTTGGTGAAAAAGGAGCATAGCCCAAACATCTCAAGAGGTCTTTCAAGTTGTGCTCTGGGAGGAGTTAGAAGGGATTTTATTAGTATGAGGGGTTTTTAATTAACAACCAGTCATCTAATCGGAGCAATGAATGTTTTTCACTCTCCTGGATGTGTGCTTATATTCAGCACAAGTCAGTTTCATACCTGTCTTCGAGTCCCTAATAGCATTTTACACTGATAAACGTCCGCTTTTAATTCACGGCGAATACGGTGGACGGCTTATTTGAGCTGTTTTACCATTTAATTATCGCCCCTCACACTGTTTTATAATCATAATGTTCCATTTCATTATTCTCAAAACAGATAGTAACTCACTGAACTAACTGTCCTATGTGGATACTCACATCAGTGTGCAATAATGGCTCTGGAACAGAGGCGTAGACTTCAGATCACATACTTCTGGGGTCCTGTGCCAGTTGTGCAAATAAGATGAATAAAAATGCTAACCGTTATTTAGGGTTTATAGACCTCCTTGCTCTGAAGTGAATGATGTCATCAGTGGGCGTGTCAGAGAGAATGTATTTGTTGGCACTGATTGGTGGTAGGCCTTGGGTATGAGATGCTGAGTGTGTGTGTGAGTTGTCTGAAATGATTACAGAAGGGCAGGTATGAGTCCTGGCCAGTCTGAAAGGGCTCCACCCACACTGTCTGATCTGTATCTGAGGTTGTCTGGAGATGACCAAGGCCTGTCACCACCCGCTCATCTTTGTAATCTTTCATCAAAATGTAATAAGCATTTAGGTCTGGCTCTATTCTGCTTTGAAACGCCCACTTTTCACGACCCAAGCAATTCCTGGTGGATAAAATCAAGTGTCGCCATACACTCTCAGAAAAAAAATGGTACAAAAGCTATCACTGGGGCGGCACCCTTTTAAAGGTACTAATAGGCACCATTTATGTACAGTGTACTAATATGCCTTTTTGACAGCTTTTGCATCTTTTATTCTGAGAGTGTACTGTGTTCTGTTATGCTTGAATATGTTACATTACAGAAATAAAATGGGTAGTGATTGCGGGGCTCCAGACAAACATTTGAGAGCAGTGGCTCTAGCTCCACTAAGTTCTACAGATGGTGGCACCAGAAGCAGATTTGGTAGTGCTGGGAGTAATGTGTGGGAGTATTAAACATAGATTATTTAATCATAAAATTACTATTGTTTTGCGTTAATAAGTGCAGTTACTACACTGTAAAATGTTTTCACCAGTTTCAACTTAAAAACTTAAGTTTAGCAGCTGCCTTAAATTTTTAAGTTAAATCAACTTAAGTCATTTAAACTCACAAGTTAAATCAACTCATTTTTATTGTAATAAATTAAAATGACTTGTAGTTTTAAACTGATTTAACTTAACTTAAGGCAGCTGCTGAACTTAGGTTTTTAAGTTGAATCTGGTGAAAACTTTTTACAGTGTAATAATGTTACATGTTCATTTCTTGTTTATTTCATGTTTATATAGATTTGACAATAAAGCACTAAGCTTGAGTTGGGAAACATACAAAATTTACTTTTATTAACGTTCAAAAGCTACTTTTTAGGTAGAAAATTGATATATTCTACTCTTATTTAATGTACCATTATTCTATAGTATATAGTGTTGTCTTACTTTATAAACAAAAGAGTGAAAAATTTGATTTCTTGATTATTTGTTATTTTGTAATAGCGATTTTTTTTTAAATAGCAAAAAGTAGAAATGAATGACTAATAAGCCAAGAATAGCTCCTCTGCAGCTCATCCCATTAAAAATAACATTTACATTGGATCATTTTAGAGCTTTAAAGTGCTGGAAATAGTTGTGTGAAATGCTTAAAAGTAATTGAAAAGTGCTTTTCTCTCTCAAAAGGTTGTACAAACCCTGAAATGAATAATGTAATAATATTCGACTATTTCTGCCACAACATTTAACGTTACTGCTTTTCTGATGTATGTCAGTGCTGTTTATAACAAACAGATAATTGATTCTCACTAGATCTTGCAGCAACTATATTCATTCTGCAGTGAATTCAAACACTTCTCACTGGATCTTGCGTCACTGTGCAGTAACAGCAGCTTGGTTTCCTGAGTAAAGCTGTTCTGAGCTTGGAGAAGTTTATTTGCGTTGTGGTCTTAGCTGATAAATGACTTTTGTTACGCCTTTGTTTCGTTTTTGAAATGGCAGCTCTTATGAGTTGAACAATGTAGTCGCACCAGTGGGACCGCTCACAAATTTAGTCGCACCAACAGAAAAAATGCAAAATGCGCAAAATGTGCCCATTTGGTCGCAGTCTGGAGCCTTGAGTGAATGCCATTTCTTGTTGACTTTAAACTGTTCTTCATGATTTTATTTACATATGTGACCCTGGACCACAAAACCAGTCTTAAGTCGCTGGGGTATATTTGTAGCAATAGCCAAAAATACATTGTATGGGTCAAAATTATTGATTTTTCTTTTATGTCAAAAATCATTAGGATATTAAGTAAAGATCATGTTCCATGAAGATTTTTTGTAAAATTCCTACTGTAAACCTATCAAAATGTAATTTTTGATTAGTAATATGCATTGTTAAGAACTTAATTTGGAGAACTTTAAAGGTGATTTTCTCAGTATTTTGATTTTTTTGCACCCTCAGATTCCTGATTTTCAAATAGATGTATCTCGGCCAAATATTGTCCTATCCTAACAAACCATATATTAATAGAAAGCTTATTTATTGAGCTTTCATATGATGTATATATCTCAGTTTTGTAAAATTTTACCTTATGACTGGTTTTGTGGTCCAGGGTCACATATTTGTATTTTACAAAATAGCCATTTGCCAGTTTAAATGCCTATGGCTTTATTTTGAAGTGATTGGGCCATTATGTTTCTGATTTTACCTTTGTTTTCACTTTTGACACTGGTTGCAACACAGATAAATCGTTTTTTCTGTGTGTGGGAAGGTGGCTCGTTGTCATTCATGAGCAGGTGCTCTATGCTAATGTTAATTGAGTGAGTAAAATGATTCCAGATACCAGTCTCAGCTCTCTACTGTAAAACTAATTTACCCTTGTACAATCTCTCCCATCAGTGTATGCCACATTCAGCACATACTCCAATCTCCAGAATTATCTCCATGCCCCAAACGAAAGAGCACAGAGAGTCACACTGTTGTTTCACGGCCTTATCAGGTAGCTGTAAACTCTTTGTTAGGACCTTGCTCCAGGCTGGGATTACTTCTCAGTGAGCTGTTTTTCCCCCTCTCTCTCCTCCACCTTTTCTCATTCTTTAAAGATTTCACAGTCATCCTTTAAGTCCATATTCTCCAATATTGTCTTTTATAACTTTAGACATCCAAACATCTGAGCAAATTAAAAATAGAGGTGTAATAAAACGGACAGGCAGGGTGACTTTGCCTTTAAGAAGCACTGGGGACATAGGGGTTTGCCATTTGAAGTGTACATCTTTGATTTCTGGTCAGCTTGTGCTTGAGACACAGGTCTTTGTTTTATATTCACAAACAGAAGCCTGAGCTTTCGTGGGGTTCTCAGACAAATTGAAAAGGGTTCAGGTAACAAGAAGCGCACACTTGAGAATCACATTCCTTGAATAAAGTATAAGACTTTGTTGAACACAGTCACTGTAAGACATTTTCAAAGGTGGCATAGCCAGACAGGAAGGACAACTAAAAGTCAGTCCCTCTAAATTGAAACACACTCTTCTTGCGAAATGCTTTAGAATGCTTGTGTTAAATAATAAAATATCTGAAAATAGAAATTAAGCAATCAGATTGTCATATAATAATGGATACTATTACATACACAAATTAGAATAACTAATTGCCACTAATGAGCAATTCTATGATGTAAGGGTAAGATAATAAAATTTCTCAAAGCAGTATTTTATGTCTATGCATTTATGTAATTGGCCAGTAGCGGTGCAATGAGTGGGAAAATATGCAGTCAGTCGGTCATCATCTATTCAGGATGATTCAAGAGACCTCTACTTTGTGTCAGGGGCTTGATCACCCTGTCAGAGTTTGCTTTGCGATAATGACCGGCTGACTGTATGTTATCCCACACTCAGCTAGGGAATGACGCTCATATTTAACCTCTTCCCATCACACCACCATTTATAATTTGAATTATAGCAAGTAAAGCAAATCCGTTCTAGCTTTGCAGACAGTGATAAGTGATGTTTGTACATTTTTCATTGAATAAAAATATTATTTTGGGTGTAGAAAACAAAAAGAAAAAATACTACAGATCTGTTACATGATAATGCCATATTTTTCAGTCCAAACCAATGACAAAATCCTATTCTTTGACATAAACAGATGTCTGCAATATCAGAGATGATTGTCTGACAACTAGGGAGCAATGAAAGATTCACAACTGGACCAGTTTAGCTGATGCCACTGTCATTTGAGAGAAGCAAATATCTTTCTCGCTGATGTAGAGAAAGAGGCCTTCATATGAGGGTTATTCAGATTTTGCATAATCGCCCGACAGCATATCACAAACCGTCAGACCTGGAGATGCGTAATTGGCTGTAGCATATGTGTCTTGATTTGTCATCAGTGACGCGAGCGACGGCAGAACACATGGTGACGTGTAAGCGCATTAGCTTAGAGACAGAGGAAATCGAACTGATTTGCAAGCATGCTCATAACCACGTTTACAGGATTTGGTATAGCATCTCATTCGCAAATGATAGACGATTGTTTGTCACAATTACAGCCTTAGGAAAATGGCGGGGGTGGTTTTGACAGTGACTCAGGCATATTATGTCACATTTTTGACTCCCTGTTAGGAGGTTTGTTATGGATTAGACATCCCGTCATTGTGCTGGTGTTGAGATGTAGGTTGAGCTCATAAAGTAATGACTTAGACGTGAACAAGAAATTGAGTCCCTTTATATGTATTCCTGTTTTTTTGTTTTAATAATCATAACGTTAATATTAACATCTGAGAAAATTAAAAGTAGACATCTTAGGCACATTTGTTTGCTTCACAGTAGACAGTTGTCCACATTGTAGCGTTGAGTTCTGTGAAATGTATTTTAGTGATTTTATTTGGATGGTTGGATATATACACTATATTGTCAAAAGTATTGGGACACCCCCTTCTAATGAACAGGTTTGACTACTTTAGTAATTTCCATGAGTACAAATCTTAATGTTAGGCATATAATGATAATCTAGGGTATTGTATGATTTTAATTTTGTAGAAATAGTTTGGACACAACCCTTTTCTATTCTAACATGACAGTACATCTGTGTATAAAGCAAGGTTAAAAAAGAAACGATTGATTCAGTCAATGTGCCTTGAGCCAAAAACTCATCACCAATTACCAATGACTTGTACATATGGGTAAAGTCATTTTAGACAGTTCCAAAACAACAACAGAGATGGAAATGCATTTTTTAAATGCATTAATTATGTTTCCATCTTTGTTGCCACAGTTTTAAAAGTGCCTTTTTCTGTTCCAAAGAAGGTGGTATCCTAATACTTTTGTCCATATAGTGAATGTACAAGCCATTGGTGTTTGGTGATAAGGTTTTGGCTTAAGGTCTGCATTTAAAGTCACACCAGACGTGTTCAGCTGGGATTAGGACTTGGTTTTTACCAGATCAGTCAAGTTCTTCCACACTGACTGAATTAATAGTTTCTTTTTGAACCTTGCTTTATACACAGATGCATTGTCTCATGTTAGAATAGAAAAGGGTCCTGTCTAAACTGTTGCTAACTGGAAGGATACAATACCCTATAATATAATTATATGCTTAAACATTACAATTTGCATTCATGGAAATTACTAAAGTAGTCAAACCTGTTTATTACAAGGAGGTGTCCCAATACTTTTGGCAATATAGTGTATATCTCTACCTAAAAAGGCCTTTTACAGATTGCATATATTCACATTATTCAGGCATATTCAGTCTGGTCAAAGCTTTTTTCCCCTTCTTTCATCCATTCATCCTTATTCCTGCAGGGGTTTTACTTGAATGGAATGTGAATGTCATGTGGGTGTAGGTGACAGATGAATGTATAATCAGTAGTTGGTTGTAACAAGGTGATTATAATTGGACTCAATTTACAGTTGTAGACAATTTCATTGTAATTTAGAAATTCTGCCCTGAAAGTGAACTTTCGTTTAACAATGAAAGTTAAATGGCAGTGATTTGACTGGCCTGCCAAGCCCTTAGGAATGGGAACGAGAGACAGACAGGGTAAGAATGGAAGAAAGCCTGATATATAGCCATCCCTTAATTGCCCCTGAACAAATTGTATTCCCTTTTTCTTTTATCTTTAGCCAGCATTTGTGCTTTTTACTGTTCTTTGCAGCAGTCAGGATCAGGGTGGCTGTGTACTTTATTGGGTAGTTAAAGTCTTAATAAAGCTTACCATCAGTTCCCCTGAAGCCCTCGAGAGTGAACTTCCACTATTGAAACACCTGAAGTCTGATAATTCTCATCACAATATGTCACTATTTCTTTTACTATTTTTTTTCTCATAGCATGCTTGGCCCATTAATTCACATTTTCATTCATCTAACATTTTTTTTTCTACCTTCATTCCGCAAGTTGCTCATTAGTCGCTCTTTGCAGTCAGAATAATTGGCGGCCATTAATTAATGATCCTTGTTATGTGCTGTGTATGAAGAATGTAGAAGAACTGCAAAGGATAATCTAATATTAAATCATATATACTGGTTATTGTATACATACACTGAGCCCTATATATTAGCATGATTGCATCAATCCATCATGGGTATTGATTAATGACACAAATGTTTTACTGCCTCTTGCCTCTGTTTTTTTAACGCAAGCTTGTTTTTTTTTTCGTTTTGCAGATGAACATGGACATTTGAAAATATACCTGCCCAAAAAGCTGCTTGAATGTCTACCAAAATGCTCCACGTTGCCAAAAGAGAGACACAGGTGGAACACCAATGAGGTAAGGTCACCTCTCTCCGCCATCTGCTGCCGTCTTTTTTTAACTCCTGCTGACTTTATAGAGATAAAACCTCGTTTATTTTAAGCAGTGAAATGGACACAATGTGTTAATGGAAACCTCTCTAGGGATTCTGCAGTCAGTTCAGATATTAACAGCAACTGTGTGATTGCCTTATTTTTGTGGCAGGAGGAAGTTGCCTATTTTCCGTGCTGCACTTGCAAAGGATTTTCATTCACCGGACGTAGATTTTAGGAAACAGCAGGTTCATAAAGCTTTCTGTATATACAAAGATCTCATTTATACATTTATGCAAATATAAATTTGCAATAGTTTATGATCTGCTCGTAAAACATTTATGTTCTGGCGTAGTTTAGCTCATATTCTATTGCTTTTTTGGTGGTGAATTGCACAGCAGTAAGTTGAAACTCCAATGTATATCATTTTTGGCCATCTGTTCTAGCATCACTTTTATTCACAGATGTTTTAATTCCCTGGAAATAGAGACAGGATGTGATTTATTTATTTATTTATTTTTTAACTTGTGTGATGAAAGTAATCTTGGCCATAGTCATTACGCCTCTAAATCATGAATGCTCTTTTTCTTCCACTGTCTCTTCATCTCAGTCTTCCCTTATTTCCTCTGAGCTTGGCTCAGTATGTTTGTAGTTGTGGAAAGCTTATTGGCGACAATTGTCAATTTCAAGAAGCCTTGAAAAGTTTTCTCACAGGTCAGAGCACTGTGTGATCCTATATTAACAATTCAAAGAAACTAAAATATTTGGGATTAGAATAATGCGAGTCGTTTAGCTCGGCTCAGTCGTTTATTGTCTTTCAGTAGACGCTGACATGCTATTTCAGACCCCTCTGTGCCGCTGCATAGAAGCCTCGCTATCTAACAAAGCCATATACCTAATAATCTACATATGAAAATGTGTTTTAAGTACGTTTATCACAGCCTGAAGGCATTTCAGACACAATGCATCAAACAAATAAGAAAAGATAACAAGCCTCTTAGATTTGGGTATTGAAAATGAAAATGTAAAATGTTTTTATTTGTATGACTGTGGGAGGAAAAATCAGAGACTGTTTGCTCCAGCTGTCCTTGACCTATAGGCCAGCCATTTTAAATTAGTTCATTTCTTTTCAGTGCAGCTACTTTATCATTTAATGGAAATGAGACGGTGACTTGCTTGATTTTCACATTTTATTTGTTGTTCGTGTTCAGTCTGTTGTGCGGCGTGGCTCCCTCCGTGCGGAGGCTGCAGGGAGATTGAAACTAAACATTGTTTCACTGCCGTAAGCTAGAGGGATTTTAAATGACTGAGTTTCTCTAAGGAGATTCATAAACTCATAGCTCAGTGAAGGCGATGCAGTTTTATTACAATTGATCCCATTGAAGCACGCGTGGCTTTCACACATTAAGTGACAGGCGTCATAGGAGAGCAGGAGACAAAGGAGCCTTGCGTGTGCATGTCAAGTTTTTCGGAGGTTTTTCTTTAGTTTTTTTTTTTTTTTTAACTCTTCACCTCAAATTAATGACATCCTCTCATACAGGCAGGTAAAGAAAGGGATGAGGAGGACTAGGTTAGTGAGCCTGGTTTCCTCGCTTGGTAATATCAAAACGCCTGCCATAGCCACATACATAACTCACATGTCACCTTTACATCAATTTCAGCTCTGCCTAAAGTCCCCAGTGACAAATCACTGACGCGACCCTCTTAAAGGGATATTTATGAATTGAATACACTGCTTTATCCCTCAGCGTATTCTTTATGGAGTGACAAGTGGCTTTTTTGAAGGGAAAGAGGTGTGGATATGAATGACAATGCTGAAATAGACATTGAAAGCACCAGCCGTTGAATGTTTGTGTCTTGTCAGATTTAGCTGTGAATGTTTTCCCTCTGCGGAACCAGAGACTCCGTTTCGTTTTGTTGAATAGTTTGTCTTTGAAGTGCAAATATGGCATTATGGGATATGGTTGATTGTTTGGCTTTATTTCCATGTAACATGATGCAATGCTCAGAGTAAAAATTGCGATTTCTAAACTATGTATGTGCACTTGTCATTCAAAGGCTGTCAGTGTATATCAGGCATTCTGTGTGTTTGTACGCATTTGTGGTCTGGTTTGGAATGATACAAGTGAACGAGAATATTGCTTCAGATCAGCGGCTGCCTTTCTAATTGAAGCTGATGGTTTAACGCGTTTGACCTGCGGTGTTGCGCTTGCAGTCAAAATTAATTAACATGTTTTTTGAAATTGATTTAAAAATGTCAGCACTTATTGTGGAATGATGTCATCTTTGTCCTAGTGTGATGTGTTATGAAAAAAACTAAAGAACTTCAGGAATTTATTTCATGTTTTTTTTCATCAGTTCTTTTAGGAAACAAAATATTATGTATGCGGTGTTCATTTGTGGAAATGGCACTCAGAAGTACATTTTTGCAGCAGTGCTCTTTACTTGCCTCACTTGCACTTCTCTTTTCACAATAATATAGCACTTTGTCTTTTTTATCCCATTACACATACTAAATAAAAGGAAATTCAGTTATACAATAACAAACCTATATTTCTGCATAAAAGTGCTTGGAAAATACAGAGTATAAACTCAATACAACACTGCAATTATGAAATAATATAATAACATTATCCACATTTTATTGACTTAGTCTTCTATATGCCTCAAAGATTTCTCCAAAGTAAAAACTTGTAATAGTAATATGCTATTTCTTTTGGTATTATGAAGGCTAAACTTACCTGCTTTTACTTTTTGCTACAGTGGCATGGATATGTTTTGGAACCCCTTGCAGGATCTGTGAAAATGTGAATAATTGTAACAAAATAAGAGAGATCATACAAAATGCATGTTATTTTTTTGGTATTGTCCTGAGCAAGATATTTTACATAAAAGATGTTTACATATAGTCCACAAGACAATTTTTTTTAATTATTAAAATAACCCCCTTCAAAAGTTTGGGAACCCTTGGTTCTTAATATTATGTGTGGTTATCTGGATGATTTACAACTGATTTGTTCATGAGTCCCTTGTTTGTTCTGAACAGTTAAAGTGAGCACTGTTCTTCAAAAAAATCCTTCAGGACCTGCAGATTCTTCAGTTCTCCAGCATCTTTTGCATATTTGAACCTTTTCCAGCAGTGACAGTATGATTTTGAGATCCATCTTTTCACACTGAGGATAATTGAGGGACTCAAACACAACTATTAAAAAAGTTCAAACGTTCACTGATGCTCCAGAAGGAAACACGATGCATTAAGAGCCGGGGTGAAAACTTTTTGAATTTGAAGATCAAGGTAAGTTTTACTTAATTTGTCTTCCGCAAAACATACAAGTATTTTCTGTTGCTTCCGAAGGGCAGTACTAAATGGAAAAAAAAAATGTGGACATCTTTATCCTGTTCAAAAGTTTTCACCCCCAACTCTTAATGCATCATGTTTCCTTCTGGAGCATCAGTGAATGTTTGAACCTTTTTTAATAGTTGTGTTTGAGTCCCTCAGTTGTCCTCAGTGTGAAAAGATGGCTCTCAAAATCATATAGTCAATGCTGGAAAGGTCAACTATGCAAAAGATGCTCAAAAACTGAAGAATCTGCAGGACCTGGAGGAAAAGTGCTCAGTTTAACTGTTTAGAACAAACAAGGGACTCATGAGCAACCATCACAAAACAAAAAAGCAGTCGTCCAGGTAACCACACAAAGTATTGAGAACCAAGGGTTCCCAAACTTTTGAAGGGGGTTATTTGAATAATTTCAGATATTTTTTTTGTCTTGTGGACTATATGTATGTATATAGATTTGAATGATTTATCCTTTTCCCAGACTTCCAGTTTATGAAAATCAATAAATATTATGTTTTAAAAGGTTACACTGATAATCTAAATCTTCACCTCTATGATCTATGCCTATAGACTTGACATAATAACAAATGGCCAACACTTGTTCATGATGATTATAAATATCCAGTGTAGTATGAGTTAAAAGAACACATTTCTGCTTTAGTGTGATCCTTACTGATTAAAAGAAGTTGGGAAAACACTGCTTTAGATTAATGTTAGCCACTAACGCTGCATTTTCAGAGCAGAGAAAAGGCCATTGTGATGGTGTTTTCATGTTGCGTGCATCAGGATGGTCTGCACCATTGGTTGGAGGGAAGACAACCTTCCCCAAAAAGCAAGGGCATTTGTGTGTCATGTGTGCCCGGCAGACACTGAGGCTAGAGTGAGTCACTGATGGCAGACTGAGAGGTATTAAGCAGTCTCATTGCTGCTGATTGTGTGACTCTTACTGAAAGTGACACCTCCTGTATTTCCTCTATATCCCTCCTGCTGCTCTTCCCACTTAGTAGTGTTTTTTTTCTCAAAATAATGTCTTCTTAACGATGAGGGTTCAATTGGAGTTTATGTGGGCAGGAAATACAGGATCAACCTCAAATCAAACCAGATTTGTCACATCAAATTATGTTATACGTTGTGTTTTTCTGTTCTCTGCACCAAGTCTGTTGTTGTTTGAGTTTCCCTCATGTAACATGCAGTTCTCCATGTTGAAGTGCAGTCAGATGACAGCATAACTTCTAGCGAAGTCAGGCTAGCGGTCATGTGTGGGAGCCCATCTCTTCTTTACTGGATGTTCAGCACTCATATGGGCCATATTTATACCTGTCATCTTTCCTTGTGTGTATTCATAGGGAGAATGAGAGTTGGATTAAATTTCAAGCTTTTGCTGGAAAGTTAGATAAACCAATCTGCTCAAAATGAGGTAGATGGCAAGAAGAGGAGGTAAGGATGTAGGTGGTTTAAAAGAGGTGATGTGCACAAAGGCACTGCTCAGCTTTTAAACTGTCAGAATGAGATTTGAAGAAAATGTGGGCAAAGGATTGACAATTTATTTAACTGTATCAACCACAGCACCACAGTCTTTATAACAAAGAAAATAGGCTTAACAATAAAGGCACAACAGATAACAAAGTTTGAGGCAAACACAAAAACTAATTAGAAGGGGGATCTATGAGATCTGACAATGCCTTCCATGAACAGAAATCAAAAGAACAGGTTTATTCAGGTGAGATGCTGTGCAGAGAGATATGTGAAAAGTTAGAGCTATGTTAGTCACATTCTGACATTATCTGACATAAATTGCTCCACATATGGGCAATATTATTGTTATTTTCAATGTGAATGCTATACAATGGCTTTTGAAGCAAGAATTCTTTAGTAACCTCCTTCTAAGGTTCTTTTCATTTGGTTTTATCATCTTTTCGGCACATGATTTCTAGTCTTTCAGGCTTATTTTTAAAGGGCATCTATTATGCCTCTTTTTCCAAGATGTAATATTGGTCTTGGGTGTCCCCAGAATGTGTCTGTGAAGTTTCAGCTCAAAATACCCCACAGATCATTTATGATGGCATGAGGAAAATGCCATTTTTGAGGTGTGTCTAAAAAAGAGCTGTTTCGATGTGTAGCACTTTAAATGCAAATGAGCTGTATATTCCCACCAAATCGTCAGAAGAGGGTGTAGCATATACATCTCTGCTTTGCATACCTACAGCAATAAACACTTGGTAGTGTGATGAACACACAAAACAGTGTGATGTTACAGAGCTCGCGCCGCACTGACCTAATCTCACGAGTGTGGCGCTGATCAATTAAAATACTTTGATAAGGTACGCACACAGTTAAACGGTTAAAATGTTAGCTAAGCATTATAACAACATGACATTCACGAAGCAGTCTGGAGTAAAATGATTTGCACAGATATAAGCAAGGCTGGGTAGATTTTGAGGTGCATTACCTTCAAAAATAAAAGTAATCCACTGTGTCCTCAGTGGCTCAGAAACTCGTTGGCGGTGCCTAAACAGTGTGATGATGTCACACTGCTTTGAAAATCCAAACCGCATGCCTTATGAGCAGGGCTCTATGCTTCCTTTTTAGGAGCACAGTCAAAATTTCAGCAGCACCTTCTGATTAATAATAAAAAAATCTGATAAAATAAATGTGCCTTCCCATTACGAGGGGATATTTGACTCCTTAAAGTGACTAACAGGGGAATTTTGTTTTTACCTTTGTAATGGCATTTTTTTATAACTTTATTAAAAGTATGTTATCTTCGTCGGCGCCAATGGCCGACCAATTAAATGAAATCAGTATTAGCAAAATGAATTTGTACTACAGAGGTGGCACACAAGAACACAAAAGTGGCTTGTAGGTGTATTTTCATGTTTAATGAGTCTCAGAGGTGGCATGAGTGCAATTAAATTCATAAACTCATATAAAATTGTGAATACAGAAATATTAAATGATTTAAATAACTGAAAAGATATTTTAAAAATGAAACTAAAACTGCCAGTAGGTGGCAGCAAGTCACTGATTTAATTATTGAATCATTCATTTGATTCGTTCGAACGGCTGATTCATTCAGGAATAAAGCAAGTAACTCTCTTTATGTATAGAAAACTGAATCACTGACTCGCTAGTTTAAAAACGCACGTTCGTTCATAACCTAACAACGCTGTGTTTGAATAGAGATGCGCAGCAGCTCAGTTGTGACTTGTTTCAGACTATTTTTGATGACGAAATCGAGCAAAATCATAGTCAGAAAATGTAAATAACTTGATTAACTTCTTGTTTATTTAACTGTTGTATTAAATCAATATCTCATTTACAAACTCCTTTAAAAATCATTAAAAGCTGTCACTGGTCTTATGGCGCGTTCACACCAAAAGCGAAATAAATATGCGCATCGCGTTACTCGCTCTAGTTTAATCGAGAAACGTTTTTTCCGTCACCCGCGCGAATAACAACAAGGCGCGATTAACCATGGCGGAGATAAATATGATCGCTGCTTTGTACCGGTTGTGGAAGTCCTAAATAATAATAAAATAATAAATTTCAGGCTATAATATGCTCTCTTCCATTTTCTGATTCAACCGGACCTTTCAATAAGCTCTTTGCTGATTGGCTTGTGTATCATGCATTCGCGTTGCCCGGCAAGAATTTGCCTCTATTCGCGTCTTTGCATTGACTTTGTATGTAATCTAGTTGTGCAAATAATTACATTCGCGTTTGGTGTGAATGCACCATTAGTTAATTGCGATCTCACAAAGTTCCATTATAATCAACAAAGCTCTTTACACTGCACAATGAATCTCCTATTTACACTCTCTCTACACTTTGCTTACGAAAGGATTCATGAGATATGTTTGTAATAAATTACTCAACATTGCTTCAACCTTTGAAGTACTCACGCAAACACATATATGCACATCGGGTCACTTGCACATGGTGATTGGAAATTAATTATTTTTTTTTTATAGTGTGGCGGGAGGGACGAACGACAGACACAGTGGGTGTGGCGTCAGGCCTCGGAGAGGCTTTTATTAAACAGAAAATGAAGGGAAGTGTCCAAAAGGGAAATAAAGTGTCCAAATAAAAGGGGATCTGGTGTCCTCGTTGTGAAGGGGGTTCCGTGAAGGAGGAGCAGTGTTCAAATGGGAAGGGTCCAGGTAAGGGGCGGAGTCCGGCGGCCGCACGCGCTCCCCGCTTAGGTCCGGAGCGCGAGGGGCGGCGGCATCTCTTGCAGCAACGTCCTCCTTCTGCTGCTCTGTGGCACTCTCGGGGGATTCGACGGCCCGGCAACCTGGCCCGTCAGCCGACTAACGGGTGCGGCATTCGTCCGGACACACGGGGTCCGGCTGCTCGTCCTCTGGCGGCGCTGGCTTCCTCTTCACCCCTTCCTGGACCCACGAGGACACCAGCGTGCATGCACGGGGGAGAGACCGGTCTCCTGAGGAGAGGCGCGCTCGGCATTTAAACAGCGGCGGTGATGAGGCTTCATTCCATTCAGGTGCTCCCCATCACACGCCGCCAGCCCGGGATGTTTTCGCGCCCAACCTCTCCCCTACACACCCACTCCCGTCAGGAGCCTGGAGAAGGGCGGCGAATAAGGGACGGGGTGGTGATGATATTTAGGGGGGAGGCAGCCGACTCGTCACAATAGTCACATGCGGTAGTTCTCAGTCGCATTTGGTTGCACTGTATTTTTTACAAATAAGGATGTATGGATTTTTATCATGTAAGGTGGCTATGTTCACACACTGCCAACACAAATTTATGTCCAAACACCATGTAAAAGTAGATTTTGCATAATAGGTGCATAATAGCACACCAAATATGAAGGACAAACTCTAGTTTTCAGAATGATTTCCCTCACCATAGCTAAATTTAGGAGCACCTGCTCCATCCTGCTTGGTGTAAATGGCATGGTGAAATGGCATTGTTGGCTTGAGAACCAGTGAGGTTCAAGCAAGAAATGATGACTTCTGTCAAACTTTTAAGATGGCTTCTCATCAAAAAAGGGCATCCAGCATGTGGAAAGTGTGAGTGGCAGTATCAGAAGAGCGAGAAAGTGCTGGCCTCTGGAAGGGACCCTCTGGGAAAGGGAGACAGGCAGGAAAGAGGAGCTAAGCTAGTGTGACACTCAGCCTCTAATGAGTGGCAGCCACTTAAGACCTGTGAACCTTCTCTCGGCTCTGAACCGAAGCCCAACTGTGGGATGAGAGCGCATCAGCTCAGTCGCTCTAAGGACTTCTACACATTTAATGCCCTGTCATCAGGACTAATCCTCTCTGCCCGGCACTGCCGTGGCACGGTGCCCGCGTGCAATATGCCTCTGCTCCTGCTGGGGTGCCATCGTGGACGCACATGGCACTGGAGCAGCCCAGGGAGAGTCGTGGGCAGAGAGAGCGGAATCTTCCGGTTACAGTCACGTCCGGCGGCAACGTCCAGGGAGAGGGTTCTGATTACGCAGGATGTGGTGGGGCTGGAAAAAAGAGAGGTTTGGCTCACTGGGCCAGAAATGACTGCATTTCCCCCACCAAATCAGAGACAATATGATACCCCTCGTGAGAGTCGATGCACCTGCGGAAGAAAGCCATTTACAGATTAAATACTGATCAGAGCAATCTTCTGTTTTTGATTACAATGCATCGAGAGCCTCCCGGTGCACAATCGTCCTGAAGATTACAACAGAGAGGTTAAATTCACACAAAATGCTTGTTAGGCATATTAGTCTCAGCATTCCTCATTTAGAACAGGGAATATCATCATGTCTTCATGATGTGAATGTTGATTTGCCTTGCTTTTGTCGAGTGTTTATCTTTGTGTTACGTGACTGTCTGACCTCTCCTCCTGTTTAAGAATAGTAGCAATAGAGGTGATGTCACTTTTAAGAAGTCAGCCGCACACTCTGTTACGTTACCTACTTTTGATTAGTTTAGCTCCTCTGCTGGGGTCCAACACTAAAGGGAACGTCCTTCCTTTTATCTCCGTCTCCCATCTGAATCTTTCCTGACCCCCCACTTGCCATACCTCCTGTGGAATCTGCGTCACATCTATTCAATAACAGTTTCAGGTCATGGCTTCAATTATATCCACATCACTCTGGTGGACCTTTGAAAATATAATGACTGTTTTGTGAGCAAAGACTGAACAAATAATAAAAGAGCTGCATATGAACAAAGGAAAACCTCTGCGTAACCTTTGTGTTACTCATTTGTAGTAGTAATTTGTAATATGAGGCTGTGGTTCAGTTACTTGCTACAAGCTTGTTTTACTGAAATTGCCTTGTCTACTGATATGTAATTAATTTGGCTTTGGACCGATATTGAAATTCTGGCTGAAAAGTCAATAATTATTTGCATGTTATGTCTGATATTATAAATAAAATTGATTGTTATTACCATGAGCCCGCAATTATTCAACAAATATTCAGTATTTACAGATACAGCGGAATTATATCACTGATCCATACATTTTGTGCATTCCTATAATTAAAGTGCATTTCGAAGTGTAGGGCTCCAAGTAGACGGTTGTTTGTTTGTGTTTAGCACTATCACAGAGTAACACATTTTTTCAGTAGCAGAGTGAAGGGGGGATACTGCATCTTTTATGTGGCAGTCATATTGACTTCCAGTGTCATCAAATGCAGACACTCATTTTTTTTTCACTCTTCTTGTTTTTCTTGCAGAAAGTAAATATTTTCTTTATGTCAGTAGAGGCTGCTTCATATTGCTCTTATTATGGATGCCAAATTGTCTGATCCCAGACTAAAATCTAGCTTGGCAGAGATCTGTTCCAGCACTAGATGGCTAGCATGCTGATGTATTGGCCTGTCTGTGCCTTTCAAAGCCCAGACTGCTTGTTATTTAGACTGGTAACCTCCACCACTTCTCCGCCCGCTCCTTTCAGTGCCTCTATTCCTGAGGGCCTCCCTATCCCCCACCCAGACAAGTCTGAGCTCATTAGAACATTTCCCTGGATTAAAGTCTTCCTTTATGGATTACAACAGTTAAGATGTTTGAACAGTTCTTGTCAGAGACAGGTATTTAACTTTTAACGACTCGTTTGGCTGATTTTGGAAGCCATCTGCACTTTTTTATTTTCATATTAGCTGTTAGTGTTTGATCCATCTCGCCTAATCGAACCTCACTCTACCTGTGATTGAATGTTTGTCTTCTTTTGATGTTGTAAATGGGACGTTCCTCTCAACTGTGACTAATTAAAATTACCCCGTATGAATTGCAAGTGTTTACTGAGAAGTTCATTAGCCTCTCTGGGGCAATCAGTGGAAATTAAAGGTCATGTTTGCTTGTTTGTTTTCGGTGAGAGAAATGCTTTAACATTTTTACGAACAGGTGTCCAAAGCATGACTTGAATTTGAAATGCAGTGCTCAGGGGCTTCTTCGGATGAGCTGCTGATGTCTCCTCAAATGTTGGATTTGAGATTAAGGTTCAAATGCCACCTCCTTCTTTTGGGGAGCTGTATTTGCATAACTAGCTGCCTTTCATTTGCACACCAAAACAATTTCCTGTTAGTTGTTTATTGATATAGATAGATATTCATTTATTTCTCCTTTATTTCCTGTTGAATATTTTATAATGTTAGGATTGCTGCCAGTATCTCATTTAAACCATTATGGTTTTGAAAGCTACTTTCCTCTTGAATGTGACTGTTGATAAATTTTCCCACATAAACATAGTAATGGTTGTGTCATTTGTGTAATGTGTGAAGACAGATTTCATTACCGAAATCAGATAATTGCAGAAAACAGATTTTTATTGTTGACATGTAGATTTTGTAAAGAGTATGCGTTTATACATCTGCTGCTTAAATAAAATAATTACCTGTTATAATACATTGTTTATTTATTAAGCATTGATGTCATCGCATTTGTCAAAAACAAATGTGTTCAATTTGCATGATGCTGATTGAGTGCATCTGTTGTAAAACTCTCATGTTTCCATATTAAGACTTGTTAACTGTCACATTTAGAAAAATCCAACTGCATTTATTAGTAAAGTTTTGGCTGGAAATTGTTTGCCATCATTCTGTTTCTGTAACCGCGGTGGCATGCAGTAGGAGGGCGGTTGTGTAGCCTGGGCCGAGCTGCCTTTGCCTGTAATGAGAACCTACCTGTGGGTCATTCTGGGGTCTTGAATGCTACAAGGACTTTGCAGTTTTCTCCTGGCTATGAGGCAGGGGTCTCCAGTACACTCTGATGACAGGGGTGCCTGCTCAAAATTGCCTGACCTCTATTGTTGCACATACAGGTCACTTCACCTCCTATGGGAACTTCTAAATTGAACCCAGCTTGTGCTTTCATTTTTTATTGCACGCCACCCCACCTCCTCCTTTCTTTTTTCTCCTCTCCTCCCCTCCCATTCCTCTTATCTTCCATCTTTCTTCCCTCTCCCTCATGTGTTCAGTGAGGTGCAAAGTTATTCAGGGGTGGAGAAATGGATTTCTACCTTTAGTTTTGAACTGCTAGGCTTGGCTTTTTGCATTGTGAAGGACTTAGTATTTATTTATTTATTTATTTATTTTTTACAAGGCAAAACGAACAAGAACGCTGTTATATTGAGCTTATTTGCATGCTTGTCTCAGTGCATTGTTGTGCAGCTAATATTTACAAGAGTTTGAAAGTAAATGCCATTGTGTTCTCAGCTCTCTGGATCAAATGGCAGGGGAACTGAGGTGCACACACTGATGCCTGATGTATTATTCCATTTCATGGAGTCTGCCAGCCTAGCACGCATACCCCGGTAATCCATACCCCTGCCGCTCGCCCCCACTTGAAATAAATAGGATTGGTATCTGTCTCCCTGACTCTCAGAGATGCAGTGATTGATGGATCTTGTACAGGATTAATTATTGAAGCTAGCGGTTTCCTCTCACAGACAAGACTATACAACACTGCCAAGAGCTGCCTGGAAGATGGGCGTACACATAAAACCGCCCTTCATTTATGAATACAATTTCAGTGTGAGGGCCTAATAACATGGTGTTTAAAATTTAACGTATGATGTAATTTGGTCGCTTATTTACTTCTCAAAGTTCAAAGGTTGAATCAAAAGTTTGTACTTTGTTCTGTTGATGCTCTTGTGAAGGACATTGTCCGTTATTGTTGCATTTTTTTCCCCCTTTCTTTTTCTCTATCTTGACCTCGTAGAGCTGCAGTGTATCAAGGCTAACTCAGCTTTCTTAGTGTCCTGGTTCTTATATCCCTCAGGTTTGGTCACGTGCATTATTTTGTATTTCATCCTGGTCAGCTGCTGTGTGTCAGGTAGTACAATACTTCTTTGTTTTTTTTTAACTAGTGGAAATGACCCCATCCGCCTATCCCAGTAGGGCCTGTCTTTATTTAGTTGTTTCACAGGAAGCCCTTTACATCCACTCTAGAAGCAGTACCATGAGAGGACCTGCGCTCCATCAGTATGGAGAAAGAGGATGCCAACTGCAGAGGTGATTCACAGAGACTTCGATAGACTCCCACATCCTGGCGCTTTTCGTTCAGATCAGTGGGTGGGAAGTTCTAGCTTAATCAGTGGAAGGGCACGCGAGCTCTTCTGCTTCACAGGATCCCTCCTCTTTTTCCCTTTCTTGTTATGTGCTGGGCTTTGATCTTTAAAGGTCCTTGAGAACGAAGAGCCAGCAGGCTGGGACTCTCTTGGTTTGGATTCCTGCCCATCTGCAGCTCCATCTAACGGACATCCCTGGACACAGCAGGCCTTCTTGTCTTTCTCGCTCTCTCTTTCCCTCTCTTTTTCTGCACTCTCTCTGCTCACACTTGCTTCAGCATTCCATCATTATCCTGATTTCCTTTGTTCCAATGCACTCATTTGTTTTGAACCATGATATATGCATTTGCATTTATCTGTCCTTTTTGTGTCGTTGCAGGTAATCACTTTTACAAATTCAAAGCGGCACTTTGCACTGACAAATGCACTTCTCCCCAGTTGGCAAAATCCCTCTCCTAGAGTCGTGACAACAGGTCGCAAGCATTTATTGCATAAGTGTGAAGCGTTACACAGGGTTTGTTGACCAAGAACCTGAGACTCGGCAGCACAGCAGGACTCCCTGGACTCGCTGCTAACTGGACTGTCATTAAAGTCTAAGTTAAACATTGTACTGGTGTCAAAATCTGCAGGGGTTTTGCCAAGGTAACATGATATTTGCCAGATCACATTATCCATGTTTTGAATTAAAGTCGGTGGATTGCAAAACAAAGATATTTCTCCTGTTGTGAGCACTGTGAACGCTCTGTCCACTCTTCACACTTTAGGTTTAGGATCTCTTAACACACGTTCTCTTGCAAAGCTCTCGAGATCTTTCAGAATCTCCACATTACAACTCAGCAGCTTATGCCTGCAGAAATTCATCTGCTCTTCAGCAAGGTACTAAGATTATTGGGGTAAGGAAGCCTTTGATCTATGGATTCATATATCATTAGACCTCATGTTACTTGTAGAGCTGTCTGCGGACAGCAATGGATGACACTGCCTGACCTTTACTGCTTCCAGCATTCCATTAAATCACAATATGAAAGGTCGCTCTTCATCGTTTTTATGCTCTTAAATGTTACTTCTGCCACATTGGTCAGAGTGTTGAAGCCCTGTGACAGGTGTCCTTCATGAAGGTCGGCGCTTGGGTTTTTGTCCTACACTGCTAGATGTTGGCCAGTGTCCACCATAGATCCATATGTCAGTAAATGCCAGGCTAAAAAGGCTGACATAGCCATAATCATTAATACCACCAGTTGCTACTCATGCTATATGGGATGAAAGAGCTTAGTGATTGCTACTTACTCTCACAGTATGTCCCTGCTCTAATTGTAGTCTGATTGGAGATGATCGAAGGTGCCAGACATCTTCACATACCCATCTTTGCACACTTAAAGATACAATTCCCCCCCCAAAAAAGCCATTTTCAGCCATTTTAGTCCTGTTTAGGTTGTTGCAAACTTGTTTCTTCTGTAGAACAGACATGGTGAATTATTAAAGAATATTCTGGCCAGTTTTTAATTATAATTAAAGAAGAATAACTGTTATGACCAAAAAGCACATTAAAAGTAGGGCTGGATGATTTGCCATGCGATTGCCATGTGCATTTTGTCAGCCGGTTTTGTAATTAGTAGTAAGTCTCCAGCACAAGCTTTCAGATGGAGATTTATAACACAGAGCCATAGTTCACTGACAAGCTACGCAGTATCATGTTCATTATCGCACAATGCCCGTGAACTACAGTTCTGTGTAGTAAATGCTGCTACATCTGAAAGCATGTGAAAATACCACATTCAATAACATGTTTTTACTTCAAACTTACTTCATAACTTCAAAGCACGCAACATACATTATACTATTCTAAGTGATAAAGGCATTGCATTATTATATACTTTATTATATACTTAAATTATAGTAAGAAGAACTCGGATAAACCATATATTGTTGTAGTCGTATGTTTATTAGTCACATTGAATCAATGAAAGCAGTTAAATCTTCTGTTTATTTAGCTGCAGCGATTTCCTGGTTTTGTTCTTCGGGGCGTATTTGGAGTTTCTGCATGAGAGCGCCCCCTCTTGCCTTCGGATGGAGATTTACTACTGATCACAGAACCGTGCTTTCTTTACAATTGCAGCTTTTGTTTAATCGCAATTGCGAATTCATTTCGATTTTTCATGCAGCCCTAATTAAAAGTATTATAAAAGTGGTTCATTATATTTCAGTACTATAGATTTGTAGAATTGAAGTGGATAATTCACCCACAAATTAAAGGTCTGTCATCATTTACTTAACTTCATGTTGTTCTAAACCCATCTTTATTTCTTTTGCAAAACATAAAAGATGGTATTTTGAAGAATGTTCATGCAAATATCATCTTTTATGACAGGTTCGGATTCAATTTACTCAATGATCCAGTCACAGTGGTTTCCAGGTCACTGGAGGTGACGATTATCATTGAATGAACTTATTGTGTTCTGTTTGTCACACAAATCTTTCATGTGGTTTCTGAAGACTTGAAATTTAGCACATCAATCATACCCTAACATGCATTTGTTCATTTTTCCTATTGTGTTACTCAGAAGAAAGAAATTCTTACAAATTCAAGTTTGAATGACACGAGGATGAGTAAATGATGACAAAATTTTCATATTTGGATGAACTAATCCTTTAAGACATTACTTACTCTCATAAGAAGTGATGAAGGGCATTAAACCGCCAGCTAAAATCATCAGTGTTTCTTTTGGTTTATTCCAGCACGTGACCTTATTCACAGTTTTTTAAACCTGAAATCTGTTTTGATGAATGAAGTAATTATTCAGATGGGGAAGCATGCCTCCATGCTTCTTAATCACCTTACATACAGATTTTCTTGCTGAAATCTAATTAGACTATGAATGCTTCTTCCGTTTGAATGAGTCGAATTTTGGATGCGAACACAGCCCCCGTAGCCAGAGGTACACAGTTGCAGCGTGTATACGTTATTGTGTGTAGCAGTCCTGAACACAGGACCTTCTTCACATTTAAATGAATCCAGAAGTGACCCACTCAACCAGGAAATAGCTCTGATTTGTAAATGCTTAGCTGTGAGTTTGAGGCCTTGGATTTCTGTTTGTGTTTCACTTCCACCTCAGACCATGTGATAGATGAGTATCTCAGAGAGAAAAGCTTAAAAAAAAAAGTCTTGTCTGTCCGAGAAAATAGAGACTGCACAGCGGACCGTGGAAAAGGTTTGGTAATCCGGCGTTGCTGGGACTCAGGGACACTCTGTATCATTGGCAAGATTCACAAGCACATGCTCTGCCGCCAAAGCCAGAAAGGTTGAGGTGTCGACGGGGTGTGTTCAGGTAGTTCATTAAAACGTGCCCTCTCCTAACCCCTTTTCTCCTTGCAGCCTGTCCTTTAGCGAAACCTTGAGGTTCCATTGAAATTCCGCCGAGCTTTCCTCTTTTGAAATATCTGTTGATGAGGTAATGCAGGGCTGCGATAGCTCTCTGCTCCCTCTGCTGCTGAACATTTCTCTAAGTCATGTTTACATAATTAGCGAGCTCTCAGAGAGCCTTGGCAATTTTTAAAAAATGAAAGGAGCTAGTTAGTAGTCCACTCGGTGTGTCTCCCTCTCCAAGACCACTGTGCTGAAGATACTCAGATATGCATACATTCAAAAATCGCGCTAGCACACAAAAAACAGCTCTTTTCTCCTTGCTTGCATATTTTTCACATACATTTTATGTATTGGAACCAGTGTTTTATAGTCATTAACGTGTTGTATGCTATGCCGTGGGATTAAGTATTTTGTGTTTTTGTATGCATGAGCTTGTAGCTTACATAATGTGCTCGCAATGTTTTTCCTAAAATAAATGACTGAGGCATACTGTTAATTATTGTAAATTGATTTTTTACTTATCAAGCCTGTCCAGCATTCCTCTGTGCTGCTATCAGCCTCTGAAATGCTATTGTTTAATTTACAGCTTCTCTTACAGTAATTAGATGTTTCAAATCGGTGAAGAAACATAATTAGTGGCCATTCATTTATGAGGGCCCACACTGTTGTTCACGACAGAGGTGTGTGTATTAAAGTTATTTTTGTCCCATGGCTATGCAGAGACATTATGTGATTAATCATTTTAGTGGAGCCCATATAAGATTGGCAATGGACAGTCTGATGTTGTTGAGTCTTACTTTACCCCCTGTTTGACCGTTTCACTGAATCTAATTATGTAAGCAACTTCAGAAGCTGTGACACTGTTATATTAGCCTAGTTACATGCTGGAGTGAATGACTTTTTCAGTTCGCACTTTTGTCACATTTTAATTTGTACAACACGAGTTACAATAAAGAGCGCTTTTTAGAGTTCAGATTTTGCCTGTTTAGGAGAGCTTTCTCACCACAGATAGAAAAAAACACTCTTTAATTACAAATGTGATGAGGGCTGTAAATCTCCCTCCCTCTCCTTGGTGTTGTCTTGAGAGATGAATCAGCTAAAGCACGCCGGCATCCACACACAAATCTTCATTAGATGTGGTTGATAAACCATTAATCCATTCTTTCACTCTTTTTTCGTGTGTTTTTTTTTTTTTTTGGTCCGCTCACATTCTGAGTTTGAAACGAAAGGCTACAAACCAAGGTCAAGATAGACACCATTTTTAATTTAACACAGATGAAAGTTAGACTTTAAAACTTTTTGAGTAGGCTGCCCCTTCTTTGGTGTTGTTTGTTTGCGGAATACTGAAAATAAATCTTTCCAGAAGATATGGGTTGTTATCGTATGTTCACCCTCATGTCATTTCAAACCTGTCACAGAAGTTTTTAATTTTTAACAATGTCAAGCTCCCAAATGTCCTATATATAATCAATCTAACAATGAACTAACTATAATAACTATCTTCAGTTTGTTAAACATACACTATATTGCCAAAAGTATTGGCACACCCCCTTTTAAAGAAATGGTTTGACTACTTTTGTAATTTCCATGAGTACAAATCTTAATGTTTAAGCCTGTAATGATATTATAGGGAATTGTGTGCTTCTAATTTTATAGCAACAGTTTGGACAGGACCCTTTCTATTCTAACATGACAATGCCTCTGTGTATATAGCAAGGTTCATAAAGAAATGATTGATTCAGTCAGTGTGGAAGAGCTTGACTGGTCTGCATAAAGCCAAGTCCTAATCCCAGCTGAACACCTCTGGTGTGACTTTAAATGCAGACCTTGAGCCAAAAACTCATCAATGACTTGTACATACACTATATGGATTGTATTTGGATAAGTATTGGGACACCCCCTTCTTTAGAACAGAAAAAGGCACCTCCAAAACTGTGGCAACAAAGATGGAAGCATAATTCATGTATTTAAAAATTGTATTTCCATCTCTGTTGCACTAGTTTTGGAAGTGTCTAAAATGACTGTACCCTTATGTACAAGTCATTGGTGTTTGGCGATGAGTTTTTGGCTCAAGGTCTGCATTTAAAGTCACACCAGGGGTGTTTAGATGGGATTACGACTTGACTTTATGCAGACCAGTCAAGTTATTTCACACTGACTAAATCAATCATTTCTATTTAAACCTTTATACACAGAGGCATTGTCATGTTAGAATAGAAAAGGGTTGTGTCCAAACTGTTGCTATAAAATTAAAAGCACACAATTCCCTAGAATATCATTATGTGGTTAAACATTAAGATCTGTACTCATGGGAATTACTAAAGTAGTACCTGTTTATTAGAAGAGGGTGTCGCAATACTTTTGGCAATATAGTGTATCAATCATATGGCTTTAGAAGACTTTGAATGTCACATGGATTTTTTATTAAATGAAATATAGTGGCCAGTGCATTCTTTAAAATTTAAATGCATTTAATATGACTTGGAATGGAATGATTTAAGTCTAAGTCAATGATGAAATTGAAAATTTCAACTATTGTACTATCTCCATGTCTAGTCTTTAACCATCATTTCAGCATTTGCAGACAAAAGTTCTTAATCTTACATCTTTGATCTCTAGGGTGCATGTAGATACGCACGTCTGTCGCTACTCGAGTTTGTATTCTCTGAAATTGTAGTAATGATCAGCTTTCCAAAAATGAGAGATTTAAATAGAGAGTAATGAATGCTATATTTGATAAACAGCATGCAACTCAGATCACAGAAGGCTGTAATTTGCACTATTTGTAGATTCTTGATTCTCTCTGTATCCGTGGCTCTTGCATAAGGGTCAGTGTTTCATTTGTCCCGCTGATTGCTTGTTACGTTTTCTCTGACTCGCATGAATAATGTAAAATCAGACCATTTTCTGCCCCAGAACCAGTTTGTGCTGCAAGTTTATTTTCCTGTCAAGTGGCTGGAAATATTCCTCCCTCTGTTTGCAGCTCCAGCAGTTTGTGAATTTGATTAACCAAATTGCGGAAATTTCTCAAACATTTCCAGAAAATTGTCACAGATAGAGACACTAGGAGATGAAAACCGCCTGCGTGTGACCTTGTGAGAGGCAATCAATGGCCTTTATCTTGCCCAGCGCATTATAAATCCTACCACCGGTGTGGTCAACAGGTCCTTGTAATATATTGACCTGCGGTGCAGCAATTTATCAGTTTGTCTCTGAGGTTAAATAATTTAGTTTTTCAGCTCAGCCCATACTTTCTCATTGTTCCTCTTCATTCCCAGAGTTCCCCTCATCAGAGCTGGCCATGAGTTTTGGCTGATTTTGATGGATTGAAGTTGCAGATGTGGCATGAATAACAGAAGCTTTTTTCTAATCGTAGATCTCATCTGGAGAGGAAACAAACATTGCTGCCTTTGTGTTTGCCTCTGTAATTCTGCTCTTCCTGTGCTGTTGTCTGTGGACGTGGGCCCTGGAGTTATAACCTCTTGAATCAACACAGGAGATCAGCGTATGCATAGTTGGCAAAAGAAATTGCTTTCATTTACTGCAGCAAACTATGGATTTTTTTTTTTCTAGGAGAGTTCTGGATCTCCCAGAGTAAAAACTAGCACCTGAAGGCTCGCTTTTGCTTTTTAAATTGGAGTAATTGAATGTAAAAATACCACAGTGATTCTGTTCTCTTTTTTATTTTTGACAGGAGTTGATTTATTGTTAGAGTATGTATACTGTAATAATAAACAAGAGCCTGTGGCCTTCACATGAGACGTTTATGGACGGCGCGATGTGCTTGACATACCTAGGAAAGAAATCCCCAATGTTTTCCCTCACCTACTTTAAATCAGCACTTGCTTGGGAGCAGTCGTAAGCCGAAAATTCTTCGATGCTCTTTACGAGTGTTATGTCCCTTATTCCTGTTCGTCTCTTTCATTATCACTTCTTGAGCAGGACGGTAGCAGCCAATACTTCTTCAAGCAAGATTTATGCAGTTGGGAATTAACAGGAGATTGATGTAGTAGATACCAAATACCCGACATGAGAGGATTGAGTGGGCTTGAATAAGAAATACACAGCTAGGACGTGCCAAGGTCTGGGCTAAACCTTGAGCCAAAATTCCCCCTCAACTAAACTCTGCTCCCTGAGATGAAAGACAGAATTGTTCTGATATTCTGATCAAAGCCGGCTATCTCCAAACTCCAAAGGAACACCTGGAAATCTGCAGGAGAAATATGAGCATGAACAAAAGAACATTGTAATGCATAATGTATCTTAAGTGCTTTTTAGCTTTTATATAAACATCTGCCTAGGGTGCTTATTTATGTTTGTTAATTTATTTATTGTGTGCCCACCTCCTCATTTAGTAGATTTACAGAACTTTTAATCTAAAGCTGTTTGATGTCTCTTCTCACTCTTCTAGTTTGTTATAGGCTTTGTGGTCAGTTCTGGATCCATTAATACTCAATGCTTATTTATTTATTGTCAGGAGCAACTTCTATTTTAAACAGTTTCTTATTTATGGGTCATTGATGTATAAGGATTTTCGACAGGCCAGTTTTAAAATACCAAAAAATCTATTGTAATTGTTCAAACATTACAGATGTTGTGTACACATAAATTCATATTTAAATTTTAAATTAAGTGATTTTAGTGCTTTTTCATCTAGATGAATTGGCCGTAGCCTTAAAAATGTTGTGTGGTGCAACCATGATTTATATTAAAATTAATTAATTTCCCTAGATTTTTTAGATGTTTTTAGAGTTTTTGTAAATAATAATCTTATATTTTGTTCTACAATTTCAGAGTTGCCTTTTTAAATGAGTTAGCAGACTTTTTTTTTTTTTTTTGTAAATTTAGATTTTCTTGTAAACTGATAAAAATGTTTAAAAAAACCATTCATTTAAGCATACTGTAGCAGTGATCCATATTTCAACCACAGAAATCAGATATTTTATTTGAAATTTAATACAGTTATTGCTGTTATTGGTCACACTACATAAGTGGTCGCTCCAAATGACACAAATACCTTATATAATTAAAAATCTCTTTAAAGGGATGTGTGAAACATGCAGCGCATGGCATTAACTGCAGGCATTTGCTTAGCTCCAGTTATTTCTGAACTTTTCCCCAATTTTTGCTTCTCAATTAACCCTTTGCCGGGAGTTTGATTAACAGGTGATTTGACCAATCATAATGCCAAATCCGTAATTTCCATAATCCGTAATCCGTGAAACAGGAGAGTAGATTAATGTTGGTGGACTTGAACTTGAAAAATGGTGTGTATTGACGTCTTTTCACAGTTCAAACAAGATACTTTCTGATGTTCATTGATTTTTTTTTCATTGTATAAGTAAAGATGAAGAGATGATCGCTTCATGTGCCGCTTGAACTGAGGTGCTACAGCGATCTGTAAGGACACATTAAAGAGCCACAAAACAGTATTTGTTGTTTGAATTTCTTTAAAAAAAAAGACATTGTCAGTTTCCTCTTTGCTCCGTGATGTATTTTTCAATGCATAAGAACATGATGTATAGCATAAAAGTGCCATGGTTTGTGCTCGATTGCAGGGTCAGAATTAACATGGTGCCAATAGATTAAAATAGTTATTAATAAATAAATAATAAAGTTTTTTCTCATATTGCACAAAGATTAAACATAAACTGTCTGAAATGACCCAGAATGCTTACACATTTATTCCAAATTAGACTAAAATGAAGTATTTTATGTAAATAATACATCAATGGAATATAAATACACAAAAACTGCCAATCTGGGACATGTATTTATAATGGAACACATGATATTTGGTTGCATCACATGATATTTTATGTTCAGTCAAAATTAACAACCACAAAATTAGCCACCTGGACAAAACAAGCTAGCTTCCCACAAAAGGTCACTTTGAAATTTATAATAAAAGTAAACACTTGTAGACATAACTTAATATTCATTGTTTTTTTTGAAGTCATACCACATGATATCTAAATGTGGTACATTCCAGCTGTTAGAAAGGTTATATTTTTCCAAATTTGATAGAGTTAAAATCAGCTTGATGCTTCCATGGGTCCTTGGCAAATTGGTATATGATGCAATGTCTTTTCTTTGAAAGGATTTCAACATAAAAGTCCCAAAATGGTAGTGTTTTGATGGTCGTACCACATGATATTTCATTAAATGGGCAAAGTTGGTTTGTATATGATGGAAATATAAATTCAAATGCTTTGCAATTTTATACAGGATTACAAAACACTTCGTAAGTCATGCCAAATATTGCAGAAAATTAATCTGAATAAATTTAGGGTAATTTCAAAGATGTTTACAAAACAGTTATGATCGGACGGTCATATCACATAGAATTTTGACACTTTGAATAACAAATAGTAATGTTTTTTGAAAAGTTAAAGTGAGTACATACATGGGAGAGGTACTTTATATATATGGCATCTTTTTTACACACTTAAAACGGTTAGAAACAGACAGAAAATGTAGGAAAAAACACGTCATTGACCCTTGTATGTAATGCAGCATTTTTATAATTGGGCTTTTTGCTTTGATTTTATAGGACGGTAGAAAGCAGACAGGAAAATAGGTTGAGGAAGGGCGTGTGATCAGGAAATGACCCAAGACAGACTTGTAATTTGTTATTTGAGTGACCAGTACTGTTATTTTGATTGGCAGTCATGCATAATTACTCTATAAAGGCTTTCATTTTGCTGACCTGTGTAATTGTGTGCCGGAACTTCTCAGTGAAGTGAGCCACGAAGAACGCGATGTTCTAGTTTCTCCACAACCTGTTAACACGTCATGTTTTCCTGCTGCCTGGTTGACATGCTGACTTTTTGAATGAGTGAGCCAAGCTGCCAATACTGTGTAGATTAGAACAAGCTCACAGAAGAGGCAGAACTCCATACCTCTATAAATGTCACCATCACACTTCTATTAAATGGGCCCGGTGCTGCTAAAAGCCGACGTAATTGCTGCGCTTTTTTCACACGTTCCCATCAAGGCCAAAGGGTCTGGCAAAGCCTGTAGATTAGTCTGTGTAACACATAGGCACAAATGATGTGTGAACTGATGTTTGATTGTGTGGATGGAGAGAGTGTTATTGTCGGAGGTGCTTATCAACACATTTGCTGTGAGGTCTCTGAGTCTCTCCGTAAATATTAGTGCTTTTTAATACCTGGCCTCTGACTCCAGTGAAGCGTACGTTGTTATTAATCCTGCGAATAAGCTTAATGTCTCCGTAATTAGAGGAAGGTAAAAGACGGTAATGCAACAAGTGAATGTTCTTTGGTTTTTTTTTTTAAAGAGTGCACTGTTATGAATGGTGGGCTGTCGAACCACAGGATATTATGGCTGAGAATAAGTCCTGCATTATTGTTTGACAATTCTCTCCACTTACATACAAGTGCTGCACTTCAGAGAGAAAATGTCCTTAGGGTTTCCTGTTACAAATGTTGTTGCTTGAAACATAGCTTTCAAAGGCATTTGCTTGTTTGTTGACAAACAACGGTCTCGAAAAACGGCTCCCTCAGGCGTTACGGCAGCAAACCTCTGATTTAAACCGCAAATATCCTTTCTCAGCTGTTAAGGATGATAATCTGTTATATGGGGAGGGGATGTGAATTTCAGCTCCATGTCCTCCCTGAGCCAGTCAGGCATGTTATCTGATGTGGATGCTTACCCATAGACTGGAAATTTTTGGCTGTTTGTGTGCATCTTCCTCACAGGGTGGACTACCATGTAAATAATAGATACCCTTGGGTGTGAATCACACACAAGATAACCTTCAAGACAGTCATGGATCAGCAGCTTCACATTAGTTGATAGGATTAAGGGAAAAATATCTACAGGAGTCTCTTAATAGAAAAGACAATCACTGTCTGAGAAAAGAATTGAGACGTGTGTTCGAAGTGAAACAGGAATGACAACGAGCTAGGCTGGTAATACTTCACAGCATGGCCAGTTTTGGATCATGTGACTTTGTTCTCCTACACTGGATTGAAATTAGTATTTTATTTTATTTTTATAAGATCAGTAGGACATAGACTACAAAACTGCTTTGCTGTCCTCCCATCTGTCCATCGAGAGAACTTTTACTCCAAACAAGCTGTGCTTCTGTCCTCTGAAAACTGGAACCTTGCTGTGCCACACAGCTATGCTTCTCCATGTTTCCCTTTTTGTGTGCTAGATTAGCACAACAAATGCTATAGAGTTTTGACGGCAACATCATAGCACTGGTTTTTGACTAAATCACTCTGACAGAAAGAACAAAACTGCCATATTCCTGAAAGCTTAGTATCTTCGGAATAATGTTGATATCTATTTCGCTCAGAGAAGAGTTGTTTTTCTTATTTTTCTCAAAGTGATGTTATAAAGAGTTTATGGAATGCAAAAATGCATCTAAACTTTAAAACATTTAGTTTTAAACCAGGCCGACCTTTAATCTGATTGATTAGACTTCTGCAGAGAGTTTGGGATAATTGTAACAGCAAAACTTTGAAAGGTTCTGCTTGTAAGTTTATTAAATATTTTGGTTAATATGAGAATGCTTTTAGCTACCAGTAGGAGTATAATACTGTCAACTCTGTTGAACTTCTTTTACTTTTTCCACAGAATTTCCCAGATTTTCCCCTAAAACCACACAGTTTTAAAACTCCATCATGAGTACAATTCATGCCAATGGTCCGTAATATAACTGCACATTTCGGCAACGCTTGACGTCACCCATTCAAAATCAATGGGAAGCGTTGACGCTGACGTCCCGTGTGAACACAAAGCAGGAAATCATATGTTAAACATGTTTAGCTAGCTTGATAGAGATGGATCACTCAAATCAGAAATAATGTAATCTGTAGGTAAAATAACTGACGAAAACGTATTATTTTCATTACAAACTTTGCACTGGATAAAGCAGCAATACTCTTTTAATGCTGAAAATTATTAGCTGTGGTCGGAACAAATATTGCACACTAGTGTTTGAAACTCTCCTGTTATTTTATTTTATTATATTTTATGAACAGGACTGTTACATTTCAAACATACTGAATTTTTTTGACGCGGAGCGGTGTTTCTGGTATCAGTGAGCGAGGAGTGGAGCTGGAGCGGAGCAATTATTAAATGCAAGGAGCGCAGAGGGGGAAATTGTTGCCGCTCCACTCCGCTCACATACTCTGCGCAGCACAGAGATTTCCAGCCACGTGGCAAAGTTGTGTTTTTGAAGTTTTCTATATTATATATTCTTTATATATTTGTTCATTATTCGTTTACTTTACCACTGCGACTTTGTATGTTCCTGCCCTGTTCGAAATGCCTTTGTTCTGAGATGGTGATAATAAACTTTAAATCTAACATTGTGATATATTGATGTTTGTTTGATATCTGTGGATTGCATTGTAGACTAGTCAAGTGTTGATTTGATATATAGGTTAAATTGAGTAAACTCACTGTGGACCACATACCGCTTGGATATCGACGTCACTTAAAAAACTGAAGCTTACATTTAAAAAACAAACAAACAAACAAAAAAACTCCAAACATTTCTCTAAATTGTTCTGATAAAAAAAACGAAACGAAAAAACATAACCTTGCTATTAAATACAAATCTGGCCTATTTTAATGGTTGTAACAGTATAAGCTGTTTGGCGGAAAAAAGACTGGCTTCGGGTCGGACTCGGGCCAAAAATTTTGATAAGCTGTCGGACAAGGGCCGGGCTACAGCCTGTGCGTCTCGGGCCAGGGCCGGGCTAGGGCTTAGATTTAAGGCGCGTGCAGGGCTCTAGCTCCTATCTCTTTGAATGGGGAAACATAAAATTCTCCAAAACTGTTCACCAAGCTCAAGTCTCAGTACGTCTCAGAACGCTGATTGTTTCTATGGCAACCGGGACATCTAACGGCAGCTGCAGTGACGTGCTGAATTTACTAATTAACGATTGGCTCTTTCATTAAGAAGGCGGGGCTTTGCGGCCATAATGAGCGTTGCGTTTTTTTCCCATTCAAAACTATATGAGTGACATGTCTTGGGTATTCTATAGTCTTTGTTTAAACTAGGGTGACCATACATCCTCTTTTCCCCAGACATATCTCTTTTTGGACATAAAAAAATGCATCCAACCGGAATTCCTAAATCGCCCAAAATGTCCGGGATTCTACAGTCGTCATTCATTGTGTGCGTTTTGTATTAAAGCCTTGCACGCGACTGTTTTCTTAATCCTGCTCTAATATTGAATATAATTTTTGTGCATCATGGAGTCGCTATCAATATGCAGAGTATTTAAATCGCTTTGGATGGAGCTCGTGTTGGATGTAAGGTTGCCAAATCCTTTTTTTTTTTCACTGAATTGGAATTGATTTTCATCCGTGGCTTAAAAGTTTGAAATATTGCATAAATTCCATTTGACTAAAAAATGCTTGTATTGAAACACTGTGGATTCTACCTGTGATAAAACTATGGTAGATATTAGTTTTGTGAAGGATGGTCAGTGTGGTAGAAAGCATTTTTTAGCTGTGTTTATGATCAGTCTGCATAACGGTGACTGTAAAATATGTAGTTTTGTTATGGAAATGACATATTTTGATACCAAAACTAGGACCCCCCCTCCCCGTCCTACGTCCTCCATCCTCTTTTTTTGAAAACTAAAATATGGTCACCCTATTTAAACACAATGAAGTCGACTGGTGTAGTTTTGTCACATTGTCTAATCCTAACATTCAACTAGTGCTGATTTCATTGATACTAATAATTATCATCTGAAGTTGATATAGTTCTAATTGTCTTTAGAATGTTTGTAAGGTTTAAGTGACCTGTTCTAATATAATATGTTTAGCTAATGGTTATTTACTGATGAATAAATCACCCTGTTCCCCATAAAAAAGACAGATCTAGAAATAAAATACCCATGTTGCAAGCAATGGAGGAAGTGATTGCAGCAGACGAATGATTACAATGAGCATGCAAGTCTTGCTCTCATTACTCAGCCGTATATGAGATATACTCAGGGCGGCATTAACGTGACTTTGGAAGAGGAATTAGAGAGTAATAACTCATAAAACAGTGCAATTAGTACAAGCAGCTGTAACACGGTGACCCCCATTCATCAAAGCAATTGGTCTTGCGTATTTAAATTGTGAAGCAAATTTATTTTTTATTTTGGGTATACGGCAAAGTCTGAAGACTTGATTTCAGTAGATAGTTCAGAGAACGAGCGTGATGACGGGGGCTCGTGTGAACTCCTGGGATGGAGCTCATCCATGTGGAGCTTCTTTGCTCCCGGGCTTCTCTGAAGGACGAGAAGACTGCAGGCGGTTCCCCGCTCAGAGGCTAATCCCGGGTCTGTAGGCAGCTTTATTAAAGGAAGTGTAATTAGCCACCAAGGAAGGTGGGCTAAAGGGGAGACCTGCAATAATTGAAGTCTGTAGAAGATGTTGTATGTGCAACCTGATGTCCTGTGGTCTTGTAGCATTAGCTCTTAAGGTCACCCAGCCTGGAGGGCAGAGCAGCAAAAGGTTCAAGAGTGGTTTAAATGTTCCTCCCCTGGCAGTAACTGAGATTCCCAGGCATGAGAGCTCATGTGAGCTATATGTTATTATTACTATTATTATTATTTGTCTGTGTGTGTGTGCATTCTATGAACCATATTTCATATTAGCATCAGTGTCAGCTATTGAAAAACTGTTCTGTAGTGGCAGAGGCATCAGATGTTTCTTCCAAGACCTCTTTTTATACCCTCAGCAGCCTTATTGCAGGAAATACCCAGAGTGCCACTAAATTCAAAAATGAAGACTCTGAGCTATGAAACAAAGGCCTGATTTGCCTTAATCATCATTTGCTGTGGAATGGAAAATCAATGGCCTTTGATGAGAGTGTTTTGCAGTGTGACAATGTGAAATGTGAGATTGCATGTTTAAAACGGCTCCTGTCTTTGTTGTTTTGGAACTCCATTCTTTTAATGTGTGGGAAGTGTTCCATCTATTATAGAGCGCTTGTCTGTCAAGGAAATTAGTTTCCTGGAACTTTGAACAGAGGAGAAAAAAACCCTAGAAACCTAGAAAGATTTTTTTTTCATTCTTTTCGGAATTGAGCTTTGCACAGGAAGCTTGGCTTACATAACAGACGGGATAAATGTGTCACTCACTGTCAGTGACAGTCCTCAGAAGTAACATTTGATTAAACCTGCTTTGCCAGTCTGGAGCCCAAATAGAGACAAACTGCTCTGTATGTTCCCATCTGGGCTTAAATTTTAAGAATATTGATGTGCTAGTTGGACTTGTTTTTTTTTTAAGAGTAAACTCTTGACTGTTTTTAGTTTTATGAAAATAAATAAATAAAAATATAATATGCTCAGATCTTTTATTCAAGAAAATTTGTGGTCAGGCTTTGAATATAGACAGTTTGACAAATATTACTTTGAAGACTACATTGATTTCTGCATTGATGTTTCTGTATTACAGGATTTCAGAAAAAAAGTGTTAATGTGAAGAATTGTAAAATTGTGATTTCCAGGTCTGGAACCATCATGAATTTTTGTACTGAATATATATTTTTTTCTGGGATATAAATTATTTCTCTGTTTAAGGTTAGAGACTTTGTGCTGCATTCAAATCTCAGAAAGTTTTTGGCTACTGAAGACATTTGTACAATTAAAATTTAACCATTTATATCTATAAATTCTAAGACTAGCTGACATACAAATGGAAATATGCAACACCTATAAAATGCACATCCAGTATTCAGGAATGACTGGAAAAATCATAGAAATTCATTGGTCAGTAGTGGTAAGAACATATATTAACAATGTTTGATGTTTACTCCAACTCTTGCTGGCTTGTGAATAAGAACTATATTAAAAAAAATCAAATGGTATTTCTACAACATGTATGTAAGGCTGGGATTTTTTTTTTTTTTTTTTTCAAAACATTTTACGGATTTTCAATTTTTTGGCGATTTTTAACTAGTCAACTTGAAAAATTCCCTATTCCACTGCCGGCGATTAAGTAATGATCATGTTCCATGAAGATATATTGTAAATTTCGTATCGTAAATATATCAAAACTTAATTTTTGATTAGTAATATGCATTGCTAAGAACTTAATTTGGACAACTTTAAATGTGATTTTCACAATATTTTTTTTGCACCCTCAGATTCCAGATTTTCAAATAGTTGTATCTCGGCCAAATATTGTCCTATCCTAACAAGCCATACATCAATGAAAATATAATTTATTCAGCTTTATTCGGAGAAAAAAATGGACACTTATGACTGGTTTTGTGGTCCAGGGTCACATATGTTTGTAACCTTGCATGCAGAAATCCATCTTATAGATATGAGATCCATCAGGAAAATCCACTCGCTTCATTACGCTGCATGTTCATGTCAGAGATGAATTTTTCTATCGATAGAATTTTTGTCAAATCCACTGGTCGCAATTGAAAGCCAAACCCAGAAATATCCACACAACAGCACACATTGTTTTAACATTTTCTTATGTGTTATCTAACACAGTATTTTAACTTTAGCAATGCAAGCCATGCTCATTTTCTTTTGTCATTGTTTATGCAAAGCATACAGAGCCAGACATGGACAGGTTTGCTGGTGCGCAAAACAAGTACTTTACAGGAATTCCTTAAGTTTCTTACTGTTACTGTGGCAGCCAACAATAGCACAACTTAACCCTGTGCACATTTTTACATTTAGTTCAAGTTTTAGTTTAATTAATTCAGTTGATCTTTTTACCCCATTTTAAGATATATTTCTATGGAGACCAGAAGACGAGGGCATCCAAAGGAAAGTTTGAATCCATCATGGCAGCCCTCATCAGTTTATTCAGGAAAAAGGTGGATTTGTGATGCACAGAGCAGCTGTAGTTTGTTCTAATGATGCCAAGCCTGACAGCAATCCCTCCACTTAAATGAACAGTGGTTCACTACAGCAGGAGGTCCTTTTTCAAGATGAAGTTTAAAATTGCTCTTTTGCTTTTTTTCTACTCTTTTCTCTTTGTGTTTGGATAAGAGATTATAGATGAATTAGTAGCAGTTTTACTATGGCAGTTCGTCTCCTGACTCCAGCAAACAGAGAACTTCAGACTTCTCAAGGTCAGTCAGGCGTCTTATTAAAGCCCCCGATTTTTCTTATTCTCATCACATCGCTTGGTATTAAGGTAAAAACAAACAATGAATTAAAAGTAAATTTGTGTCTGTCTCTCCTCTCTCAGACACTACATGCCCTTGTCCTCTGCTTGTTGATGCCACTTTATTTATTTATATATTTTGGAATATAAAAGTGTAATTTTGAGAGAATTACGTATAATAACCCATATGGCGCTGAGAAGAATTGTGTCAGTTGCAGTTCTCGAGAGTGAAGCAGTGGCTTATCTCTGAGGGAATGGGCCCATCAATCACAGCACAATGATTTTTCTTTCATTTTTACCTGTAATGGGCCTGTTTCCTCCAGTGCCTTCTGGATAGCATTTAGTGATGGAACACTTAAGTGCAATAGACCCAACACTGTGTACACAGACGGGGTGGCTAGATTGAAAAGTTACGTTGAAGCCCGGTCACCTCAGACTACATCTTCTGCTCTGGAATGTAAACACACAAACAAACGTTTATCTTGTCTCGGTTCAGGTGCGAGGCGACATATTTGAATATGAATACTCAACATTATTAATGCTCCAAAAACTAAGAGTAATTCATACATCTGATGTGATTGAGATACTGTACATAATTATGAAGGGTGTTGAAGCGTGTAACCTTTTGGAGCTCCCTGTGCATTGATTAACAAGCCAGTATTTAGTGTGACACACTGTGGCTGTGTTTAAAATTTTGTGAGCTGCCTATCTAGACAGCACGTTTGGGGATTTTAGGTGATTCAGAAGTTCTGCTCTTGTGTTTCTTTTTTTCCAAATTCCATTTTTTCTGTTTTAATTTTTCTGGATTCCGTTTTTTCCGTTTTAATATTTATTTAGACTCTGTTTTAATGGTTAAATTACATTTTATTCATAAGTATCTAACTTATTGAAATCATGAAACTTACAATATTAAAAAAAGCAATTTATTAAAAGTTTAACAAAAAATACATCAAGTCCCTATGAAATATGTTTTATTTTATTTTTCTCTCAAATTCAGTTTTATTTTAACCAAGCTCTGTTTTCCATTAATTTTTCTGCATTCCATTTATATTTTCATTAAATATTAATAGGGGTGTGACGAGATCTTGTGCGATATAGACCTTTTTCACAGAAACCGGAAATACGCAATCGCAGGGTATGCAGACTTCCTGTGTAATGTCAACACAGCAGAAAGCCGGGTAATTTAAAATTAAAATGGAGAGAGTCTACACAACTTCCCTCACTGGTTTGCCAAAAATAACTTTTGCCGACCTGATAAGAGTCGTGGAGGAAAACTACATCACAAAGAGGAACAAATTGGATAAAGGATATAAATTTTTCCACTAAAAGTTTATCCGGGACGTTCTAAAACGCTTAACGTGGCTTAACGTACGTAAAAAACGACCAGGAAACCCCACATTTCTGTCAAACCTTACTTGGAACAAACACTAACTACTATCAAAAGAACGAGCCCTTATTCCACAGATAAAGTGAATTATATCACGTTAAGCGTTTTCTCCCTCATAGAAGCCCATTATAAGAAAACAGTTTAACGTGGTTTAACTTACCTTAACAGCGACCAGGGAAGACCAAACTTCTGTTAAATTTCACTTATAATAAACACTTTCTGCTCTCAAAAGAACGAGCTCTCATTCAGCATATAAAGTGATCGCCCCCATAGAAGTCCATTATACAAAAAAAAAAGCTTAACGTGGCTTAAAATTTTACTTAATAAACACTTTCTGCTGTCAAAAGAATGAGCTCTTATTCAGCATATAAAGTGAATAATATCACGCTTTTCTCCCTATAGAACTCCATTAAGGAAAAAGCTTAACATGGTTTGTTATAATGGACTTCTATGGGGGCGATCACTTTATATGCTGAATAAGAGCTCGTTCTTTTGACAGCAGCAAGTATTTATTATAAGTAAAATTTAACAGAAGTTTGGTTTTCCCTGGTCGCTGTTGAGGTACGTAAACCACGTTAAGCTGTTTTCTTATAATGGGCTTATTTGGGGGAGAAAACGCTTAACGTGATATTATTCACTTTATCTGTGGAATAAGGGCTCGTTCTTTTGATAGTAGTTAGCGTTTGTTCCAGGTAAGGTTTGACAGAAACTTTAAGCGTTTTAGAACGTCCCGTTTATCCATAACTTTCAAGGTAAGTAGCGTAGCTAACGTTAGAGAACAATCAGGCTAACAAATGACTAGTGTGTCCACTTAGACCGAGGACTAGGGTTATAAGGTTATGTATGGATAGTATAGAGGGCATGTACAACTTTATTAAAGCAATATAACAGTCGTGGTCTTGATGTTACAAACAATCTTGCTTGATGTTTTCGCCATCTTTGTTGTTTAACTGGTTACCGGCGTACTGGGGCGGAAATAGGTTTACACAGCAATTGCGTATTTCCGGTGCAAAATACGGAAGTTGTGAGAAAGGTCTATTCCGATGTGTTCAGCAAGATCTGACTGGTCTCGCGAGATCATGGCAAAACATTTTGCAGTATTTACATTAGAGCTGAATGACTAATAGTTAAAATATCATGATCTCTATTTAAACACCCACGTGATCTTATTCATGAATGACAACGATTCAGCAGTGTCTATTACAACTGTTTCACGCACTCCATTGACGCTTACGATGTGAAAGTTATTGAAGACATTCAAATCTGCCTTATTACTGCTGTTGTTTCAGAAAGCAAGACAGTCTTTTTAACCACATAATCATCATTATTTCTTTGTTACAGACATTTAAATAACATAAGTACTAGGATAATAGCTTATAGTTTGGGTATAAACACTTTTTGTCTACAGTAGCGATCAAAACGAAAGTATCTTCTAACACGTATGTAGTGTCCTCTTCCGCCAGAAGGGGGCGACAACTGCACGTTTAAAAAAATCTTTGTCATTGAATTATATTTCAAGAGATTCCAATAGTGAAACAATTCTTTATTGAGACACTGGCTCCTTCATTTTTTTTTTTTTTTGTTAAAATTTAGACATAAGCAATTAACAACATAACTGTCAGAACCTCATCCTAATTCAGAATTCTAATACTTTTTTTTTTTTTTTTCAAAATCATGATCTCCAATTTATAAAAGAAAATTGTTTTTCAGTTTATCCAGAATCATGCAGAATTAGTTTACATTAATTATTACTGCGTATAATTCATTAAAATATAAGTTTAATTTAATTAAAATTACAAGTTTATATCAAAATGCACCTACCTTTTTTTTTTTTGCATTTTGAGTTTTTTTTTGAATGAAATACTATTTTTTTTATATATTTCATCATTGAGGATTTCTTTAAAAAAGTAAAAAAAAATCTCGTCTCGTTCTCGTGAACCCAATCTCGTGTCTCGTCTCGTGAGATAAGTGTCTCGTCACACCCCTAAATATTAATAATCAAAAGCATTTCTAATTAATTGGTTTTATAAGAAAACATAACGTATTATTATTTTATTTTATTTTTTCAGAAATATTGTTTTGTGTAATTTACATTTTTCTGCTAAATAAATTCTTGTAAATAATTATAATACCTGGTAAACATTCTATTGAATGTAATGTTTTAATAATAATTTTATTAGTAGTAGTAGTACTAATAATCATAATTAATATCATATCTAATTAATTGAAATAATGAAACTTAGAGTATTAAAAAAGCAATTTATTAAAAGTTGAACCAAAATTACGTCAAGTGCCTATTAAATATGTTTTATTTTTTTCAAATTAAGTTTGAATCAATTAATCTCTGTTTTCCATTAATTTGTCTGGATTCCATTTTCATTTTCATTAAATATTAATAATCAAAAGCATCTCTAATTAATTGATTTTAATATTGATTTTATTTTATTTTTCCAGAAATACTGTTTTGTGTTATTAACATTTTTCTGCTAAATAAATTCTGGTAAATCATTTATCTGGTAAACATTCCTTTAAAGGTAATGTTTTAATAATAATTGTATTATTATTAGTAGTAGTACTAATATTACATTAATTAATATTTCTGTCACAGTTTCTTCAAGTTAAACCAAACATTTATTTTGACAGGTTGCTTTGAAGACCTTTAGGTTGGACCTTTATATGATATGACCATAGTTTTACTCCAAATGCTAAAATGCTCATGAACTGTCTTGTGTTCATATACTCATTGTCACGGATTGGCCAGGTTCTTCCACCACTATCACCCAGCGATCACAATCACCTGTCTACTAATCACACACACCTGCACCTCATCAGCCACACCCCTATAAGAGCACACACCACGCACCTCTCATTGTCCGGGCTTGTTCATACGAAGCGGACTCATTGTGCGTCTCTCCTCGAGTTCACAACTATTACCTACCTGTTGCTACTTACCTGTTCTTGTCCAATTCCAGTCTGTGCAGATCCATCCAGCTATATCCGCGGGGTGTGTGCGTCGTAAGTCTGTCATCGATCCTGGATCCATTCAGCAGTGTGTATGTCGTAAGTCTTCAGAAGACTCGCTCAGCGAATCCACCTTATCCTCCCGTCGTTCCTGCAAAGAAATCAGATCTTCATCAAATCATGGAATACATCAACAAACTATACAAAATTGAGATACTTACCCATTCGTGCACGTCATTCTCCTTCAGCTGCTCATCTGTTGAAATAAAACTGTTTAATATTCACTTACCTTCTTGTCCGTCTGCTTCCGTAACACTCATATTGTGAGGCAGTAGAGGTTTGAAGGCACCACAAGCATAACACGTGCTTCAGTTTGTGTGTAGTAAACAAAAAAGTACGTCTGCGCCATTCATTCACACAGACACACAGAACATGCAGGTTTCATATTTAAATGGTATTTTTGCGGCTTAATATTCACAGACACTAGTCCATATTGCGTTTTTGTTTTAAGTGTAATGTTACTAACCAAATTTTAATACATATATCCATCCAAGATTTGCCAAATTCCTTGACATTCTGTATTATACAGTAAATTCCATTTTTATGACTGGATTCCGCAATTCCGTCCACGTTTTCTGCATTGTGGAAATCATAGGGCCCTACTTGTGTTACAGTTTAACCACTGTGTAGGGTGTTTTTGACCAATGTAAAACCAATGTCCAATTATTTAAAAATTATTAATCCATAATAAAATGTCTTCTGCCAAGTCGGCTATTTTGATTTTACTGCCCACGCCAAATTCAGAATTACATCACGGACTGAAAAACTGAAAAGTAGGTTCTGTCTTACTTTGACCTGTTTACTTTCAAAAACTTTACTGGGCTTGAAAGGTACAAAAATCTAAAATTTAAATTTTGCTAATAGTGGCATACATTAATTCTGCTAAAGTGATGTATTGAGGCTATATTTGGAATCCAGCAGTGTATGAGGGTTCAGTGCAAGACTGTATGCAATTTAACGTTGATGGATAAACTGGCTCTCTGAGGCTGTTCTCCAGTGCTGAAGTGCTCACAGTGTGGCTCCAGAATGAGAGAAAGTGGGAACGGCTGATGTGTGCAGGGCAGGTGCATGCCATCTATGACAGCTCATACCACGGGCACTCATACTGTGCAGCGATGCCCTGCTCCATCTGGACGGTACACAAACACACACACAAACACTTGCTCACATATTCATGTGCACATGCAAATATCCACCTACACACACATAAATAAGAGCAGCCCACTTGCATCATCTTCACACAAAACAGGTTTACCCAACTAAATTACAGTAAATAAAGATCGAAGCTTTCAAGCTTAAAAAATGCATAACTAACTTACAAGTGATCTATATAGTTTTTGTGCCAAGTCATACGATAGCTTGCCAAAATTTTGTCATTTTCACAAAATAACATCTTGATATATTCACAGTAATTCTCCTTGACCCATTTATGCGAGAAGTGGTAGTTATTTTGCATCCTATTTTAATTAATCTGAATCAGAAAACTGTTTAACTACATATGCAAATCTCACTCACAAAAATGTAAATGAATATTAACTTAAATTTAGATCTATCTGCACTAAGCTTTTGTATGAATTTGGAAGACTTTGAATATTGCGCACATGCATGGACCATATTTATGATGGTTTCATTACATGGAAACTAATGCAAGCTTAGCTTTCGCATTCATTTTTGTTTGGCCTTATCTAGGTCTGTGTGTGTATTTGTGAGGCGAATGTTTCAGAGTCATCGCCAAGATGTCATTGATTGTTCTGTGTGTTCTGTGGTTGTTCTGTCTGTTGACATTAGGCAGCGCACCGGATGGTGGAATGTATATTTGTATCAGCAGAGAAAATATTGGTTTGTGTTTATACATCTTGTAGCATCTTATATTTTGGCATCTGTACACTGATACGGTCTCTTTTTTTTCCCTTTTTACACATGACAAGGCAAGCACTTGCAAGTTGCTGAATTAAATGCAGGTTTTAGACGTATTGTCAGGGGAGAAAACAGAGGAAGTGCTGTTTGATCAGAGTTAGTCCTTGGTTGTTTATACCTCTCTCTGAATGTTACATATGATTCACTGCCAATCAGCTGTGCCCTAAAGGCAAATGGAAGGTTAAGGTGTGTTTAATTTACGGTATACATAGGGTAGGATGTAGAAAATTCTTGGTTATTTACTCCCTTTTGCTTCCTTTATAAATCTCAACACGTCTTATAGTCAACAGATTTAATTTATTTCCTTGACATGATGAATAATGATTATTATTTTAAGGCTTTCAAGTTGACTTTGGTCTCCGAGTCATTAGCGTGGTAAGAGGGAGGTTGACAGTTTCTTACTCTGAGTTTGTGGTTTCAAGACAGATGCAAATTGGTGCGTTTGGAGAATGTGAAGGGATTGTAAATGTGCATGTTTTCTCTCCAGCTCAAGTGCTGAACAAATGCCTGACTGGTTTTGTGTATATTGTTAAAGTGTGCATTTGGTTGGTCAGTGTTTCACCTAAGAGATAGCAACAATGCATGACTGTGCAGAAATCGTATAAAACAAGGCAAACATCACTAATCTTTATCATTCAGGCTCATCTTGGGATCAGAATATCACAGGATTTCTTTATACTGCACACAAATCAGATTTGGTTTTTAAATTTGGTCTTTAGGACTGACTATTCCACATGTCATTTTGCAAAGTGATGAATTCTGATCCAATTGTTCAGACAATATAGTCAATATTCAATGCATCTGTAGTAATAATGTAAGCGTCAGCATGATGCCAGGAGACTTTCTTACACAGCAACTGAGAGTAGCTGTCAGTATGGAAAGAGAGGATGGGAATCTGGAAATTTTGCCTCTGCTCATGTCTATCATGACATCTTGCCGCCGTTGTGAGAGGCGTTTTACGCATTCATGCATATACTGTGTTCAAAACTGCTGACTTCTTCGGTAGCTCAATTATTCACTACACTGTAAACTTTACATAGATTGCTGTATGAGAAACTCCAGACACTATGGGTCAGTTTTACTAAACAGGGCAAATTAGCGTTAGAGCGCAATTCCATAAAAGCGTGTCATACTAACAATGCACACATTAAAGAACACAGACGGCGCCAGATAATTTCCATAATGACCAGCGCAATCTACCAAGAGCAGCGCAAATTACCGCCTGCTTTAAGACATGTTTTTTTTGGCTGTTAAATAATGGCGCAGATACCAGTAATTTGATGAGTGCAAATGTTACAGTGAGGGAAAAAATTATTTGATCCCTTGCATGATTTTGCATGTTTGCTCACTGACAAATAAATTATCAGTCTATAATTTGAATGGTAGGTTTAATTGAACAATGAGATACAGAATAATAACAAAAAACTACACTAAACAAAGGGCCAGATTTTTGGCTCATCTGACCACAACACTTTCATTCAGTTCTCCTCTGAATCATTCAGATGTTTATTGGCCTGTGCTTTCTTGAGCAGGGGGACCTCGCAGGCACTGCAGGATTTCAGTCCTTCACGGCATGGTGTATTATTAATTGTTTTCTTGGTGACTATGCTTACAGCTGTTCTGGGCTGATTTCTCACTGTTCTCATGATTACATACGAGGAGAGATCTTGCATGGATCCCTAACCAAGGGAGACTGACAGCTATTTTGTGTTTCTTCCATTCGCGAATAATCGCACCAACTGTTGTCACCATCCCACCAAGCTGCTTGGCGATGATCTTGTAGCCCATTTCAGCCTTGTGTAGGTTTACAATCTTGTCCCTGACATCCTTTTATATAGGTGACAACCTGAGATTAGGAGCACTCCCTTTAAGAGAGTGCTCCTAATCTCAGCTTGTTACCTGTATAAAAGACACCTGGGAGCCAGAAATCTTGCTGATTGATGGGGAATCAAATACTTTTTCACTCATTAAAATGCAAATCAATTTATAACTTTTTTTAAAATGTGTTTTTCTGGATTTTTTTGTTGTTATTCTGTGTCTTACTGTTAAAATAAACCTACTATAAAAATCCTGACAGTACTTTTTAATGACAAAAGATGGTTTGCTAGTCAAACTGGCTATTTGTTGCACAATTTGTATAAAACTATTTACTGAGGCACATGTGATCATAAGCCAAATTATATATACTCTCTAGGCTGCATTGTTTTGTGTCCAAATAGAATCAGATAAAGTCTTTAGAACAAGCAGGTGGACTTTCTGGCCACAGGGTCACCCTGGAGATCAGGCTTTGGTTTGTTTTAGAGCACTGTGGTGAAAGAATGAGAGACCAGCATTGAATTAAGTCTGCTGACTTGGCACTGTGTGTTTAAAATATTTGGACCACCTGGGGAGTTAGTTGTTCCCCTTATAAGTGTGCAAAAGTTATGTGAGTGGAAAAAAAATGATAAGATTGATAAGCAGACAGAGGCAGCCTGGATGGTGTGCAGACCCTGTGTCTGCGGGCAGAATGGCTGTATCATTATCGCCTCCATTATGATCCTGGCTTTAATGCTGGGATTGGGTCGGTAACAGCCTCATCTCTTGCCCTGATCTGATTCTGAGACACCTGCTGGTATGGGTCAACAAGCAGAGATTTTGGTTCTCTTGCTACCATGGTAACTTTTTACTCTCTTTCAGGTCTTGCTGATTTCTAGCGTTGGATGTCTGAATATTGTTCCTGGTAGATGAGATGGAATCAACTAAATTATTGGCTTGATGGTTTCAGGGAGGCTATTGTAGTCTGATACAAGCTAATGCAAGATCACATGGTTCATTAACACCACAAAGCAATTATAAGAAGTGTGCAATGCCGGCTGTAAATGACCAAGCAGAATACAATTTTGTTCGCTTGTAGTTTTTGGGGGGCAGTTTAATTTGTTTGGGACAAATAACAAATGTTTTTTTTTTATATATATTCTTTTCTAAGAGGCATGATCAATAGTTTGAATGAGGTGTTGTATATGTCAGATTTGGACATCTGTGGATGCAGGCTTTCATGAGAAAACACTCTAATTTCGTCCCTGCTAATGTCCAGATAAAGCCAATTTAAATCGTTGTGGCATCTCATTTATTTTCATTCCTGCTCAGATGTTCTCCCACAATGGATATGCAAATCGCAGAAAGAAATTCCAGCTTTCCTTTGAACAGACATAATAGAGGCATCACAAACTTTTTGATGGAACAATAGTCTATTTTAAACCCTTAATAGAAATGCATCCATGCCTACTGATAGACAAGCCCTGACAAGAGCATAACTCTAATAATTATAGTTTTGTGAAAGAAGCAGAAAACAATGAAGGGACAACCGAAGCCAAGTCTGGGCGTTTTAGTGAACAACACCGATATCAGTGAAACCAACTGGCAAAGCATTCCCCGCTGAGCGGTGCATTTAGCTCCACATAAAGTGATGTATCCTGGGTATTTAAGACCTGCATTGGTAAGAGACACTGCACATTAACTCTCATCCATGTCCTGTGATGAGAACCTCTGTGAAGACATTGCTCATCTTCTTGTGCTAAGCTTGTATTCCCTCTCTGGGCTGTTTGCATGGGGGCAAAAACAATATAAATTACGCCGCCTCTGAAGGATGGTGCACTCCACACGAGGACTGTGATAGGGTATTGATTCTCACTACATTGCTAAAATTGCCTGTCTGCCTCCCAGCTCCAAACACACATGTGACAGCTCCAATATAGGCTAGGAACTATGCTCTGTGCAGGGCCCTTACTAGGGTCCCCTTCGTTCCTGAGGCTGTGCTGGGCTATCAAAACATCTATGAGAAAGTGAAACTCACTATGGTAACTTGCATTCGTAATTCACTTCAAATGTAATATTTGTATAACTCATTGATTTGAATGAGCAAGTGGAACTTTCATTAAATGATGCAGATTTGCTAAGGAGAACACAAGGTTTTACTGACGCTTGTGCAGACAAAAGACTCAATTTCAAGAATGTTAAATTATCAAGGACACCAACACCAAATAGATTTTATGCATAAAGAACTGTTTCTGTACATATTTAATAACCAATAATCAGCCTTCGTCCTTCAGGTTGACACTCATTTGAGTTCTTCAGAACCCACAGAAGTGTCTGAGCACGTTTTTATGCAGCCATTTCAGCTTTTGAATGAGAATTTGAATTCACCTGCCTTCTTTTGACATATAGAAATGAAAATCTTTTACCAAATATCCCTATTTGATAGATGGCTTTGCGTGTCAAAAGCTGAGCTTCAGAATGCAGACCTCTTTGATACCTCTCTGTGACCTTTCCAAACATGACTGGATGGAAGCTCCTCTAGTCATCTCCACAGGAACATCCAGATTGAGTGATTTAAAGCAGTGTGGTAATATGATACACCTGGCCTTTGATTTAAAAGCAGCAAATGCCCAAAGAGATCGATAGAACCCACAAAGGCGTATGGGCACCCTTGCGAGGCCCGGTGGGAAGGAGACGGGGAGGGACATTTCGTTTTGGCGTGAAAATCTCAGTTCTTTAATAAGGATTACTTAAAAGCAGGTCTGACAGTATCTGCATGCTGTTCTCCCTTGATAAGCCCCATCATGTTTTAAGGGGATTGAGGCTGTGTGTGGTGATGGTGGTGGATGGGGAGAGAGGCATCAAATAGCTTTTAGGTTATAAGTTTTCAACTAAGGAATCTTAAATCTATCAGCTTGACCTCAAATGGTATATAATAACTCCAACCGGTTGAAATATCATGTGGAAAACTGGCCCCTGTCTGATATTATAGACTGAAAGGTGCTTTTAAGAACAATGATGTAAGGGTGCGTGCATCTCCAAGTCGAAGGTGAGCCATCAGTCGCGTCTCTCGAGGTGCTGTGCCAACATTGCTGTTTTCCCCTAGAGTTCTGACCTTCACTAAACTCTCATTCTCTCTAATTTGTTCTCCTATCACCGCACTTGCAATTTTGTGCAATATCCTTTTCCTCACGGCACATATAGTGTCACTTCTGTTATTGATAGACTGGGAATGAATGCAGGAATGTGCATTTCATTGCATTTCTCTCTCTCTTTTTCTCTTCGTCGCTTTCTCTCTCTTTCATGCTCTTGCTCTCTTTCTCTCTCACTCTCTGAAGACAATATTCGTGGGCACACTTTGTTTGAATCTAATAGTTTTGATCCCTGCGGAACATTCTCTGAATAAATATTTTGGGCAAAGGAAAGGAATTGAACCTGCTATACTATGTGTATCGATCAGCTCTTTAGTGAGTCCCTATAGAATGGGTAATTGTGTCTGCGTGCTTCTCCATTTTAAACTAACTGCATTTCATCTGATGGGGAGAATAATCCATCGAAGAAGAAATAGATTGCAGGCGAAGGTGCGTGTCATGGCTGATGTGCAGAAAGCCCATTAATACAATCAGGGAGGCTTGTGCCATTGTGTGGAAACTAGGTTTGAAAGTAGACTCCTTCTATTTGAAGTTACCAAATATAATTGTGCATATCTTTTGATGACTTGCATCTCATTTGGAATTTACATATCCCACTGAAGTGTAATTTGTCTTTGATGATTAGCTCATGTTTAATGGGGCTGGAATTGCTTTGTCTCTGCTGCACACTCACATCCTCTCCTGTGCTCCAGTTTCTTTGGGCCGGATCACATTTCAGCTGTCTGTAGTCTTTGACCGTTGAAGCAATGACAGAGCAGTAGTGTGAACCTGACCCAAATGAAGCAGTGCAAAGGAAAAAAGACTTCAGACTGAGTTTTTTTTCCTCCCTTTCAACCAGCGATAGACGAAGAGAGAGTGAAAAGATCTGTGATTTGGTTGACCCAGGATGGATAAAGCTGAATCTTCAGATCGTGATTTTTTTTTCTTTTTTTTTTATAGATATAATGTACTCTAGAGAAAAAAAATTGTAGAGACATACAAGTACTTCTGAAATGCTTTAATGCTTTTTAGCTTTGCTTCTTTTACACCATGTCCATCATGATACTGATCTCATGCTCACTGTATTTCTCTTGCTGATGAAAGTCCGCTATGACCTCTGATACGGTTTTCATTTTTTAGTTTTAATGTTTCATTTTTTAATCTTTTGGAATTTTGGAACATTTGAGTGCAATTAGGAGATGTGATGCAACTTCGTTTGTTTCCCAACATTTTCAACTAGCTAAGCATGCAATTTCTGACCTGAAATTTCTGGGCATTGAAAGAATTTTGCCTAAAAGGAGAGGTGGTGATTTAGATAATAAACTGCTACAGAGAGAATCTTTTTGGATTTTTGAACTCAACAGTCTTTTCCCGAAAGGGATGAATGAAGAGATAAACTACTCATGTTTTCTGTAAGTATTTTTATTCTTTTTTAGAGATAAACATGGTTAACTTTTTTATAAAAAGAATTGTGTTTCTACCTGTTCTCTGGGTCTGGGCTGAAGCCCCTCCCATTGCACCTGTTACCTGTTTCCTGATTACCTACTGAGTATTAATTGACTGCTTGTCTGGTGTTGATTCATTATGAGCATTGAGAATAGCTGGATGGCTGAAACGTCTGCTCTTGCTCTATTAAAATAATTGATTCTTTTTGTTAAAGACTTTGTCTAGTTTTTCAGAGTGCGAACCATCTACAGGCTCTTCATTTTTTAATCTGAAATAAAGATTATTTGGTTTAGCCCGGGCTTGGATTTTTATGGGTTTGATAATTCAATCAGGAGAGGATCATAACAAATACGCAATGACAATGACAGCGAGATGATGGTGATGAGGGAAAATGATTTTTTCATGTCAATATAAATTTGATAGAGGTGACGCTTCTACCATTGAATCACATGGTTTTTCAAAGGCATCATTGTTACAGTGATTTTTTTGTGTGTACCCATTTTTAACTATTAAAATAGGTAACTTTAAAATAGGAAATTTCACATGCAACTTGCCCCACTCTATTTGTACTACAAAAATAAATTATGCTTCAAATTGTGCAGATTGCTGGGGAGAGAAATCTAGAGACCAGACTATCTTAGAGACTTGGCTCTTTTGATTTTGGCCAGTATGAAACCACTTGGCAACTACGACTGGTTGATATATTGAATATTAATGTTTTTCCCTGCAATATAAAATTTTAACAAAGACTGTGTCATCTGTTAAACAATTACCTTTTCTTGTGACTTGAGTATGAAAATGTTAGGAGATGTTTTAATGGTGTCTTAGTTACAGAATTCAGTAGCATAAACAGTGCAAGGATTTGTATTGTGAAACTGTCCATTTAAATAAAAAATGAATTAATGAATTATCATTTTATTTGCATCATCCCTTAATGTTCATTGTTTATGAATTACATTTTTGATCAGTTTATTAGTTCATGCAGAAAAGTGTTGCTGTTTTGAATGAAATTGTGAATTAAATATATATCTTGCTTGCATTTAGTAACAAACAGTAGGAGAACATTGCCTTGATCATTTTAATTAGATGTTTATTGTATTTCAGTTGTTGTATTAAACATTATGTAATTAGCTATAATGACTGTAAGGTTACAATTATGCTTCCTCTGATTGAAAATCAACCAAGAACCATAATCTTAACCTTTTAACTATTAAGGTACAGCATATATTGATTATTTTTAAAGACAGAATTATTTAGCTTTTTTTGCCTAAGCCTTGTAGGAACTAGCCATGCTCAAGTAACCATGCACAACACTTTTAATCATCTTTAATACATTTTGCATGGCCAAGTGCAACTTGAACACTCCAAAAATGTACAAATCTGTTTTTTTAATGAGCTCTAAGGTGTCCTGTCTTCTTTACATTGTACTGGAGATCCTCTGTATGTGTTTTCCCTCTCGGCAGGGAACATGTACTATCCTTTTCATATCAGTATGCACTTTATTGAAATAGGTGGTGGGTGCATGTTCTGTTAATTACTCCTGGCATGAAATGTCACCTCGGAGATGTCTTAGTGGTTCATTTGTGCCAGAACACTAAGTGTGTGTTTGTTAGATGTGATCGCACAGTCCTTGTAATTCACCTAATCTTCTAGTAGTGCTGGGCGATATGGAAAAATCATGTATCACGATATGGATTATTTTATATCACGATAACGATATATATCACGATATACCAAAATAAAGTACCTTTTCAGTTATTCTCTGAAAAGTTTGACAAAATATCATTGCATAATTTTTTTTGCAACTTTATTTTTATTCGTTATTTGAAGTGACATTAAACTGAACTGTCACAAATTAAAAAAAAATACATTTTAGTGCAGCAATATAAATGTATCAAATGACAACAGATGTGGTGGAGGTAGAGCTACAGTATTTAAAACTGCACTATTTTAAACCTAGCCAAAAAGCCACGTGTTGACTGTGAAACACAGTAGACTGCATTTATATGCATTTATGGTACATTTCCGTGTCAATCCATGCAATGCACTGTCACTTACATTCAGCGCATACAACGCAATGCAGCACAGCAAAAATAGACTCTGTGCCGAAACGATCACTCCACTGCGGCAAACGCACCCTTTCTGGAACGCACTACCGGACAGCAACCGCGTGCAGTGTGAACGCTCTGATCCGTTAACATGGGTGCGGAAAAAAAATACGCAACGCATACACACTGCAGACGGAGTATGTGTGAAACAGGTGTCAGCGTCGGGCGCGGAAACAGTCTTTTGGCAGAGTTTGCACATGACTCTTTTCTGCTCCATGTCGGAGCTCTTGAAGCAAATATGTAACCAAATCACTGGCGTACCCCCACGTTTCGGTAAAAGTACTTCTTGGCTGCTGCCTGCGTAGCAGTTTCAGTTTGTTGCGACTCCGGGCATTCATATTCAACCTCTTGCGTCTTCATCTTTAGGCTAAGCACTCACGAGTTAAAGCATGTCGCAACAACGTAAAGCGTCACGTCGCTCAAGCACTTCAGTCGAAAAAGTTCATTTTTATTCTTCATTGTCACTTAAAGGGTAGAGAATGCATTGCATAGCAACAGGACATTATCATATATTTGTCATAGCCTATTTAATTCAATATTTTATTTAGTAATTGATAATATTAGGATAGAAACGATAGAAGAGAAATAGGACGATAGACACTTTTCTATCGTCCCCACGATATATATCGTCATATCGCCCAGCACTATCTTCTAGTGTAATTTATTACTCGTCCCTTCTGTGAAGGATGATAAAAAGATGCTGTCTAAGTTTTTTGAATACTTTACTGACATTTTCCGCTGTCTCTACTGGGAGTTTTCGTTTATTAAAAGCACAGGCAACTATGACAAAGAATGACAAGGAGTTTGTTGTCCTACCTAAGGTTTTCTTAGACTATTCTGAGGGATAAAAACAGGATGCACAATGCACTTTGGGGATAAGAGAAGTGCACTTGATCCTGTGGTAAACAGAAAACATTCTGTGAGGTTTATTCTGCTGTTTGAGTTTTCAAAAGTGGAGCTTTGGATCATGTGGAATCGCCTTTATTGAGTTTTTTTTTCTGATTCATTCACTGATTTATTATTATATTTATTTCCACAGACACATCTATGCCGCTGCCATGTTTTCCGGTTTTCCTGTTTATGTTGACCTTGACCCCTGACCTCCTGCATACTCTTGGTAACCATATCATTTTTATTTTAATACACCTTTATGTTTCTTTCATCATTTTTCCATTTTTCTCTTTAGAGATTCCACGTAATGCTACTTACACTGTGCATGCACTGGAAGTAACTGATGTGTTATGCCACAGTGTCTTGATGCTGTCTACACTGGAATCATCGAAGCTTCACCTCAGAATGTTCACTTAATACGGACCAATCAGCTGAAAGCTCAAGGCTAATACTGGGTATCACCAGCTACCTCACAAAACGATACACATCGCAATGCATCGCGATATCATAATTGGATCGCGATTGAAACTGTGGCAAATGTTTGAGCGATAGACTTGGTGTGTCAGGGAGAGAGAGAGTGATTCTACAGTATCACTTTCAATCTCTTCAGCGGTTCGCTTCACTGTTGTCCATTAGGCGCCTCATAGAAGTGTCTGACTGCACAGATTTTTAGTTTCAGCACACTCTTTAGGCTACCTCCTTCTTCAATAATTGACCTGTAGAAAATGATACGAAAAAGCACATAATATAAAATATCTATGATGCAATATTTGAATTGTGAAAATAAATTGTTGTAACACTGCAGTTCAAAATTAAAAAAAAAAAGTTTTTGAAAGACAGTTACATTAATTAGTTAAAAAAATGTAGTAATTGTGATATATTACTTCAGTTTAAAATAACAGTTTTCTGTTTTAAATTTAAAATATAATTTAATCATGTGATGGCACAGCTGAATTTGCAGCAGTTTTCAGTGTGACATGATCCATTAGAAATCATTCTAATATTCATATATTCATATCTAATATTTTTTGAAACTGTGACAGCTTTTTTAGGATCGTTTGATGAATAAAAAGTTAAAAGGAGCAGTATTTGAAATAACTGTAATAATTCAAATAACATTATTAATTTCTTCCATTACTCACCCCAAACTTTTGAATGGTAGTATATGTTTATATTTAAATAAAATTTGATAATAAAAATCGTAATTTGACTTTATTTTTTTTTGTGGGAATCCATGTTGGCTAATTGGTTCACAATATAAACTTACTAGCTGTTATTTAGAAAGAATAAAAAATCTGCATGCAAAAAATATAAACAGTACGTCCATCAACTCATGTTTCCAGTGCAGATATCTTTATTGATTTAGTTTTGCACCATCGCATTTGCTTCCAGTGTATACAAATGTTAAATGCACAATCAGCATTACCTTCTGTATATTATTTAAAGCTTATTTTTTCTGTTAGTAAATTGCCAATTATGGTTTCCATTTTTATTGTTTGATGACACACACATGCTCATGTATATACTTTCTTTACAATGATCCATGATGTATCCTTCCTCTTGTTTAGTTTTTCCTATGTGTGTTTCTTTGAGCTCTCAATATGTGTGTGTGTTTATGTGAGAGGGAGAGAGAGAGAGAGAGAGAGAGAGAGATGGGAGGAAGAATAATGTGTGCTGCTGTGAGATGTGTGAATTCAGCATATTGGCCTGTTTGTTTCTTGTGTCTCTCTCTAACTCTCCAGTCTTCCACAACAGGCAGTGCCTAAATCTATAAGTTGACGTAAATAGAAGGCTGGATAATTCATTTATAGCTGCTTGAGCACAATCAGTAGCCAGTAATTACACCGTTACATGGCTCATATCAACAACTCCAGCATGTTCTGGTTATCTTGTAGTAATTCTGTAATTAAAATTTGATGTATGGCAACTCCCTCCAGACAAACCCTGAGGCTGTATGTTTGCAATGCATATACATGGTCTGAGAGTGTGTGAGGGCCTAGTTTAGACATGAGGCAAGTTGGCATCCTGAGTGAGAGGCCAGTTTGAAGGTTGCCACCCTGTGCTATAGTCTTGCTTGTCTAAGCAAAGAAAACGTCACCTCTCGTCTGCGCACTGTAATAGATAACAGACAGGGACGTGCACGGCAACACTATAAGCGCTGTCATGCAAGCTTTATTTATTCCTGCTTTTATCTCTTTCAAAAACGAGAGGGAAACATCACCTCCTCCCCCGTCCTGTACGGCAGTCAGTGGTCCAAGTGTGTCAACAGATGCCCTCCAGGGTGCGCTAACAAGTGCCCATCAAGCTGACCCTGAACGTGTTCCTCTATCTCTGTCTGCCTGTCTGCCTGCCTTGATGAGCTGGGTCCTCTTGCATGTAGCGGCTGCCTCCCGTTCCCGCGGCCGACGCGTGAAGTGTGTCCAGGGTCAAGCGTATCCTCACTCTGCCTTATCAGTGCTTCTCTCTCCCCGCTGTATGAAGCTTCACCTTCACAGCATGCTGAACTGTCACACACACACACATGCTGTGCAAGGAAACAGTCCTGTGTTGATGGGATTTCTCTTTTTGACCCTCATTTGTTTGGCTGAATACTGAGCGCTGTCTGCTCTGCTTGTCAGCCAATGTTCTGGGAGAGGAAGTGTAGGGACGGGGCACGAGGTCGCTCTCAGCAGACAGGCAATTCCCATTATATTGTGTCAGCATTGCAATGATGTCACTCATTGATTCTAGAGATACTCGGTATTGTGGTGGAACACAGAAAAGGTAGCAGAACCACAATTAGCACCAATGTGTAATCTATGTTTACATGCTTCCAAATAATCTGTTTGGAATGGGATTGATGACTCAATCGGATTGAAAAGCCTTCATGTAAAAACCTTAATCAATCTGATTGAGCTTGATCCGAATGAAATGTCGATTAGCTTAAAAGGGGTGGTGTAGCCTGAAATAATCCAATCAATATAGAAAAACCTCCTTCTCAATCGCATTCAAAAATACCTTGTACACCTTGTAGTAACTGATTACATATAATCTGGATTACGTAATACGATTACAAAAATGAAGTACTTGTAATTAGATTAAATTACATTTTAAAATACTTGTAATCAGACTGCAGTTACTTTTTCATGGATTACATGATTACAGTACAAATTATTTACACAATAGCAATACATTGTTCATCATTCTCCCCAGTTCCTTTTTCAAATGTTCCTTTCTAAAATAGCCTACTGCTACATCTAGAAAATCTTCAGGCTTTGAGGACATTTACACAACGATCAGTCATAAGTCAGGTGGTGAAACAGCATTTGACCACTGATTTACAAAAATAATTTTTTAACAGGTTTAAACAGTGTTTTACAATTGCATCATCTAATGATGGATACATTTTTATTTGAATGTTCACTCTGTAGGTTATTTAACCATGTATTTCTATGCCTATGGAAGGCTTTTGTCTTTCAAACATATTAAAATGCACAAATACACAAACTTGATCAATTTTCACCTAATATATTCACTTGAAGTACCCCTGAGATTTTAAAATAAATATTTGAATAATTAACTTTCACACTTGCATGTTCATTGGTTCTCTGACTTTGGTTATGGTCACATAACATGCAGGTAAACAAATGAAATATTCTTTGATTTTAAAATGATTTATTTTATTGTAATATTTTTTTATGATTCAATTAATTTTTAGCCTTTCATTAACTCATAAACCCCCTGCAGTTTTTTTCACAAATGCCAGTTTGGGAAACCTTGATATAATATAATGTTTAATGTTGTTCATAACAACAAATGGAATATATTTTCTTACTCTTTGTATTTTTATATTAATATGGTACATGATTATCTTATTTAAATCAATGTGATAAACGAGTTAGGTCAAAAGTAATCTGAAAGTAATCTAAAAGTAGTCTGATTATATTACTTAAAATGTGTAATGTGATGGATTATGTTACTAATTACAATTTTTGTTATTTTATTTGGAATCGATAACAGATTACAATTTGTAAGTAATCTACCCAGCTCTGCTGATGTGTATGTTTACCCTTAATAATAATAGAACTTGCGTATGTTCGTCTTACAGACTGGTCTATATATTTACTCAATGTATTTACCAAATATTTGCTCAAAAGAAAGCTCTTATGACATTTGTCAGATTTTCTTTTTTAAATAGGTATGGCATCATGGCAAAAATTGCTTTTTTTTCGTGCTGATTTTTGGGGGAAGTCTACATGAGTAAGCTGGAAAATATTAATGTTTTTGGCTGAAAACATTATTAAATTATACAGCATATTAAAACCAATTTGCAGGGGCTGAGGAATGTGTAGACCTTTGTGTGGGATGAGCATTTAAACTCTGGAAATCTGCAGACTATTGAGGAGATAGATAACCTGACAATTTGAATTCTGTTGTCGTTTACTCACCCACATCATTCCAAACCTGTATGGCTTTATTTGTTTCATGCAAAAAAAGAGAAAATGTTTAGCAGAATCTCCAACCTGTTTTTTCTGTGATTCAATGTAAGTGTATGAGGATGCTTTTTGAGCTCAAAAAACAAAACAAAGCTTTAAAACTCGTCCATATGAGGATATATATTTCAGTTCTTCTAAAGCTTTGTGATAGCTTTGTGTGACAAAAGAACTGAGATATATTCTGTTTGTAGCTAAAAATGTGGATGCGTTTTGCCATGATGCCAAACATCACTGTTGTTATGCTATTCTTAAACAATCATTTGGATTTAAATTTGAATGTCTTGAGGTTCAAGATGAATAATGACTTATTGTAGTCTGTTCATGACACTGTTAAAGTGCTATTAAACTATTAAACTTTTTCTCTAATATGTAACTAAAAACTACTACTTTTTTTCTAGCTGAATGCTAGCACAATCTCTGAATGCAAGCACATCTCCTGGCCATCTCCTTGTAAGATGGCACCAATTAGCTCCTTCTCTGCCATCCTCGGATTGGACATGAACTGCAGCCAAACTGGAGGCTGTATTAAAAATAATGCCCTATATAAGATCCAATCTGCCCCGTATCTGTGCGTCAAGTTGGTGCGTGCAGAGCGGCTTTTAAAATCTCATTTATTTCTGCTGTGCAGATGACACTCGTGCACAAAGGTCGTCCGCTTTGTTTTTGTGCTCAGGGGGGAACATCCCATGAATTTATTTGAGAGAAGGGGCCGGACCAACGCAAGCGTAGAAGAAAGCAAAGATGAAGAGAGAGAGTGGGGTATAAGAGCGCAGATTATGTGATGGTCCGCAGAGGCTCGGAATACAAATAAGCGCGGAAAGAGGAGATTCGGGGTGAGCGTAAGAGTGAGGGGAGATGTTACCCTGTGGTCATGCCTCAGGGCCAGATAAGCCGAATGATTCCCGGCTTGGTACTTCATGGCTGCCCAACTGGAGACCTGATGTCTGACAATGTGTCGATTCATTGTTTTTGAAAGAGCATTGGTGTTCGCATATGACAAAGAGACCAGCTTCTGTTTGTATTCTTATATTAGTATTGTGCATGAAGCTTTTTCTTATGGGAGGTGCTGTAATCTCCAAACATCAAAATGTCTATCTATTGTTTGAAAGCATGAACTCTTCACATTCATCTCTGAAGCTTCACGCCATCACACATGAGCAATATTATTCTTTTGGGCTGGTTTAACATCGGGAGGGATACTGCTCTGAACCAGCTATTCGCATCCCAAACGCCAGTCCTAGCGTTGGCTAGTTCGCAGGCCCTTTTCCCTTGCTGGCCCGCTTTGTTAGCTTCGGTGTTGTATTTCAGGGCCTGATTAGATGTCACTCAATTAAAAGCACATTTGGGCTAGGAGAGAGTGTTGCCATGGCTGCTATGTGGAAGGTGGAGAGCCCCATGGTGCTTACCCAGAGTGCTCTAATTAAAACCGCTCACAGTGCCTGGAGAGGAACTGTGCCGCACTGCACAGCGCAGCCAGAGAAGTTTCACACCAAATCAATGACAGCCACGGATGCCTCTCAGATGAAATTAAAAAGGATATGCATTGCGAAGGAGGGGAAAAAGAAATGGAGGAGTCACAAAGGACTCCTCCTGATTTGAAGCTAGCTTTGAGACAGGCTAGGATTAATACAGCTCTCCTAATATGCCGCAGATTGGTGCTCCCCTGGTGGCACAGATCAGGTAAGGCCCAGTGAAGCACACATCACTTTCTAAATGCTTCATTATTTTACTCTCTGAATCCCCAGTCTAGCATACATTTATTAAGCTCAAATATATACAGATTTTTGAATGAATCATGCATTTCATATTGAAGCATCTTTGTCATCGTTTCTGTCTTTGAGGTTTCATTTAAATACATTTGCCCACTGGAAAACAATAGGGTGTATATTAGTGATTAATATACTGTTTGATAGACTTCTACATTAATTTCTGTCAAGAACCCCCAATGTAAATTCTAGAAACAACCTGTTTTTGCTTTCAACAGATCCTTTGGTGTTAATATGCCAAATTAAATGCTGCCATGCTGCACAAACGAGTCCTTGAAGTATTCAAGAGTGCATGTTTTCAGTCGTTCCACACTTGTAATGCAATTTATAAGTCTCTACCCATTTAACAAAAAACTAGATGAACTACCTCCCTCGATAGCCTTGTTGAACCAAATTTCTGTTTACTTTATTGCTGTCTTTTAATATGACTTCGGCTTGTGGGAGGGGTAGTGTTGCACCTGTAGCGTATGAGAAATGACTTACTCTCCTTTTTCTGGTTTTCAGACTCTGTGCTGCTTACTAAATGGCACAGTGTTGTCACATTGACCTATGGATTGATGGATGGTTCGGGATACCTCAAACTGCGAAACGCAGAACGCAGCTGAGTAGAAATGGGCTTTATGGGTCATGTTTGCCTTTCAGCATGAACAGATATGTGAGCGCTTAATCGCAGGGAGGGAAGCTGGAAGGACGTCTGAATCGCTGTTTTGCTTCACTTGGCCCGCTGATGCCACATTTGAGTGCCACATTCACACTTGAATAATACAGAGATGATAAATGGTAAGGCATTGTGACCTTTTAAACCTTGTAGGAAAACGCTTGGATGCCCTTCTTGTCCCACTGTGGAAGAAACACAGGCTCCAATACTAAGGATCTCGGGGTGTGATGTAGTTCAGCCACCAGGTCTAATCAGGGCAGCGGGCACATTATTGGTTATTATTATTATTATTTTTTTTAGATTCAGTTTTTTTGTGGTGGAGAAGCCTGGGATTATCTGCATAAGCAGAGCAGAGCTCAGGCATCTCTAATCTGGATGGAAATGAAATGAAGTAATTAGTGTTGCCAGTGTTAGTTGTACATCTCTAGTGGCACTACATTGATTTCTTGTTGGCCCTCATTTCTCTTAACAGAAAGAATATCCAAAGGTGCACAGTTTGGTATTAATTGTTACAAACTAACTTGCTAACTAAGAGATTCTTCTGCATCTTTATTTATTGTATATGTAGTTTTGCTTTTTAGCTGTCTAGTTTTATTTTAGTTCTATATGTGAACCTGGACCACAATACCAGCCTTGAGTAGCAAGGGATATTTTTGTAGTATTTTGTAGCCAAAAATACATTGAATGGGTCAAAATTATCGATTTTTCTTTTATGCCAAAAATCATAAGGATATTAAGTAAAGATAATGTTCCATGAAGATATTTTGTAAATTTCCTACCTACATTTGGACAACTTTAAAGGCAATATTTAGATTTTTTTTTGCACCCTCAGATTCCAGACTTTTAAATAGTTATATCTCATCCAAATATTGTCCTATCCTAACTGTACATCAATGGAAAGTTTATTTATTCAGCTTTCATATGATGTTTTAATCTCAATTTCAAGAAAACTTATAACTGGTTTTGTGGTCCAGGGTCACATATTACTTTGCACCAACTGGTATTTGCAAAGGTTTAACACTATTTTATTTTGGTATAATGTAATTGTGTAATGGTGTAATTTAGTTGGTTTGTAGATATTTTATAATTGTATGTTTTCAATACATAAAGCAAGACACTTTATATACCACAGATGATAATTAATATTTGTGTAAATTAAATTTAAAACTAGTTTGTTTTGCAGTCACTGATGGTTTACCTTGTCTTTCCCAGTTATGATATATTTTATTTTGAGGTAGTTTTTAAGAGTGTTCAACAGCAATGTGAACCTGTGATTTACTAACATGTGTGTAGAAATATGCATTTTATTAATGTAGCCTGGGATAAACCATCAGTTACTGTTTATCCAATAAAGTCTCTTTGTTTCTTTGCCTGAGGTTTAGGATCCCTGCAATATATTTTAGCGGAGGCACCTGGTGTAGCTATCAGGCATATTTTATGTAAAACAGTCAGGTATTATTGCATTATGAATTCATTCCAAATGTCAGTTAGTGACTGGGCTTATAGAGGTCTTGTAGAAAGTCACATTTCCATAATATATCCTTGCATTACACATGGTGTTCTGAGACTGATCTCCCAGCATGCATTTTTGACATGAATTCTTCTTGCCCTCCAAATATAGTCCATCCATCTCCACCTTGCTCTTGTTCAAACCAGCTAAATAATGGAGTTTCTGAATGGCTGATGAAGTTTTGGAGTGATATGCTCAGCTGGGCCACCTGTCTGTGCATGAGAGGCCCTCGAGGACCAGCGAGTCTAGCCAAATAAATGGCAGCCTAAAGCGAACAGCGTGGGTTAAAATAGAAAAGAGAGAAGAGCCAGCAGTTCTGCTCAGTGCAGTCGGATCAATATGAAACCTCATTACGGGAGTGTCATAGAACATTTGTGCACTTTCTGCTCCATCTAGCAGCAATTTTGCTGGATAAGCACCGCTCTCATTTGCCCATTTTAAGCATTTCGTTAAAGAACAACCCACAAACACGAACATATCACTTTCAGCCTCAGGGCCCTGGCAAGGGGAGCATCCCCCCACTTCTGCCTTTGCTGGACCGGACTGCTGTCCTGAGCTCGTGAGGCCGGCCAGGCGGAGAGCAGATCATGGTGTGTGTATGTGTGAGAGAGAGACATGGCGTTTCACACAGGCTGGGCTTTGACACCCACTGTTAACCCTGTAATTAATCCCTTAATAACCTAGTTAGTATGCCGCTGTGCAACCCTCTTTGTATATGTCAGGTTATTCAGTAAATCCCACCCGCTTTCTACTCTGTTGCAAACTTAAAATTTTTCCACAGCAAACGTGGATTGGATTGACAGAAATGTGACAAATTTCTAAATTACTATATGTCTGGTCATTTTTCCTTTTATTTTGACAGGACAATTTTTAATAGAGACAGGAAAGGAAAAGAGCAGATAGAGAGAGATGGTAAAGGACCTTGAGCCAAGAGTTGAACGCGGGTCATCCAAAGCGCTGCTGTGCAATATGTCGGAACGCTGCCCATAAGGCTGTGGCTTCTTCTCTCTTTCTTTCTTTCTTTCGAATCCGTGCAACCTTTTCAAGTTCTTTATTCCTTCCTCTTTCCTTTTTCATAGGTGCTAAAGGCTAGACCAGAACATGGCTTTGACTTTAGTAATCCAAAACATTTTCAGTATTGAATGAACAATTTTGGGTTCTTGTGGCATTATTGGCACTTCACAGACAGAGCTCAGTCATGCAAAAGTGGGAGTGTTTTTTATGCGAGTGAGCAAAGTGGTGAGCAGACTGCACATAACAAAGTACTTGAATAATACATGATCTGATTATAGCCAAACGAGCAAAAAATCCAGAAAGGTCAGTAAGACTCGCAGATGTGATTACGGATTGAAAATCGGCCAACGCGTCGCTAATGAAACCACAAACAAATACCCCTTTCAATTCGCCCATTGGCATGCATATTAATCATGGAGCAGAGTATCAGGAAGAGGCTGTCTGGTCAAACCCCTATTCCCCTATGAATGGTTTTGTTGTCGTGTGTTGCTCAGAAATGGCTTGATATCAAATTGGAATGACAAATGAAATGTTGGCACGCAATGAAGGTTGAGCGGTTGGCTGGTGATGAGGGTGTCTAATTAAACTACAAGGCTTGTTTTTGAGGCTTGGTCAAGGAGAAGACCACTGTTTGTGTATGTGGGAGATGGTCTCCAGACTGCCAGCAGGCTTTATCACGTCGTTTAGCCTCCGGCAGTACGTCACAGGCTGCTTGGATGAACAGAAACAGACATTGATAATCGGAAATTTGGGACTTGTAGATGGAATGTGTGAAGTTCGATGAAAGCAATGATCTGTGGTTTTGCTGCGACATGTCATTGATAACATTTCACATCTCAGATGATTTCTGTCTTCTATTAGCTTTTGCTTAATAATGAAACATCTTTGAGACGTTTGAGACCTGCCCCCGACCACCGCTTACAGGAGTTTCGGGCTTGGCAAAAGGATTGATTGGCTGGGCTGTGAAGGAATCATATCGCATGGTATGTGTTTTTCTCCCTCCTCTGGCTTCAGCGCACTTGACAGCCAGCCATCAGGGAGAGTGTTTTACAGATCCCAAAGAGCCCACAGACTAACTGCACATGACCTCCAGCATTGAATGATGAATGGCAAAAGAAGCTCCTCTCATCCATCGCAGCCTCAACCTCTCCACCGCTTGCTCTCATTCCGTCTGAAACGCCATGAAAGGGCCCACTGGAGACTCCGGCATACGGGCAGCTTGGAATAACTCTGACACTGGCCGTTTCATCTGCTTTTGCATGTGCGGTTTACTGATATGAGCGAATCTCGATACATTTTAAATCACAGGCTCTGAATGCAGACGTTGTCAACAAAGATGGTGTTTCCAAGAACAAATCTTCGATAAAACACACAGCTCAGCAGCTATGCTTAGCCCTACTGTGGGCGTCTCTGGGGCCAAACTCTGTATGTATGTACATAGCTGGGCTTGAAGAAAGGAAAATGCAGTGAAAAATCAAGAGTAGAGCATACGTACGTCAAACAACTCTGTAGTCTTAATGGCGTAAAGCTACCCATGAATAAGAACAGAGCAGGAAACAAATGCCACCGAAAATGAAGAAATCACCTCTCTGATTGATAAATGGTGATATGCACCATGCTTACGCTTCTCCTTTTTGATGCTGAACTGCTGCATATTCACCCTAAAAGGCAGCCTGGTTGGCTGTAGAAACCATTGTGAATGTGGCCTTCACAGTTAATCATAACGCCTGCACTCTCAGCACTGATTGTATTGCTGGCTCCAGGGATCTGCCATAATTGGATCCTTGTAAGTGGGCTGGAGAAGCTAAACAACCAGATTGCTGTTTGTTTATACCTTTCATATATTAGTAACGTGCCGAGACTTCTCGAGCAGACTGGGACTTGTTTTGTTACTCGCCAGGCCTAATTAGTAATTTATTCTTAACATATGCCTGGATTGTGGCCCTTTCCAGCTATTCATGATTAACTCAACTTTAATTAGAGTTACTTGTTCGTGTTCAGCTCCGCCCAGACATGCAGTTGATGGAAGAAACCAGGAGCTTGTCCAATAAATACAGGCTAATAAAGGTGCCCTTGGCGCAACTTTTCCCGGCAGGTCTGTCAGAATGCGTATCACACCTAGGGTTTGAAATTCGCCATATGCCAAAAGTGAGTTTTGCCAAAATTCTTGCCAGTTACACTATAGTTTTTTAGAATTGTTATTAAATTTTATTTTTCTCACATTAAAATGACATATTGCATTATCATTAATTTTAGTCTTTCTAATGATAATGTTTTTTAATAGCAGATCATAAAGGTGCTGTTTTAATGGGAGACAGACACTGATTCATATATAGTGCTGGGAGCAACACTGTGCAAGAAAAAAAATATATGTATGAAATTCTTTCATGAATTAATCTCCCTCATGTTGTTCCAAACTTGTAAGACATTTATTTATCTGTAGAACACGAATAAGATTTTTGATGAAAGCTGAGAGCCTGCATAGACAGCAACGCTACGAGAATACTTCTTGTGCATGAAGAAAACAAAAATAATGACTTTATTTAGCAGTTTCTTTGTGCTTAAAAAGTATTCTTGTAAAATTAGGGTTAAAACACTGATGTCACATTTTTTTTAACAATGTTCTTACTATCTGCTGTCTATGCAGGGTCAGAAAGCTCTCAGATTTCATCAAAAATATCTTAATTTGTGTTCCAAAGATAAATGAAGGTCTTACAGGTTTGGAACGACATGAGGATGAGTAATAATTGACAGAATGTTCATTTTTAGCTGACTTATCCCTTTCATTTTGGACCCTGATGACACAAATACAAAATACAGTACTAAGAAGCAAAGACAGATAAGTTATGAATAAATACTTGCAAAGGTGGCAAGGTGGCAATTTTCTTAACAGTCTTTGATGGGATCATTTATGCACCTGTTGCTTGGTATTCAACGGTCTCTTTCGTTTGTTACTGTTGAAGTATCGTTGTTCTTTTTACATCAGCACTGGACCCAAATAACTTTCTGAAAACAAAGGTGATCGTTATTGTAGCTGTACTGATAGTATAGCACCACTTGAGAGAGTTGTTTATTTTTCCTTGCATTATAAAGAGCCTCTCTATCTTCTCATCTCCGTGTTGTCTTCCACGTCGCAGAGAGATATCCCTGCGAGCGCAGGATTAATGTCACAGGAATTAAACTCAAACATACTGATCTCTCACTATGTACTGCATTGCCCTCCTAAATTAATCAAATGGGTGTGCAGTAATTTCAGATTAATATCCTCTCTGTATTGGTAATTATCTGATATCTCTTTGGAAGTTTCATGTCACCTTGGGGAACAGGAAATGTTCTCATCAACTGTACGTGTGCAGCCCCGGGCCAAGTTACATCTGTGGAACTTCCCAAAGCTTATCTAAGTGTTTCCCATTCCAAACCTCTCTATTCCAAAAAGTGGTAATTAAAAATGGATTGCTTCCCATTAAACACCCTGATGGACTTCACAGGGGCCACAGTTGGAAAGGGGGGCATTATTCATGTGGCTTGCAGTGTCCCACAGATAAAGCTCATTTTCTCTAGCAGTAGGATAGAGAGAGCTGGAAAACAGGACAATTTTCCTTTGGCCTCGGATGTGCCCCACAGGGTGGCTGTCGCTTCCTTTAAGGTCACTTGAAAAAATGGTATTTTGGTGCTGTTTAACTGTTTGTCGATCCAGGTAGAAATGACAGCCCCCTGCTATTTTGCTCATGCTCTCTCACTTGATTTGTTTGAAATTATTGTTCTCCATATCTCTTTTCCAAAAAGTGAGCTCTATCTGTAGGTGAGTTCCGAAGCAAAGGCAGTTTCAAAAGGTAACTTAATTATACTGCCTCCTTATTTAACGAGATTCCTGGAATGCATTGTAATGAGCTAACATTTGTAGAAAAAAAGCATTTTTCATATTCGCTGAATATGCAAAACTATAAAAAAAAAACAATTTTACAAGTATTTTTAAATTTACAGATCACCCCCTTGTCATCAAAGACGTTCATGTCTTTTTTTTTTTCTTTAGTCGATAAGAAATAATGTTTTTTGAGGAAAACATTTCAGGATTTCTCTCCATACAGATCTGGCCATTAAAAATGCGTCTTTTTTCACGCGGCAGCCTGCAATTCAGCACGCGTCGCCACGCGGCGGCCTGCAGGGGCTTTTTTAGGTTTTTTTAAAACGTTGTTGCGCTTCATATAATATCCACCAGGTGGCGCAAGGAACAACATTCTGTGGCCAAGCCCTGCACAAAGAGGGCTATTTGGACAGTATTTATGTCTGTTGTTTCAATATCTGGCGCCATAATCGGTAATTCATTCTGTATGTAACGGCAAAGTATTTATAATTTCGTTTCCTTTTTATTAAGTTAATTTAGAAAAAAAAATTGGAGCATTTTTGTTCGTTAAACGTAAGCTTTTTGTTTCTTAAAGACCAAGCGGCAGACAGTGAGTTGACCTACTCTTTCAATTTGCCTTCTCAAATCACGAATTGGCTAAACTAAAATCCATAGATGTAAAATAAAAGAAATAAATAATAATAGATATAAATATGCGCTATTAGGTGCATATCCAATCGTTTGTGCGGAGAGAGCAAAACACATTTTTAGGACATGAAGGCTCAAGCTCGATCAGTTACATTTTTTTTTCAGTGGAAAATATTTAACCGTTATTTTTTTGTCAGACATGATAAATAAATATGTAGAAAGACTTAAATTACTACTTAACGAAAAAAACAAATAGAAAACAAAAACTGTTTTTATTATGTAGCTAGTCCATAGAGATGCATTTCTCTCTAAAGGCGCGCGTCCAACGAGGATATGAGGACTGTTAACTGCATCATCACTGACTCAGAAAACAGTAGTTTCTAAATAAATAATTAAAATATCTCCTTACTATTAGACAGTCATGGTATTTACTTTTGCCAGTGTTTTGTGGTAAGCTTTAAACAAGGAACCCTTCCAAGCTGTGCTGAACGTGCGCTCAATGCTGCTAACAGGACCGTCATGGTAGCCTGGTCTCGTGGTTCCTCCAGCGCTGCAATTTTTTTTTAAATCACCACTGAATGTCTAAAATATAATTTTAGCCCGCATTTGATCTTTGACGGACTAAAATGCAGGGCTGTAATACGTCTTAAAAGTGGAACATGGAAATATAATGGATGTACTGCGAAAAAAGTTTTATACTCGACATTGTTTCCAAATGGTTAAATGTGAGATTCTGGAAATGAGAATTAAATTTAGCGTGTCGGGTCGGGAAGAAAATTATTCTAAGTGGGTATATATAGGCTATATATTCTAAGGGTATATATATAGTTAGTATCATAGGCGGAGCGTGTGTAAGGCTGGGGAAGGCTTGACCTGGGGCCAAAAAATGCCACTAAATTGGACATATTCCCCTGCCCAAACAAAATCAATATATTACGTCTGTTGACAATAAAATGAAAATGAATAGAAAATGTAAATTGCGGCATTACATTAAGATCAGATAATCTGCACCGTAATTCTTTTTAGGCGTTTTTACAGTGTTATAACGAACCACACACGATTCTGTTGGGTTAGGAATGCAATGTCTATCAGAAGCGTTCAAATGAGTCTTGTCAGTTTTGTTGAGTGCGCGCAACTCTTGATTTTTAAAAAAACCATAAACAACAAAGCTCAGACGCACCTAAAATGTAGCTATAAGTAAGAGATTCGTTACACAGGGAATACAACGAAATCATGGTTTACATTTAAGATACAAGTTCATTTAAGATATAAGATAACATGTATATTGAAAAGTTCTTTAAAAGCATCTGGATGCAAAAATAGTATTTTTTAAAGGTGTTTTTAAAGCATTTGCTTTATGGATTAAAATACTAATAGGCTAATAAATAATTTGCATATCGGACAAAATTGCGTTGCAGCAAATCCTCTAAATTTTAAGATATATAGAACAGAGAAACATAAAATCTGAAAATATAAGCAGCTACAATTATTAAAGTTTTACATATACTCTATGCCAGTATAATTTGTAATTATAATTATTTTATAGTATATTCTATAACATTATAATTTTAATAGAATTATAAAATAAATATAATCAGCCCTGTTTTAGGCTTTTCCTTACTTTTATATTTTAGACATTCATCAATAATGGAGATAAATAGAAAAATTTCTCGCCATTTCTAAATTGGACGTGCCTTTATATAGAAATATCTTTAAATCTTTAGGCCTACAGATTACATAATGAACGTTTCTATTTTCGATTTGAATTATTTCGTTTTAAAGTGGTAATTTAAAGCTTTTGTTCATTGTGAAGCGATGTTCAAGAACAGACGGCAGAAAGCGCATCTTCTGTTTTCCTTTATTTTATAAACGCATGAGTTGTTTATAGGCTATTGTGAGTGCACTAAAATAAAAATGGACCCGTTACAGGTCAGAATGATGTATTACTCCTATACCTTTATAAGCAAAAATGAAGAAATTATTTATTTATTTTCACACAAAAAAAGTGATTGCACTGGTGCCTCCATTTTTTTCACAACCTTTCAAACATCTAACCTCACAATTGTTAATGAGGGTCGTTCGTGTCACTTTTAAACTTGCCATTTCACCTTTCACCTTCCCCCCAACCTATGAATAAAGGTGAGAAGAGCTGGCTTGGCTCCGGGGGGGGGGTGAAGTGCTAGGGGTGTCTCATTTCTCGTTAGGTTGGAAGGGTAGGGGGAAGGGGAAGGGCCAGATAGGCCTCCAAACAAAGAATTTTCGGGACCTCATTTCAAACGAAGGGCTAAGAGAAATTTCCATTTTCCAACATGCCTGCTCACTCGAGCAAGCAGACTTATAAATATAGGTAATTTTTGCCATTAATAAGGATATTTATGACAATTTTTCATTATATGTATATTACCTTTAATCTTGTGTTTGTGTTTATGGTGTTGTTCTGTAAATAAACGTTTGCAAAAAATCGCTAAAGTTTGCTAGCAGATAGCACTGTTTGCACTGATTGATATTACAAAATATATTTTTATGTCATATACACTTGACTGCAAGTTAGAAACATGGAAGGCCATGTGGCGAGGGAATTTCCCACACCCCAGTCATTTAAATCAGTACATAATAATGAAAAAAAAAAAAAAATACCTTACAATTAAAAAGAAGCAGATTTTTACCATCTGAAATTTCTTAAACCAGTGAACCCCTGTAAACATTTCAGTCCAAGGATCCAGTAAACCAATGCGCTCAAATTGAAAGTTCAAAAGGAAATTCAATGGAGTAGAATTTAACACTTTCTCAGAGTTAGATTTTAACACTTTCTGGAGTTAAAATATTAATCATTTGGAGAGTAATTTTAACTCTAAAATTTAGTTAATTATAATTTAAACTCTTTAACCAGTGTTAAAAACACTTCTTAGGGTAAACACAATATGTTTTATGTGGAAATGACTACACTGAAAGCCATACTCTCAACTAGCTGCTTTTATTTCAGGAAATACATAGATTGGATTTTGAAATTCCATGCATGTAAACACTTTGAAATTAACTGCTGTCATAAAATACTGTAAAATCTAACAGCAAAACATTTACATTTAATACATGTCTGCAGTGCCAACAAGAAATGTTTAGTAAAATTGTATACAGCATAGTCAAAAACACATCATTGCATTATATAAAATCAAACCTGAATAATTATAAAATAGTGCAGTAGTATTGTGTAACCAGAGGTAGATATACATCAGATGAAGTAACAAGAAACAACTCCACAGTGATACCAGGATACATTCCATGAATTAGTTTGAGGCGCCTGAATAAAAACAAAACTGAAAGCTGAAGGATGGAGCACAGAGGACAGAACTTAACATTTTGCTTAAATAAGAATACTGCTTGTTCAACTGCCTTGCTCTCAGTTCTTTGACTTCAGTTCTACCTATATCATTATTATATACATTTGTCTTTAAAAAAAAATATGTACAGGCTGGACAGAGCATCATGATACTTTACTTTACTTGAACAGCTCTTCAACAATACCCAAGGTTTCACATGACTGACAAGGCGAAACTTCTCAGTCCAAGACGATGTAAAAGGTGGAAACCTGTGCTTTTGATGTCCCTGAGGAAAGATGATATGGCTGAGGGTTTTCTTTAGTGGCCAGATGATGGTCATCAATACTTTGGCATGACCGAAACACAAGATAAACATCCCTTTATAAACAATAGGCATTAAAGGAAGAGTCCACTTCCAGAACAAAAAAATACAGATAATTTACTCACCCGCTTGTCATCCAAGAGGTTCATGTCTTTCTTTTCTTTCTTCAGTCACAAAGAAATTGTTTTTTTTTTTAAGAAAAGATAATCGTTCAGACAAATGTAAAAATATATATTTTTTTCAATAACATTTTGAAGTATTATTTAATACTTACCAGTCCTTTGACATCCAAAAAGCAAGAAAACATGTAGTACATCAGCTGAGCCCTGGTCATCTTTTTTCAGTGTTGTTTTATCTCAAAAACTTCTGCTGGACTACACAATAACATCAACAACATGTTATTTACAAAATAAATCATAAAATTACAGTCACTTACTCTTTATTAACTGATTACTAAACACATAACTCACCTGAATTGAGAAAATCTGAGAAACAAATTTCGTCCAGTTTTACTACTACTTCCCTCCATCCAGCACTTCTGTCAACATCCTGACAATGAAGAGAAAACATGTAATTTAAAACAACCTGTTAGTGTGATTGAAAATGCAAAATGTTTAATATGAAAGCCACGAACTCTCATAGGTCACGAGTCACTACTAAAACATTTGTAACGTTAGCCGTTACGACTCAAAACATTGCAGGCATTACTTTACACGTTCATGGCTAAACTATGATCGTTTTTAGCCAGGGTAAAGTTAGACTTAGACACTTCAGTTTACTGACATTGCTAGATATTACCTCGTCTCGTCGGCATGACATTATGGAAGCTTAACAGAATGTTTCTTGAGCGAGTCGCAACTTAAATTTGACAGCAAAACACTCGTTTACAAAAAAATAAGGTGAACAGAAAGACGTAAGCTAATATTAGCTTGTTCACATCGAAAAAAAGTCCGCTCAAAACAGCCATGTTTTGCATCGGAGATTCATTCAACACAAAGTTCGCCGCGGTTATTGGCGTCAGTACACTAACGTAACAGCTATAATCAGCTGTCTGTCAGAAGATAAAGAACATTTTGGAGTTAGTTTTTTACCTACCTCATGACGAAGTAGACAACTTCATCAGTCGATCGTGTGGCAGAACCAGGCTCGTGTCATGGCGCGCTCCTGATGTAACGTTATTGTTAAAACGTGCCCCTGAACACCAATGAATGAACTCCGAAATACAACACAGCCAGGGAGTATCCCGTAACACAAACTGTTGTGAAAGTTAAAGAATAAACTCCAAAAATTTAACTCTTTCACACTTTTTTGCCTAACTCCTGATTTTCGAACTCCAGCAATTTGCTGTACACAAATGAAGCATTTACCCACTTCTCAAGGCACCACTACACCACAGATTTGCAATTTGCCGTGCATGTGATAACGCATTGTTTGTTTTGCTTACGGCCATATGTGTACATGTGAATGAACAGTGCGTACACCGTACATTTGTACTTTTTGCAACGCTACAACATTTTTTTCAACATCTTGAAATGTGTGATAAACATCGGCGCATGTCCTCTGATGTAACATTAAGAACTAGCGACAACGTATGATGACGTATAACAGTGTTGTAGTGGTTTCCCATTCCTTAGCTAAGCTAAGCTACAGCAGCAACACGGCAAAAGTAGTTTACTACATCTAAGCTATTTTTCAAAATGTAATTTTTCTACATGGTATGAACCATCATCTTACCAAATCAATGCTTTCTCAGTGGTCAATAAAATTGTCAGTCATACAGGCATAAAAGTTCAGTTTAACGTTACTTGTTTATTCAACAACGCTTCCAAACCAATTTGGCAACAAAAATCAGCATCATTTACAGGGCTGGATTTATCTCATATTGTGACATAGGCAAACAAAATTTTGGAGGGTTGAATTCTTTCTTTTAAAAAATGTTTTGAAAAAAAAAAGGCACTTGTTTCTGAATATTAAACGAATAAAACAGGGGAAACACAACAATACTGAATAACTGAATAAACTAGCCATACAAAGATTGATTTCAAAGATTTCATGAGAGCCTGATTTTTTTAATTCTCAAAATTTATAGAACAGAACATGGAAG
>NC_133378.1:28566108-28693028 GCF_049309525.1 Garra rufa | reverse complement strand
AATATAAACGAATAATGTCCGAAGAAGATGTCCTCTCCAGGTCACCGTACAAACGAGTCATTCGGGCTTAGAGCGATGTTTGCTGCCGCTTCAGTTCAGTGCTTTACATGACTGCCCCCTACTGATCATGTCTTTCCTATGTCATTGTATTTTCCGTGTTCCCTTGGAATACACCGGCGTCACGCGAGACCACTTTACTTCCCGCGCGCATTTTAAATGGCCAGATCTGTATAGTGGACTTCTATGGTGCCTGCCATGCCTAACATCAAACTCTATTGGAATCAATTGCTAGAATCAAGTCCCTGCATCTCTTAAGATTCAGCCTTAGTAAGCTGCCACACTGCTTAGTCAGTTTCCCCATGTTTTAAAACAAATCATCTCACAGCAGCATCTTACTTTCCAGGACAACTTTAGGCTGTTAGTGTTAACCTGTGTTAGCTAAAGCTGCATCATGGCTCTAGAGAAAGGTCATTGTAGCATTTCTCCATATGGGAATTTGCATGCAGACCAGAGTACTGAAGGGAGCTGTGAGCCTCTTCGCTCTGTGTGGGGGATGTAGGCTGTCTTCACACCTAACTCTGCTAGTGCAAAATGGAGACAAGCTGCCTTGCTAGCACCTGCCAACCTCTGATGTCTAATCACTTCTCACTATTAAAATTTGTGAAGTCCAATTACGCATGCAACTAATTGAAAAGTGAAAGGGTTACTTGCAATTGTGTTGACAATTGCAGACATTGATTTAGTGGTGGCGCTTTGACCCTTTTTCCATTGATTCAGAGCGGGAGTATAAATCACCCAGCTGTGCTCACCTTTAACTTCTCAAATACTAACATTTAGACTAGTCTTCAGGTAGAAATATGATCATAGGCAATTATAGCCAAATCGATAGAGCATTGAATATCCAAGTTTGTGTGTTTTTGTGTGTGTAAACACATTAATGACGATATAGGGGGGACAATGTAAGGTTTGTATGTTTCAGGCAGGAGCAGTGTAGAGCTTCACCTTGTTTATCATTGTAATTATTCTGTCTTTGAACTCAGTATGAAGGAACCCTAGAAAACGCATGAGCCCTGGGACTGGGAGGATGTTTATATGCAACAGCCAGAGACACAGAACGAATGCGCTCTTCAGCTTCCAGCTGAATTCAGCCGAGATGAACTTGCCTCTGCCTCTTTTTTTGCATTAAATCCCTCCTCCTCGTCTTTTGACTCCCTCTCGCGTGGCTTTCGAGCACTAAAGGGATGCAGTTGGATGGAGATGCAGAGCAGAATCACTCATTTTTATCTCCCAGATGGGGCAGGCTGGCATCAGCCAGGGCTTTCCTAGCTTTATGGCCTTTTCCCTCACTTTTGTTTTCCACACACGTTCTACTTCTTCTTTTTTTTTTTTTTAAATGTGCCCTGTATTTTCCATGGCATGTCTTGCTGTTTAATATGCATGATAAATTTTATTCCCGTATTTATGCCCCTTCTACACTGGACAGACTCTTTCCAGGGGCTGGCCCACTTCTCCCAGGGAGACAACAAGAATGAAATGGCAAGTTCATTTATTTGTTACACTCTTCAGTAGAAAAGTAGGGTGTCCCCCACACTCATCCTCATCTCCAACCCCTAGATTACAGGTAACTGAATAGTCTTTTACTATTTTTACTCTGTGAACAACAAAATCAGCTAGCCTGATGGAACATTTGTTGTTTTATTATCCACTTTGTGCAGTTTCATGTGGATCTTGGAAACACCTGGGTGTTGGCAGCCCTGTTATTTTCCCCAAGCTGTGCACTCACTCCAAATGCTCATTGTACCGAGACTGCGATGCGACCGTGACCTTGGGGAAGAGGGGGGCATATACATACCAATATAATATAGAAAAAACGTTAAGCAGATTTCTAGGGAGAGCTCAAGCTGTAGCCATGCTTCTGATGGGCGCTCTGTATGTTTGTGGACAGAAATGAGCACTTTGCAATGAATAGTTAAAGAAGGGCATTTTCAGGTGAGTCTCTGAATGCGGAAAGTTCAGTTGACGCTTTAACAAGCTGTGCCTTTTCATTTACATTCCATCCTTTTCCGTTTGCCTCAGGAAATTTCTAATAAAAGTTGGAATATCTCCAGCAAAATGCACACATTACCCAGCATGCGAACAAATTGAACTCAACGATCACCCCCTTTTTATATACAGGCTCACATCTCACTTGCCACTGTGTGTGCTGTGGAACTGTGGAGGGGGAGGGCATGATGCTTTCTATAGGGGGGATCCAGAAACATCCCAGCATGTGATATAGATATTTGCACAGCAGATGCCGGCGTGCCGCGTCGCCTTATCTGTAATTGCTTCACCATTATGGCAGGATGAGCGATAGAGCTGGTGGCAGCATCATCAGTGTCCTGACTCGCTGTCAGAGAAAGAAGGCAACCCGGTTTAACCCACCCCCATCTGAAAGTGCATGCAGAATTTCTAATACAGATATCACTGTGTGATTCCTGAATTTTGCGCTTGCCTCTTTTACAGGTGTTTGAAGGCAGAGTTTATTATAGTGACCCCTGAGGGCTCTGGTTTGAGATGTTCAACTTCTTCGCTTGTCTAATTTCATCAGTCTGTCTGCGATTTTACAATCAGGAAGCTGTTTCAACAGCGCAGTATTGTCAGATATTGAATTCTGCAAGGCACAATGTTGCCATTGTGGTGGTATAGCTCATCCATGCTCAACTTTGTCAATTTTAGAGATGTTTTATGGCAGATAGTGCTCTTTAAAAAGGCCTGAGAGTAATTCTTAGCTATCAGTATCCAGAGGGAATAATAGATAAGAGAGAATGAGAACAGCCTGGGTGACAGAGGCAGTGGAAAACAGTGATGATCAGATACAGTGTTGGCTAAAAGATGCTGAGTGAGAGGGAGTTTGTGGCGTGACCTGCTACTAAAATGGATTTGATAACACCCAGATGGCAGGAGTGCCGTAATAGCCATAATCACAAAAAGTGGCGAGAGGTAATGTTCTGCATGTTATCTTCCTTTAACGATGTAAAAGACTACTTTTTGTTGAGGTTGCTGATTTGGGATTACTGAAAATTGAATTTTTAATATTATTATTTTTTATTATTATTGCTGTCATTGTTCAAATTACTTTGTATTTTATAGAACAATATGTACTACTGTTAAGGTTTGGGGGTGGGAAGGTCCTATGCTCCACAGGGTTACTGTAACATTCAACTAGGCCTGTCACGATAACAACTTTTTGTTGTGCAATATATTGCCCCAAAAATAATTGCGATAAGTGATATTGTCATTTTAAGACCATTTTTTTGCCACTGAATACTGTATATATTCATAATATAACAGCATAATAATGCAAGTAGGCCCACACACATTTAGCTCATGGAAATTAAGGGTGTGTTCACACTTGTCATGGTTGGTTCAATTAAAACGAACTCTGGTGCGATTGTTCTGTTAGTGTGGCTCGTTTGAGTAAGTGTGAACGCTGCCATCTAAACCCTGGTGCGCACAAATGAGCGGACCGAGACCGCGTAAAAGATAGGTCTTGGTCCGCTTCCAAATGAACTCTGTTGCATTCATATTTCATTCTAACTGCACCACAGACAAAATGCTTCTAAACAAACCAAAAACAGGAAGTAATGACAAGATGCAATGCTATGCGGCATAATTTCTCAAAGGGAACAAGCGGTGTATCCAAAACAAATCAAGCAGAGGGCAAACGTGGAGCAACAAGGAGGTAAACGAAATATACGTTCCATCACAAAATATACGTCATTCAACCCGACCAGTCAGGTTTTGGACGTATCACTATGCCTTCAGGTTCGGTATCTTTAGGTTCACTGTCAAAAATGCCAGTGTGAATGCTAAGCAGACCAGGACCAAATGTATCCTTTTCCTTTTTGGTCCGGACCAAATGAACCTAACCAACCAAACTACAGTATCAAAATATTAGATACTTGAATAGATAGTTAATAAACATTTTCTAACAAAAAGTGCAAAGTAACAAGTAGAAAAAATAAAAATGCACTAATTACTACTATCTCTACTTAGTAGTCAGATGTTCTTATGCACAAAGGCACAGATCCCTAAACAAGGCCATATCTGCAGATAAAACTTTTTTGTAGAAGCATTTTTGAAATTTGAACTAGCACCTCATGACTACACCACGTTATGTACAAGAAGCTGCAAAAGACACATGTGCAAGAGGAATGCAAAAAACATGGTGACATTGCTTTTTATATAAATATAATAAGCAATCTATTGCGTCACTAAAAATGATTAAGGTCATGTAAATATATTGTGTGATAAAGTGATATATTGATTACTGCGACAGGCCTACATTCAACTTTCTCTGTTTTCACAGTACCTTCTGATTTTATCCCAGAGCAATTAGTATCATAAATGAGAGAAGCAATGCCAGCCCTGGAAAACATGTTCTCGCACCCCAGAGCGACTAATTCTCTGACCCCAGTTCAGTCGCACAAGTCTCGTTTCACCAGGATAAGTAGCTGCGGTGTGCTCTCGTGGACTCATCAGCAGAGCTTAAAGAATTAAACAAAGGAGATGAGAAACGGCCTGTTCATTTAGGTGAAGTCGGCACATCAGGGAATGGACGCTTTGTATTTAGGTAATGTGTTTGCTTCGTTCGGCATTTGAATGTAAAAGCTTTTGCTAATACATTTATTTACCGCCTTCCTTTTTTGTGCCATATTGGCTTCTCTTTCTTTTGTTTTATCTAATTTTCTTTGTTGTGGCGCAAACAAGAAAGTTGTGGAAATTCAATTACTGTGGTCTTTAGAGATTATTTGCACAAAGATGTATCAGCTCCATCTCCCACACCGCCTGCCTGTGTCTCCCTCACGCAAGGCCTGAAACGTCTCATTTATTCTAGCTCAGCACTGCTGCATGCTAGAAAAACAGCAGTGGCAATGAACTAACTTCGCCCACAATGCCACACAAAGGGCTAATTATTGCACTTTATGTGTTGTACATGATGTTTAGTAGTAATATTCCAATTAAGAGATATTTGAAAGTGGAAGTCACTGATGGCAGTGTCTCAACGGTCCCCCTCCAACTCCCTCCCCTTCAGTTTACCCTTCACATGTCAATAGTTTTCAGCACAGCCAGCTCCCATTTTGCATTGTGCTACACCAAGACCTTTTAGGAAATATCGGGGCTGCATGCCAAGGTTGCAGCTCAGCACTAATTAATTTTCCTTGAAGAGACTCTAAAGTTAAGTACATACTCCCTTCGGCCTCTACTGCACTGTTTACCTTTCTTTTCTGACAGGAAACTCGTACCATACCCACCATCATTGCAACTAGCTCTCCTACTGGCTCTGCTCTGACGGACCATTGTCATAAGTGTCAGGTTGGCGGTATGGTACCAGGGGGCTGTATACATGCATGAGCTGTATGCTCGTTAGCATGGCGTGTGACAATCCAATCATAAACACCGGGGTGAGGTGTGAGGTGTACTGTGACACCCCTCAAATAAAGCGGACTGGTGCATGGCAGGTGAGGTGGAGCACGCCGAGTGCGGTGGCATGCTCGCTTGGCAATTTGGTGCTGCTGTAATTTGGGAGTAGCAATTTCCTGCAGCAGTGTCTCTGAGCAGTATTACAGAGAAATCTGTACAGTAATTCATCACCTCATGCTTCCTGCTGTTTGCTGATGTAACCTGCACAAGCGAACGATTGTAATTGCAAATCTTTGTATTTGTGATCTGCAACTTTTTAATGCTTGTTTGGGGCCATCTATTCAAATATGTAGAGTCTGTGCTTTTTGGCAGTTGTGAAATTAAGTCCTAAAAATATTCGCCATTGCATGGATTTTTTTTTTAGATGAAATCTGTCTGAATCGTCTTGCCTAAATCATTTTTAGAGAAACATTGCATAATCAGACTGGCTTCGGGTTTACCTGACTCAGATTAGATTGTTAATTTGCATATGAGCCCCTCAGTTGTCCTCGGTGTGAAAAGATGGATCTCAAAATTATACAGTCATTGTTGGAAAGGGTTCAAATACACAAAAATGCTGAAAAACCAAAGAATTTGTGGCACCTGAAGGATTTTTCTGAAGAACAGCAGGCAGTTTAACTGTTCAGGGTCAACAAGGGATTTGTGAACAACTATAACTAAACAAAAAAACACAGCTGTGGATCATTCAGTTAACAAAACAGTATTAAGAATCAAGAGTATGTAACTTTTGAATGGAATAATTTTTATAAATTCCTCTATTATTTTCTCTTGTGGACTATATGTAAACATCTGGATCAGGTCCTTAACTATTTAACTTGGGATGCCCGTAATGCAACATGCTATATGTCGGCACGCTGCCCACTAGGATATCAGCACCGACTGGAAACTTTTTTCGAAGACCATCCTATATCATATGCAGTGTTTTATGTAGCATATGTATTTACACAATCCCCCCCACTCACAGTATATTTGTTGTGATGCTAGAGACGTGTTAACAAATGTTTCTCAGCTTGCATCAATATGGATGAATCTAACTTGCTACGCTTGCCTCTGTGGCAGTGCTGAAGCAGATAAAACACTGGGTACATCGCTTGCCTTCGCTAATTTTTGTTTATTATGTATTTATGGTCTATGCCTGAGATTCTCAGTGATCAAATGCTACATTTCCAGCTTGGCTCGCTGAGTTGATTTGGCACAGAACAGCCTTCCTCTCTTCTCTTACTCTCTTGTGCTCCTCTTTTTTTAATTCCTTCAATGTATTTTATGGTTTCCTCTGGCCTTTCCGTATGTACCCTCCAGCACTTTTTATGTTGTACTTTCTCTCCCTCCTGATTTCCAGAAATTAAGGCACTTGATTTTGCACTCTGATGAGCAATTTGCGTCGTATTTACAAGAGCAAGCTGTGATTTTTCTTTGAATCACAATGCATTATACGGACACAGCGAAGCTGCTTGCACAGCAGATTTTCAATTCGTATTTACAATGTTTTCGCCTTTTAATTGCCCAGAGCGAAATGTCATAAGAGCATGCTGGAATGAAGCACTGTGGAGAAGACAGCTTGGGTACGGTGCTTTGACATCCAGTCACACACAGCACAGACTCCTGTGCAGCCGTGTATATTTAGTCTCATTTGAAAGCATTTTTCTTCTGCTGTGAATCAGAGTAAAGAAGTGTGCTGCCACCTCAGCACTTCCTGCTCTCTGCTCCTTAAGTCTGTGTCATTTTTTTGTGAAATACACTAATGTGGAAGGCACCAGTCATGTGTGCTTTGCTGATCTGGCATGAATACCCAATGAGAGCCGCTATAAGAGGGAATTGCCTGTGATGTAAGTGCTGTTTTAACTCTTTCAACGCTGTTAATTATTCATCCGCCATCAGTGGCAGTCCAGTGAGGAGATTGGAGATGGCCTGGCAGCAGTGACTTCCTCCTTTTGAGTTCTTTTTACACCAGTCAAGTTAATCTCACAGCACAAGAGGACAGGCTATGAAAGGAGTGTGAGAGGACAGGGAAAGTTTGTGTCCAGATAACTCTTCCCTCCTTCTCATTCTTCTTCCTTCTCCCTCTCTTTCTCCTTCTCCTACTTCTTTCCACTTTTATTTCTCCAAAGCACTTGTGGCAAATTTTACTGCTCCAGCTAATGACTCACAGTAGTAAATTTACAGTGACCAAAGTATTACTAATGGCACAATCTGTATCGACAATGGCTGACAAAGAGGTGAGAAAAGTTACATTTTATGCAAATGAGTACCAATGAGAGTAAGTCAGTGTAACTGATCTGATCCGTCGTCTTCGTTTTGTCTATAGTATTTCACAAGAGAAGATAACGTTAAAATGAGTGATTTCACTTCTGTATGTTTTGTTTATGCCCACATACAGTGATGTAAATTAAAACAGAATGCGTAGAAAATACTGTCAGAAATTGTCAGCATTCTGAGTGAGTTTGATTAATGCATTGATGATTGTTTATTTTGCTCATGATATGATGTATTATGCACTGCTGCAATTTATATACAGTACAAATGCCTGTAGAATCCCCTGTAGAATGATTCTCTGTCAAAATACAATGGCATCTTATTTTTACTGGCAGTACAAGTCATATGTTAGCATAGTTTTTAAAAACTATAAGCAGTTTGACATCTATCTATCTATCTGCTAACCTGAGAATCAATAGGTTTCATTTTTTGTGAAGACTAGTGTTAATTTAAAAAAAATATATTTGTTACATAGTGCATTTTTCTTGCTTAATTTCATAGTCTTTCTTAATAGACTCTGTTTGGTTAGATATGTTGAGTTACTTTCTATTCTGTTGCTGTTTAGCTGTTTTCGAATGCAAGAACATGTTTAGTGTGAAGAAACGCATCTGTTCAGACATGAACTAAATTCAGCCTAATTAGAGCTTCCTTAAGTCTAACTTGTCAACTAATCGTTTAGACAACATACCGACTAATCAATTTTGAAAATGTGTAGTTTTGAAGACCCTTAGTAAGGGGAAATGTGTAAATTGACAGAGCAGGACTTGAAAAAGTCTCCCTTGAAAGCTGCAGCACATACTGTGCTGCATTTTAATTTGGTTTTAATGGTTTATATATTTCCCTATTCTATTTGTTACATTTGTTGTGAGAAACCTCTGGGACTGTTGTCATTGTTAAATATTATTTCTATATAATCTTTACTATTGCCTGGTGTAACTCAACATAAATTTCTAATGGTATTTCTTAAACTCAAGAGTATATACAGTACATGTTTTTTTCTACCTGCTTGCTGCTGTAGCTTAATTTGTCCCAGTTTCTCATTAGTCCATTGAAAATGCCAGCCAGCTGATTAAAAGTTGCAAGTATGAAAACAAACATTTTACACTGCACCTACAAATGAAACAAACAAGGTCCCATTTTAAATCACTATAGATGTCGGTTTCAGAGTTCAGCAACCTCCCGCTGGCTGGGTGGATAGATACATCTTGATCCTGGTTTTATCTGTTTTATTCATTGGACTTCTAAAGGAATAATTAACAAGGATTTAAAATGGCTTTTATGGATCACCTGCTGTCCCCGATATCATTTTTGTGATTGCACAGCAGAAAAGTGGCAGAAACATTGATGATAACGTCTGGCACTGAATTGTCTTGCAAGATCAGTAAGTCCCCAATTAAAGCGATATATCCCTCAGTCTACATAGCTCAGCACCTGGAACCCACAGAGCACATTTTACCACAGCATGAAGGAGACCGAAGAGAACAGAGGATAATCCGTTCCATTCCTCACATCTTGTTAGACTCCTGGTAGTCTGTTATATCTACAGTTTCTAAAGCCTTTAGGTGTATTTCAAAAGAATATTTGTTTTACTTGATTCTACTTTTTATGCATAGGACAGTGTTGATCTTTTATCAGGTAAAAGTCTTTGGAAGTAATTCTGAAAGTCAGCATGACATCAAAATGGACCCTATTTACTTTCTTAATAGATGTTAATGATTCATTGGTGTATGAGATTCCACAAAAAAAAAAATGCAAAAATGCAAATGCCATAGTCTTTAACCAAAAAGTAGTAACTTGATCAACCTCTGCAGCTATTTTGTTTTCAGCTGTTGTTACCCAGGCTGCACAGGCTGTTGGACAACTCTAGCCAATAGTGTTGTAGATTTGTATATGTGACCCTGGACCACAAAACTAGTCATATTTTTTTTTTCATTATTATTATTGAGATTAATTTAATAAATAAGCTTTCCATTGATGTATGGTATGTTAGGATAGTGCAATTTTTGGCTGAGATGCAGCTATTTGAATACCTGGAATCTGAGGGTGCAAAAAAAAATCTAAATGTTGAGAAAATCGCCTTCAAAGTTGTCCAAATGAAGTTCTTAGCAATGCATATTACTAATCAAAAAGTAAGTTTTGATATATTTACAGTAGGAACAGTAGGAATGTACAAAATATCTTAATGGAACATGATATTAATTTAATATGCTAATGATTATTGGCATAAAAGAAAAATCAATCATTTTGACCCATACAATGTATTTTTGGCTATTGCTACAATTATACCAGTGCTACTTAAGACTGGTTTTGTGGTCCAGGCCACACAATTTCAGTTATTTCAAAGGTCCTTACAGCCTAAAACAGCACAATAACCAAAACCCATGGCACTGGCCAAACAAAGAAATACAGTAAACTATAGGATAAGAACACTGTGACAGTTTTTGCTAAAAAATTATTTTATTATGTACAGAAAGCACATACTTCACAAGCACATATATTTCTCCCACTCTCTCACTTACAGAGGGTACGGCAGTTTATACACATACAGTTTATATATGTTATATATATACACGTTAACATACATGCTACTGTTGTTAGCGCTGCTGTGATGATTAACAACTTAAAAACTACATGACATGTCTCACAAGTGAGGTAACAACAGCGCTGTTCCTGAAGAAAATGAACTTCACTGTAAGTAGAGATGCTGCTGCCGAACACTTTTGAGAGACGCAGACTCAGAGGTCACAAGCTTAATCTCTCGCTCTCTCTCTCTTTCCGTCCGTCAGCCTGCCTTTCTGTCTAAACTTCATTATTAACTGCATTATCAACGGCTCAAGCGTCGTTACTTGGTCTAAAATTACATTTTGGAATTAGCAACGGAGGCGTTGTATGAGCTGCGTAAGAAATTAATCCTACTCACAATAGCATTTAAAGGACAAAAACCAAATATATCGATAAATATATAATCTGATCTAAGATTTGAGGTGTGGTAACCGTAGTATAAGCGTAATAATTGACTTCGGTCCGTTGAATTTTTAGACGCTTCGCATCGTGGCCCCATCACCCTCTCGGCTGTGCATTATTTTCGAAGAATTGAACAGCCCATTGTCAATTATTCCTTAATTAATTAAGTGAAACAGGTTGCAAATCCTGTTTCATGTTGACTTTCAAGATGGTTTTGCAATAGTAGGCCAATGTGCTCTGTATATGTAGTTCCAGGTTGGGTCTGAAGATAACCGCCCCATTCGACACCAGTCACTGAGAATCCTCTCAAAATGCACAAATGCATTTGTTATGTCTGACGTGTTACGACCTGGTAAATATTATCATCCTACAAGCAAACAAACAATCCTTTTGGCGGAGATAAAGGTGCAGCTTGTGGTAAGGTAATGGGACGGAGCTATTAGCGGTGTCACTCATTCTGCCAGTCCTGTCAATGACGCCCGGTCTGACGCCATCTCCCTCCCCTCATCCACCTGTTTATCTCTGAGATAAATTAAGTCAGGCAGGAGGCGGCCAGGCAGGGGGAGCTTGCATCCACACCTATCAAGTGATAGGAATACCGTGCACAGATCACTGCTCTATTGACTTTAGTTAATAGCGCTGGGGTACGACAGTGTTGCTGACATCTCCGTCAGAATTTTGAGAGCCTGTCTGATTGACAGACGCAGGGAGGGAATAAACACCAGCTAATTACATGCAACCGCATGTTTGTCAGAAACCTGACCCCTCACGCCACAGCGCCCGAAAGACCACAGATTTAGCTCCCTGCATGCCTCTGAAAACAATAAAACTACCAGCTGTGCAGTCCCGATCACATCCCTGGCTTTTACAATTAGCCACCTGCATGTTAGTTAGTGGTCCGCTCTCTGTGAAGCGCATATGAGTTCAGCTTCACACACCGTGCCTTTTTACTTCCTCCACGCCACAGCAGTCAATCCCATGGAGCTCACATGAGGGAATTGCCAATCAAAAGCATGTCGGGCCCCGGGACGTTAATGGAGGCAGCCGTCAGCAGGAGGAAGCCAGGCTCATGACGTTCATGCTAGCTTTTCAGATGACTCTCCGACAGGTTGACAGGCTTGGAGCCCTGGCTGCGGCCTGTAAAGGTCACCTGTCATGCAGGGTTATATATGTCTGTTTGTTCTTGTATGCCAGAGGAAGAAAATCCCCCTACCAGCCTGTATTCATGCCTGCCGCTCTACTCGATCGCTACCTCATCACCTCTTTGCAAAGCTTAGTCCTAACCCATAGGCATGGTTAGTCATGAATACATTTTCACCCCTGAGAACTTCAGCTCTGGTCTGAAATTCAGCCAAACATCCTTCTCCTCTCACAGAAGCCAAGATGCCAACCTAATCTTGCGGCTATTTCCTTTTTTCCCCTCTCTCTTCCCCCGTTTTTTTTTTTAGGCGAGGTGCGAGACTGTCCATCAGGCCTTTTGCGATGAGGGTGGTGAGATTAGGACCTGGTTAAGAGGTGTCCATAATTGAATTCCAGACATCTCAATGTGCATTAAGGTGGACAGTGGGACAAGATAAAGCTTTTTCCCAGATGAGAAGCGAGAAGGAGGCTTACTGACACTCAGCACCATCAGAGACCATCACCGTGCTAATGCTAAGAGCCGAGGCTCATGGGAAGGAAGCGGTCACCCTGTGAAAACATGCTGATGAGATTCACTCTACCCTAACTCTCACTGTCTGCTTTATCTGTCAGGGGAGCAAAGATTTTTTTTAACCTTTTGAAATTGTGAAACACTATAAATCTGTTCAAACAAAGAACGGGAGTCTGTTCTCAATACTTAATCTGCTCATTTCCTTACATGTTGAACTTTTAAATCTCAAATTAATGATTTTCCTAATGTTTAGTAATATAAGTAAACTAATTAGAATGGCTTATGTAACATTTGCTTTACAAAAAACGGTTAAAACGAGGAGGAAAATTATGCAGTGCAAGTCCCGAAAGTCCTTTTCTCATCAGCACCTTATGTGAAATGCAAATGTGAACATATCCTTGCTACCATCAAGTCATTGTTGCCTCATTAGTGAAATGGCAGGCAGTAATTCCTCAATATATGCGTTTACACTTTGTTGGAAGAACCTGCCAAACAAGATTGTATGTGTATTTCCTAGCAACATGAGAAATGCAATAGACTTTTTTTCATATTTTTTATAGTTGTTTTACAATGCCAGCATGCCAGCCATTGTTGTGACTCTATTTCTGCACTGCAGGTGTTCTACCTGTTGACCAGAGTTTCCCAAACAGGGGCTTGTCAGGGAACTGCAGGGGTTTGTGAGTTGATGAAAAGCAAATAATTAAATAAATCAAATGTAAGATTAAAATGAACAAATGGGGATGCATAATTAATCAAAATAAAACTGAGATGGCGATGTATCTTCTCGAATCGTGATTGTCAAATCAAAACGATTTAATTCAAAAAGTAGTCTTGCACTGTTTCAATGTGTTCATTTACACATGTGCAGCTTATAATACCATGTTTTTAAAGTGCTGAATTTACAGTAAATGATGTTTCTCACAAGCTCTGTCCAGCACTGTGAATTTAATGTGCATTAAATGCAATGTACACTAGGTTCACTATGTTTACATTCACATTTGCATAACTTGGAACATTTCGTGTTTAGTAGTTTATAGCATTTCAGGAATATTCTACCAAAATAAAAGCTTGACAGACTGAAATGTTAAAATCTTGAGGATATAAAATATAGTAATACCGGACAGTCCGTCAGCAGTCGTGGGAGGGGCGTGTGTCTATGCACTGCTAAGACACATTTACAAGTCAAAAGTTTACATACACTTTGCAGAATTTGCAAAATGTTATTTATTTTACCAAAATAAGAGGGATTATGCAAAATGCATGTTATTTTTTTATTTAGTACTCAAGACTCTGCATAGTGTATGTAAACTTTTGACTTTAACTGTATATGCAAACACCATGTAAAAGTGAATGTTGCATCCAATGTCTTAAACATGAAATATTAGTTATTTGAGGTATTCACACTTTTTTTCCTTTAGCAGTAGAGTCTTTGTTCTTCATGTCAGCAGCAGCAAAATGAGACCATTTTATGGTAAATGAAATATCATATTGCAGTTTAAATCACAATATATGACTATATAATTACAATATATGTTTTTGAAGTTGTGCAGTCCCATGTATATAAATAATTTTAAAGTAAAGACAATCAAAATAAAAAAAAAAGATTCCATATTTTTTTGTTTACATTCATATTGTGTCATTAACTGACATCAGAGAATTGAAATATTAAGTTTAAGATCCCATTGGGTTCTTAAAGTAAATATTTTACATCTGAGGGGTTTGGCTGACAAAACAATTGGGAAGCCCTGCATAGACAGAGAAGCTTTTTTTTTGCTAATGGATGAGGACTGTTAATTGTTTGAGGGTCAAACAGCTCACAAGTAAGTTGGGATTGTTTGTCCGTCTAGCAGAGAAGATCAATACAGAAGGGAGGTTGTAAATAAATGGGCCATGAAAGCACCTGTGCTGGCAACAGAAGCAATCCAAACACTGCCACCCTAAAACGCCACCACCAGGAGTAATGTGCAGCCTTGAAAGCCGTTACTCAGGCCCGGGGAAAAGTTTGGCCTGGGTGTGAAGGATGTGGAGTGTCAGTTTTGTGCATGTTGGAGGAGTGGGAAGGCTTGGGCGGATACTGGAACTCTCAGCGGAGCATCCAGAAAGTGTCTTTACTTTAGAGAGAGGAAGATCAAAGAGAGGAGTTTAAAGAGAAGGGGGTGGAGGTGGGGGGGGGGGGGGGAGCTTAAAAGTCTCCCTACAGTTTTGGGTTTTGGGAGTGATCCAGGTATACCGCTAGCGTATTGATGTGGTGTGCTGTTGTTCCGTTCATTCCCTTTTTTATTTTCTCTCGTCCTGCTGAACTTGGCCAAGCTTTAAATTTGCAAGGTTCATCAAAGTTGCAACTCAAATTGCATCTTTTACCTCTCACTGTGAGCTTGCTCCGTTTTATTTAGGGTATCTCTTCTGGTTTACGAGCAAGACATTCATATTTTGTAGTAGTTCCATCTTCCATGTTGATGTGGTAAGATCCTTTTATTATCCAAAGTGAATTTTGCCTCATTTGCAATATCATAATCATGAGGCTTAATCAGACACTGTTTATGCAAACAACCCGCAGTACCCCCCTGCAAACGGCTGCTGTTATGTCTCTTCACCCCTGAGGATGACAGAAACCGATGCGACAGCTATCTCTGACGCCAGTGTTATCTGCAAAGAAAAGCCAGGTCAGAGGTGGAGTGCCATTTAAAGCTTATAATGCACACACAAAGGCTTGTTCACTTCCAGTCACTCTGATAGGCGTTTAATGACTCTGTGTCACGTAAGTAGCCAGCCGGCGTGTAGAATGTGTGTGTTTTCTCTTGAGTGTGTGTGTGTACGTCTATGTTTGTTTGTCTTAATTACCTGTCATTTGTGCCACATGCTGAATGTTGGCGGCACAGAGTCTGACATGTGTAGTCGGCTGGGATCCAGAAGGTTGCCATGGCGAGGCGACTCTGCTGTTCATAGACTGGAGAGTGGCTCATTAATGACTCTCTTAGCAATGCCACCTGCGGTACCTCATTGGGTTAAGCTTTACTACCTCAATTATGTATTACTGCCTGACTTCATTTCAGAATAGAAACAAAAACAAGAGAACAAAGGGGGGAATAGCGAAAGCGTTGGTTTGTGTATATCACAAATTCCTATTAAAGTTCACTTCCAGAGCAAAAATTTTGATAGATAATTTACTCACCCTCTTGTCATCCAAGATGTTTGTGTCTTTCTTTTTTCAGTCGATAAGAAATTATGTTTCTTGGGGGGAAAAAAAATCTCCATATAGTGGACTTTAATGGTGCTCCAAGTTTGAACTTCCAAAATGCGGTTTAAATCAAAGACTCTAGAATACCCAAGACGTGTCTCTTAATTAGTTTTGAATGGGGAAAAATGCAACGCGAAGCCCCGCCTTCTTAATGAATAAGCCAATTGTTGATTAGCATGCGCACTGGCTGAACAAGCCTGAAATAAAAGCTTTTTTTAGTGCTATCGGAGCACAAGGAACCATATTTATGGAGCAGTTCCTGTCAGATTTCATTGGTGATTTCAAATATTAAATTTAATCGCAAGCTTGGTGAACAGTTTTGGAGAATTTGATGTTTCCCCATTCAAAGAGAGGCGTTTCAAAGATGGCCGCCGAGTGGAATGACTTGCCTTAAAGGGACTTTGGTTTAAATGCAATTTAAATGCCACTTCAAATGGCTCTAAACAATGCCAGCCGAGGAAGAAGGGTCTTATCTAGCAAAATAATCGGTCATTTTCAAAACAAATTGACAATTTATTCACTTTTTTTTTTTTTTTACCTCAAATGCTCATCTTGTCTGCATGAACTGTTTTTTTTTTTTTTCGAAAAACTCCCATCTCGTTTTCTTCCCCAACTTCAAAATCATCCTACATCGCTGCAGAAGTACCGACCCACTGTTTACAAAATTAACATGCAAAGTAGAAAACACCAACAGCAATGTAGGACGGTTTTGACGTTGATGAACAAAACTAGAGTTTTTCGACATGCTGTAACTGTATTGACCTGGATTACACAGACTACAGACGAGTATTTGAGGTTAAAAAGTATATAAATTGTCAATTTGTTTTGAAAAATGACCAATCGTTTTGCTAGATAAGACTCTTCTTCCTCGACTGGGATCCTTTAGCCCTTTGAAGCTGCATTTAAACTGCATTTTGGAAGTTCAAACTCACGGGCACCATAGATGTCCACTATATGGAGATAATTCCTGAAATGTTTTCCTCAGAAACACAGTTGACTGAAGAAAGAAAGACATGAACATCTTGGATGACAAGGGGGTGAGTAAATTATCTGTACATTTTTGTTCTGGAAGTGAACTTCTCCTTTAACTACATGAGGATAAAAATGATTTAGTTTCGGATGAACTGTTGAGGTTGTGAAAGAAGCCTTGCTTCCCAAAGCTTATGTATGCAAATAAATGTTTAATGCTGTTAAGCCGGGCGTACACTGTACGATTTTTGACCCTTTTTGCCACGATTTTTCACTCGTGCGAGAATTTCTTGGATCGGGCCGATTTTCAGCTGACTCGTGCGTCTCACATCGTGTAGTATACACAGGGTAACGAGAAGCGATTACCCTCTCACGATCGACAATCGTATGGTCGGATGAAAATCAAACTGGTTTGAAATTCTGGTCGGCCCTCGTGAGTGTATCGCACCGTTGAAGCAATGCTACGTGCGTCTACGACCTGATTACCCCAAAACTCTGGCACTGCGCCTGTGCAAACACGAAAGTGAAAGTGAAGGAAGTAGTGAACGAATCTTTTTTCGAGTAATTTCGTTCATTTTAACAATAAATATAATTCAAATGTTAGCCTTTAACCTCCCTAACACATCTACTGCTGACACAAACGTTAATCACACTTCAAACAAAACAAAACAAAACTATAATGCTATAAGAAACAGAAAATATTAAATCATTGTTTGCCTGGGTCTTTAGTCTAGAGCCCTGCATTTGAGTCCGAGCCCGTCGGGGCCCGAATTTTTTTTTTTTTTTTGCCCCTAGGGCCGGGCTTCGGGCCAATTTTCACGTCATAACTTGCACATATATCGGGCGTGATTTCATGATTTCATGCGTGCGTCCCCGGAAGCGCCAGTGATTTCTCGCGCATAGCAGAGTATGAGCGGAGCGCGGAGTGGAGCGGTGTGATTTTGAATGGAGGAAGGAGCGGATTTTTTTAAAAGTCGGAGCGTCATGGTTTTCACTCTCTTCAAGAGCGCTCCACCACCGCTGTTTAGCTTGATAGAGATGGATCACTCAAATCAGAAATAATGTGATCTGTAGGTAAAATAACTGACGAAAACGTATTATTTTCATTACAAACTTTGCACTGGATAAAGCAGCAATACTCTTTTAATGCTGACAATTATTAGCTGTGGTCGGAACAAATATTGCACACTATGTTTGAAACTCTCCTGTTATTTTATTTTATTATATTTTATGAACAGGACTGTTACATTTCAAACATACTTAATTTTTTTTTTGTTTGTTTGTTTTTTGACGCGGAGCGGTACTTCTGACATCAGTGAGAGAGGAGTGGAGCTGGATTATTAAATGCAAGGAGTGCGGGGGAAATTGTTGCCGCTCCACTGTGCTCACATACCGCATAGAGATTTTCAGCCACGTGGTAAAGTTGTGTTTTTTAAGTTTTCTATATTATTATTTATTCTTTATATATTTGTTCAATATTCGTTTACTTTACCACTGCGAATCTGTATGTTCCGGTTTTGCGCAGCAGAACTGCCTGCCCTGTTTGAAATGCCTTTGTTCTGAGATGGTGATAATAAACTTTAAATCTAACATTTTGCTATATTGATGTTTGTTTTATATCTGTGAATTGCACTGTAGACTAGTCAAGTGTTGATTTGATATATGGTTAAATTGAGTAAACACACTGTGGACCACATACCGCTTGGATATCGATGTCACTTAAAAAACTAACTTACATTTAAAAAACAAACAAACAAACAAACAAAAAACTCCAAACTTTTCTCTAAATTGTTCTGATAAAAAAACCGAAACGAAAAAACATAAACTTTCTATTAAATACGAAATCTGGTCTATTTTAATGGCTGTAACAGTATAAGCTGTTTGGCGGAAAAAAAGACGGGCTTCGGGTCGGACTCGGGCCAAAATTTTTGATAAGCTGTCGGAGACGGGCCGGGCTACAGCCTGTGCGTCTCGGACCAGGGCCGGGCTAGGGCTTAGATTTAAGTCTATGTCTACTTTAGTCTATGGTTCGCTCACCTCGCCTAACGACTCTAAAAACAGGTGAACTAATTCCAGTAATAGGATGTTGCGCATGCGCGACTGAACGAATCACTCCCCGAGACGACTCGTTTGTCCCGAGTCACATTAAAGATTCGTTCAAAATGAGCGAATCGTTCAAGAACGACCCATCACTAGAAGGAAGCAACATGTTCTGTTATTTCAAAAGTTCAATAAAAAAAAAATAATAATAAAAAAAGAACATTCTTCAGATACAAATAACATCATAAAAAAAAAGATAAAAAAAAGTCCATGCGCTTACACGAACTCACGGAAAGGCACGAGATCGAGCGCTTTTCGCTCTGGTGACCCTCATCATTCCTTGTCAGCATCCTACTACCGTGTTTTTGTTGTTCTTCTTCTTCTGTTTCAAGTCCGACGTGCGATATTGGACGCACAGTGTGAGCGGTAAGATCGCATAAGAGCATCGGGTCGTACAGTGTGAGAACATAAATCGTGAGCTGCAAACTTTTACACCCTGCGATTCTGTCGTGCAGTTTGAGCTAGAGCCAAGAGCAACGATTGATAATATCGCACAGTGTATCCCAGGCTTTAATCGTTTTTTCATATGACAGCATAATTTATTTATTCTGAGAATTCCGTCAAAGAACTGCAGGTCGGTTCCAAAAATATCTTTATGAAAGTTATATTTAATTATTGCAGAGTTGCACTTGGATGCAGTTTGTCAAATAAAGAATCTTTTTTTGCATGTGCATGAGATTAGCAAAGGGCACTGCTGCAGAAATCTGTCTCTGTCCGGTGTCTTTATATCACCTATATACACATATATTCAGCTAATGTCATCTAGACAAATTGCTGAATCCAGTGTTAACACATTGCTTTGTTTTCTTCCATTACATAGGAAGTAAATGCTTTCACTACAAAATATTGTGATTAATTGCAATTGACAGCTCTAATTCTCCTGCTCCTCCAAGGCTGTTGCACCCACATTTATTTCGAAGTAGTTGGCAGAGATGCTTTCCTCATCATCATGGCAACGATTTGCAAAGCTATTAGCAACATGCTAAAACCTCTCAGAACACCTTAGGAACCACATAAAAACCTGGCAGGAACTGTACTATTGTAGTTATAGATTTGTACATGTACACTACCAGTCAAAAGTTTTTGAACAGTAAGATTTTTATATAAAGATATTTAGATAAAAAAAGTCTAATTGTTTTGATCCAAAGTACAGCAAAAATAATGTTTTTACTAAATATTTTTGCTATTTAAAATAACGGCTTTCTATTTGAATATATTTTAAAATGTAATTTATTCCTGCGATTTCAAAGCTGAATTTTTAGCATTATTACTCTAGTCACATGATCCTTCAGAAATCATTGTAATATTCTGATTTACTGATTTATTATTATTACGTTGAAAACGTCTAGGTTACGTATGTAACCCCTGTTCCCTGAGGACAGGGAACGAGACACTGCGTCCTGGTGGACACTTTGGGAACTGCCTTCAGCATGACCGGTTCTGAAACAAGCTATAGAACAACGACAGTGAACTTGACACTGTCCGGCGCCAGCCTATGACATCATCAACAGGCGCCTGCTAGTATAAAAGCAGGTGCCTGAGAGCACAACACCATCTTTTTGTCTGACAGAGGTCTGTGCAGGGCCCGAGGCATGGCCCTGAGACGCAGCGTCTCGTTCCCTGTCCTCAGGGAACAGGGGTTACATACGTAACCTAGACGTTCCCTTCCGGAGGGAACTCTACGCTGCGTCCTGGTGGACACTTTGGGAACGTTTATCCCAACGCCGCCATGCCGAGGGATAGGTGATCAAACTGACTGAATGAGGAGTCAAGAAGGAAATCACCCCTGCATCAGCGAGAGTCGCTGGGGCCCAGTGACCTGCCACGGCTAGCCCGGCTACCTGTGCACGCAACTCTCAAGCGTGGAGGCCTAGAGGAAGCCTACTACACTTAGCTCTCTAAGTGAAGGAGCTCATAAACGCCCTGACCATAAGGGGCGGAGTTTAGGGAATGGAGGTCTCGGCAGGGCGAACGCCTGCTCTAGGGACCTGACAACATTCAGTGCTACAGGTATAGATGGGGAAGCGGAGCTTCTGGAGAATGGAGGCTTCGTAAAAGACTCTCTAAAAGAGAGGAAGCCCGATTACATTCCATCCACTAGCTCTTAGGAGTGGAGGTCTCAAAATAACCCTCCAGTGAGGGGAGACCTGGCTACACTCACGCTTGAAAGTACTGAAAGCGGAGCTTCTGGAGAATGGAGGCTTCATAAAAGACTCTCTGAAAAGAGAGGAAACCTGACAACATTCCATCCACTAGCTCTTAGGAGTGGAGGTCTCAAATAACCCTGCCGTGAGGGGAGACCTGGCTACACTCACGCCTAGAAGTACTGGAGGCGGAGCCTCTGGAGAACGGAGGCTTCACAGAAGACTCTCTAAAAAGAGAGGAAACCTGACAACGTTCAGTCCACCAGCTCTTAGGAGTGGAGGTCTCACTAGCCCTTCAGTGAGGGGAGACCTGGCTACACTCACGCCCGGAGGAAAAAGCCTATACTCGACACTGGGGGTATTCAGTGAGGCTGCATAGCCTATGCAACCCGAACTACCCGAGTGGAGCTTCTGCTCAGAGGGAATCTACAGAGTGGAGGTCTCATGACCTAACTACAATTGACACTGACGACGGCCTGTGAGGCTGAATAGCCTGTGCAGCAGGCCTGTCTAAGTGGAGATTTCCCGAGGAGTGGAGGCTTCGCCGAAAGGAAGCCTGGCAACACTCTGTGAGTGAGGCTGGCAATGTTCTGCGAGCAGCAGAAGGACTCTAAGAGTGGAGGTCCCAAGACCTACTACACTTCAACACTGCAGGCGTTCATCGAAGCTGAACAGCCTAAACGACAGTACTGCCTGAGTGGAGTCTGGAGAGTGGAGGCTTTCTAAAGAGGGAGCCTAACACACCTCCGTGCTTAGCAAGGAAGAACTCTGAGAGTGGAGGTCTCATGACCTAGCTACACTCTAGCCTTGAAGGTCATCCGTGAGGCTGACTAGCCTGTGCGACAGAAATACCTTCATTTTGGAGCTCTTCTGGAGAGTGAGGCCTGAGGAGGCCCGACACTCAATCCTGCTAGCAGCGCTATCTGGATTGGAGCTGGAAAACTAAAAGGTTTTTTAGCTCAGAGAATGGACACGGAGGAACCCTGCGTGGTCCATGGGAGAAAGGAACCTGCCTTTACGGGAGGGACCTTACCATGAGTATGGATTTTAGTGAAGTGCCTGAACAGTGCACTTACCACTCACGTGGATTTTAGAGAATGCCCAAAGACTTCGCGTGAGCAAACACCACAAATGTGGTTTTGAGTAGGTGTCCTGAGCATAGCGAGGATCACCAGATTTGCAGTCTCTAGGCGATAGCGGAGCCTGAAAGCGGAGCTTCTGGAGAGGGGAGGCTTCAGCAGAAAGACTCTCTAAGCGAGAGGAGGCCTACGACGCTCTCCCTAGGAAACTCTTCAGAGTGGAGGCCTCAGGTAAAACGCTCTAGGCGAGGGGAGGCCTGACTACACTCGACGCTCAAGAAAGGCAGATACTCACAGTCAGAGCCAATAATGAAAAGTTCTCATTTATCATCTAGCTCTGTGTAGTGGAGGCTCCGAGACTACATCTCCAAGGAGAGAAGCCTACAACACTAGTTTTTGGTGAGTGGAAGACCGCACTCCCCCCAAAAATAGTCAGCGAGGCACTCATGGGCCTGCTAGCTGCTATAACTGTGAGAGTGAAGGTCTCAGTACTGTTGGCTGTGACAGAGGGAGACCTATTACACTGTGCTATCGAAGGAGTTGTAAAACTTAAGGGTTTTGGAACCAACTCGAAAAACGGGCACGGAGGATTACCTGCGTGGTCCGTAGGAGAAAGGAACCTGCCTTTACGGGAGGAACCTTACCATAAGTATGGATTTTAGTTAAGTGCCTGAATTAGTGCACTCACCACTCGCGTGGATTTCAGAGAGTGCTCAAAGACTTTGCGTGAGCAAACACCACAAACGTGGATTTAAGAAGGTGCTCTAAGCGTTTCGCGAGAAAGACACCTGTATTAACCCGGGTGATAGCAGAACCCGGAAGCGGAGCTTTCAGTGAGGGAGGCTTTAATGGTTTTACAAGCTCTCGAACGTAACCAGCCTGACGACGCTCAACTGAGGAAGCTCTATCGAGTGGAGGCCTTGGAATACACGCCCTCTCATGGAAGGGAGGCCTACTTTGTTTTACACTCAACGCTTGTAGTGACAGGTCCACGGAAAGAGTTCACAAGCTGCCTTAACCTTGTGTTCTCCCGGCCTGTATTTCTGGGAAGTGGAGGCTTAACAGAAACACCTCACATAGAGGGAGCCTAGCAACACTCGACCCAGTAAAAAGCTCTCATGAATGGAGGTCTAAAAATGACCTGGCTACATTCAGCGCTAAGAAGTATTATCTTTATATGTCTCTCTTCACAGAGGACTGCACAGAGAGGAGGCCTCCTAGGCCTGCTACACTCAATTCTACTTCAAAGCGGGGCTTTTTAAAGAGAGCGGAGGCTCCAGTAAAACACCTCTCTCTCAGAGAGGGAGCCTTGACAACGCTCTATTCACCCTAGCACACAAACTCCCAGGAGTGGAGGTCTCACATATGTGTATATGAAAATACACAGGGAAGGTACCTGACCACACTCATGCAAAAAGAGTATTACTCTTAGCAGGGTTTGAGTGAGCGGAGGCTTCGGCAGAGCGATACTCCGCCTGAAGCAGCTTGACAACGCTCAAGAGGGTTATTCTCGTATGTATATGTATGTTGGATCATGTCTATACCAAGCTCACTCTAGCGGAGGTTTCAAAACCTGACAACGCTTAACCCACGAGGGGGTTTCTACGAGTGGAGGTCTCTACACACTGTTTTCTTTTATAAAACGAGGGGAGACCTGGCTACACTCGGCACTTGGTGGCAGTAGAACTCAAGAGGAGCTCGAAACTGCAATAGTAAACACCCAAGCGGAGCTGGTAGACAAAAGAAAACATACACATACACGCTTGAATATTTTATTAAAGTGTCTTTACTGTTCACATACCGGGCCAACAGATGGAGCCTCAGTCTCATCGTTGGCCCAGCCCCGGAGTCAAGGGGAAAAGGAAGGGGCAGGTAGCCCCACACTGGCGACCTGGCCTCGTCTCTGGCCCTTGGGCCAGGACGGGCCTGGTTTCCCCCCGGTGTTTAGGTGGAGGCGTGGACCGGCATCGCTGTACTCACTCGTTTAGAACAGAGGACTCTGAAGACAAAAAGATGGTGTTGTGCTCTCAGGCACCTGCTTTTATACTAGCAGGCGCCTGTTGATGATGTCATAGGCTGGCGCCGGACAGTGTCAAGTTCACTGTCGTTGTTCTATAGCTTGTTTCAGAACCGGTCATGCTGAAGGCAGTTCCCAAAGTGTCCACCAGGACGCAGCGTAGAGTTCCCTCCGGAAGGGAACAGCTTTTCTGACTGGTAGTGTATACTGGTCGTGTATACATAAAGGTGGGGTACGTTTTTATACATGTACAATATATGGCTGAAATTATCTGCCATTCTTTTCTAATCATGTTTCTAAATGTATATCTGGGTTTGTTTGTGTCAGTGATAGAGATAGATATCTTTTTGGCTTGCATAACCTCAAACACTGATTGTGGAGTGAAAGTTTGTAGTGCTGAGGTTTGAGCCAACATAGTCATTCATTACCTTTTCAGTGCATCCTCAACTTACTCTCATCCAGAAGTAGATCCTGTTCCACTCTCAGCCCTCACCTCTCCGCTCCTCTCTGATTGAGCACACTGAGAGAGCCAGTAAACAAAGACCATCCAAGTCCGAGGCCAGCAGCTCCTATCTTTTATCTACCGAATGTTTACCTGGGGCCACTGTTCAGACTCCTATGGCCCGAGCATACCGCAATGATCGACGGCTGGGAGATTTTTAAAGTTTTCAAGCAAAGGCTTGACCATAGAGGCATTTCTGAACAAGGTGACTCGGCCTCAAGCTTGTCCATGGAGACACGTGGCTGGCCTGGTTAAAGGAATGATTGATTGGATGCCTGAGATTGACAAGGAGAGCTTGACTTGGCAGATAAAAATGGCCTTGCTTTTAGTAGCCCAAGTATGCTAGAGTACAGCCACACACGTAAATGAGAACATAAAGTTTTGGCATCTTTTGCTGCCCGGTTTGTTTTCACACTCTCTTTTCCTCTGCTGCCATGATGGATTTTTAAAGACAGTTGCTCTTTGGCAGCAATCTTGATGATGCAGTACAATGGATATAATTTAGTCAGTATTTCATCATGTCAATTTTACTCTGGCCAAATTAGCATCTAATGTTAATTTGTTCAGACAATTCATATATTTGACCGTTTTATCAACATTTAAACAAGAAAAAAGCTAAACATCTGAAATAACATGGGTACGCTATTATAATACAGCCTTTGTGAATTCTTCATGCTTCATATCATTTATGTAAAGGAGACCTATTATGCCCCTTTTTTACGTCTCAGCTGCCCCAGAATGTCTCTGTGACGTTTCAGCTCAAAATACCCCAACAGATGATTTCATATATCATTTTGAGAATGCTCATTTTAAGTGGAAGCAGAAACATGCTGTTTTCATGCATCTTTAAATGCAAATTAGCTTCTGCTCCCTGCCCCCTTTTGCAGAATATGGCTGTACTTTTACAGCTCGTACCTCAGATACTCAGATGCTAAAAAGCATCTGTTTGGTTTTGATTATCATTTCTATTGTGCTGAAATCATGCACTTTAAACCATATTAGTTTAAACTTCTGATAAAAGGTTTTTTAAGCGCACAAATTCGAAGCACACACAGAGAAAGCGGTTGTCACACGGCTTGGGAGTACTAAACTAAGTTCTCTTTCATGTCTTATTGCACTTCAACTGTCAAATACACACAGTAGTTTATGTTAAAAAGACACATGACTTAAAAAAATACTCGGTTATGTCTGTGAAGGTAAACAGCTGGGAAGGAAATTGCATGTTTATATTAGATCTGTGTGGCAGCAGTGTAACATACAGTAAATAAATCAATAATTCCACTGTTCTTTTGTCTCTGAGGCTAGGACTCTAAATAGTGTTCTGTGCTCGTCTGTGCAGCCAATGACAGAACAGTTAGCATGGTTTGCTCGAACTTTCGCCATGGTGTTAGAACTGGTACAACATTGTCACTTGCGAAAACAAGCGAAAAACTTGCACCCTGGGTTAAAACATGCAGATTAAAAGGCGGTAATATTATAATAAAATCCCCTTTCTATGTCACGGGGGGAGCAGAATCTGAGCGGCTCTTTTTTTCAAGCTTGCAGAGAAAGGCTTACCAAAACAAAGTAGCTGGGTTGTTCTTTTTCACATTTTCTGGGTTGGTAGATGCACTGGGGACCCCATTTATAGTACTTAAACATGGAAAAAAAACTGATTTTCATGATATGTCACCTTTTAAGGTATTACATTCTTGATGCGATCTGGGAAAACACATCAGATGTCACTCTGGGAAGTTTTCAAGAAATTTTAAAAAATAGGTTGAATGTGAATTTTTTTTGTCAAAATTAGGTTTTCATTAAATTAATGGACAAAATAAAAACAGTTGTGGAAAGGGCTTGAACCAAGCATTCATATGGTATCAAAACCTAAAAAAGGTAAAATTTCACCATGTGTTGGGTTTTCCTAGATCGCATCACATTTATATTGCATATTTATCTGATTAAACAAATTTACAGTATAAAATGTGTCTGGGTGAGGTAATTACCCCAATAGTCAAGCTCTTTAGTTTACTGGTGTTAATCTTTATCTTACACAGATTAAAGGGGTCAATCCACAACATTGATTATAATTGGATTATTTGAAAGCATTTTTAGTGCATTGTTAATATCAGCCTGATTTTTTCCCCCTATGTTTTGATTGAAGTAGTTGCACTTTTTTGTGCAACTTTACACAGGTTTTGTCAGTAATTTTGTTGACAAGATTGAGACTGCAATCACTGTATTCTCTCATACATTCAGTCAATCCAGCCATCTGCAACCACTGAAAAGTTTTGTGACAAAGATTATCTGTCCGGATGGCCGAATGGACAATGTGTGCTTCCTTTTACAAGGCCAATTCAGTGTACAGGCACAACGCTTTCACGTCAGAGAGATCAACTGAAAATCTGCTGCTAAGTGTTTTTCTGAGCTGACTGAAGTGTGTTAAATAACAAGAATACCCTTTCCTTGGAGAGATCTGTAGAACTCCTCCATGCACGCACGCAAACACGCACACACATGACCGCCTCGACTCTCCGGTACTGATTGTGAGGGCGGCAATGGTCTGGAAAGCAGACATATCTGGTGTTGAAATTGAATCTGGTGCTGCGTTTGCAAGGGAAAATCCAAAGTGACAGAAAAGCAGATAATAGGTTTGCTGTAGCTTCACGCCTGAATGTATGTCCACACAGGGCAATTTCTAAAACAATGCAGTGCTTGACGGTTTTATGACAGCCTTTTTTATTGTACTTTTCCCATTACGCTCATGTGCACTATACACTTCAGTCAGACATCTCCAAAGCGTTCAGTTATCTTAACTTCCCCACTCCTCTGGCGTGAGAGAATCTCATCAGTCCTCCTTTCTCCCCCTTCTCTCCCCTGATACCCACCCATTACTTCCTCCACTTTCATTTCCGACATCTCTGCACTTTTCTGTCCTGTGCTTTTGAGCTCCCCCTTAACTTTTACTTCCTTCTATTAATGTCCCCCTTTTTCCTTTCCATCGCTGGATTGTCTCCTTCTCTCTGAAATGTTTTTGAGCCTCTCCCTTTCTCATTACTTCCTCTTTGCTTATCTCCCCTGTGTTCTTTCTCTTTTACACTGTCTGTTTCTCTCCGTCTCCCTCTCAATCTCGATCTCTCCCTCTCTTTCTGACGGTGACCTTGAAGGTTTTCCCTCCACTGTGTGTTCAGACACAAAGCACTCTCCTCTCTTCCCCCTCTCTGTTTTCCTCACACAGCCCAACCTGCCTGACTGGGTATCCTGTAATGCCCTCACTCATATTTCAGCTTTTAAAACTGCAGGAATACAATGGAAATATGATTCATTACATCTAAATCTGATAATGCCATATCAAACCTGAAAATTTATCTTCCCTTTGTTTTATAATGAGAAGGAGTTGATGGAAATCACATAAACTTAACTCAACAATGGACTATTTAGATGTTAAATGAGGGATAGTGTTTTTAGACATGCACAGTCAGTCATCATGCGTTTGGGTTTCTTTTGCGATAATGACTGAAATAAAATATTGTACGAAAAACGTGGACACTTTTTATCAGTCATCAGTCAACAAATATTTTGTAAATGCCACAATTAGCCAATCAGAGTGGAGAGTTCCAAAGAGCCATGTAATAAAATGATACACAAGGCCTACAAACTTTATCAGTCCGTCTTGCTGATTAGAGCTGACACTTCATGTCTTTTAATTTCCCTTGTAACGGGTGATGTGATTGTTATGCGCTGAAAACAAAACTAATTGGAATTTGTTATTGAATCAAGGCCAATTAATTTAGCGCCACATGTGACACGTGTGATACAAAGACGGGCTTTTCACGTGAATCATTTTGCTGAGCAAGAATATTTCAATTTATCAGGTTGCCCAGTTCTCACATTTAATGCTAAAACCGAACAAAATACCAATGTTTATCATCAATTAATGGTTATTGTAGCATCTTGCTTTTCTGCTTTACTGGAGCTCATAAAAAATAGCCCCTTACAAAAGGTCACCCCTCTATTGTTTTCAAGTGAGAGCGGTGGACATGTTTGGGCTTTATGTCAGATGGCAACACCCTCAAGAGCATATTTTTGCATACTCTAATGAGCCTAAGTGAAGTAGATGAAGGTAATCGAATGAAACAATACCTAGGTTCGAGGACACGGGAGTGTTATCACACAGCTCTGTAATTAGAAAGCACTTTCTAGCTTTTTCTTCATTTCGGTCTTCCTTTCTCTTTTCATGATAAACCAAGTCAAAGACGAACCCAAGCCGAAGCTATAGGTTCATATCTTGCTCTAATGTGTATATTGGTTAATTAACTCAAATATTCATTTAGATTACATCTGTTCTGGTTTTCTTTGAGTTGTCCTCTAAGAAGCAGCGGTGAGTTAGAGGTACCACCTTGCATAACATAATTCATCATATTCTCTTGCAGTTGTATGAATTGGAAACAGTATCTATAAATCACGTTATGTATGTAAGGACTTTGTTAGCGCAGAATTGACTTTGAATATCTTTCCTGGATTTTTTTTTGTTGGAAATTTTGAAAGTCAGCTCAAAGTAGCAATTAAAGACACACTGCAATGACCCATTCCAAGAACTTTTGTCCTGCACATATACTGCCACAGAAGTTTCGCATTTTAGACTTAGCGAGTTTTACTCCCCTACTTTAAATACAGTGCTGGAAATCTGTGCAACATGATCCTGTGAATGAACCATCCATCTGTCTCCAAAATCACTGCTAAAATCCCAGCCTTTGGGCATGCTCTCACTCATGTGGTAAATAGTCTGGCATTAGCAGAATTAGGAATTCAACCATGTTCCATCAGTCTTGGTGTAATCAAGGACTTGGCCCTCGGGTCAGTCGCATGTATGTGCGTGTTTGTGTGTCAATAAGCCTGAATCACTGATATGATGGCGGTGGCAGCTGCATGAGCCCAGGGACATGAGTGTTCTCTGTGCTGTCTGGAGCAGTGATTCCTTAGCAGGGGTGCATGTAGAGAGAGTCCAGCAGGTACAGAGTCCAGATTTAAAATTGAAAATTAAGTAAAATTTGAATAAATTAAAAATATAAAAGTTAAAATAATCAAAGTTTACATTTTGACATTCTAAAAAAAAAAGAGAAGGAAATCCAGTTCCAGTTTGGTGCTGATTCAGGAATACTTGAGTCTTACTGATTGGCTGATTGGACTGTGCAAGTACTTGACACCAAAACATTATGTGAAACACTGGTTTAGAGCATTTGTTCAAACACTTTTCTGTTGATCATAAGTTGTCTGCTCGCTGATTGGCTGAGATAGATACATATAGACGTTGATGTAGATTGATAGATAATTATAGATAAATAGATACAGTGGGGAAAATAGTTATTTGATCCCCTGCTGATTTTGTACGTTTGCCCACTGACAAAGAAATGATCAGTCTATAATTTTATTGGTAGCTTTATTTCAATAGTGAGACTAACAGAATAACAACAACAACAACAACAACAAAAGGAAAAATCCAGAAAAATGCATTTCAAAAAAGTTATAAATTAATTTGCATTTTAATGAGTGAAATAAGTATTTGATCCCCTATAATTAGCAAGATTTCTGGCTCCTAGGTGTCTTTTATACAGGTAACAAGCTGAGATTAGGAGCACTCATGTAAACGGAGTGCTCCTAATCTCAATTTGCTACCTGTATAAAACACACCTATCCACAGAAGCAATCAATCAATCAGGTTACAAACTCTCCAACATGGCCAAGACCATAAAGCTGTCCAAGGATGTCAGGGACAAGATTGTAGACCTACACAAGCCTGGAATTGGCTACAAGACCATTGCCAAGCTGCTTGGTGAGAAGGTGACAACAGTTGGTGTGGTTATTCGCAAATGGAAGAAACACAAAATAACTGTCAGTCTCCCTCGGTCTGGGGCTCCATGCAAGATCTCACCTCATGGAGTTTCAATGATCATGAGAACAGTGAGGAATCAGCCCAGAACTACACAGGAGGTTCTTGTCAATGATCTCAAGGCAGCTGGGACCATTGTCTCCAAGAAAACAATTGGTAACACACTACGCCATGAAGGACTGAAATCCTGCAGCACCCGCAAGTTCCCCCTGTTCAAGAAAGCACATGTACAGGCCTGTCTGAAGTTTGCCAATGAACATCTGAATGATTCAGAAGAGAACTGGGTGAAAGTGTTGTGGTCAGATGAGACCAAAATTGAGCTCTTTGGCATCAACTCAACTTGCCGTGTTTGGAAAAGGAGGAATGCTGCCTATGACCCCAAGAACACCATCCCCACTGTCAAACATGGAGGTGGAAGCATTATGCTTTGTTTTTCTGCTAAAGGGACACGACAACTGCAACGCATCATAGGGACGATGGACAGGGCCATGTACCGTCAGGACCAGGGCATTGAAAATGGGTCGTGGATGGCTATGACCCAAAACACACGGCCAAGGCAACAAAGGAGCGGCTCAAGAAGAAGCACATTAAGGTCCTGAAGTGGCCTAGCAAGTCTCCAGACCTTAATCCCATAGAAAATCTGTGGAGGGAGCTGAAGGTTCGAGTTGCCAAACGTCAGCCTCAAAAACTTAATGACTTGGAAAGGAGTGGGACAAAATCCTTCCTGGGATGTGTGCACACCTGGTGGCCAACTACAAGAAACATCTGACTTCTGTGATTGCCAACACATGTTTTTTGCTAAGTCATGTTTTGCGAAGGGGTCAAATAATTATTTCACTCATTAAAATGCAAATGAATTTATAACTTTTTTGAAATGCGTTTTTCTGGATTTTTTTTGTGTTGGTATTCTGTTACTCACTGTTAAATTAAACCTACTACTAAACTGATCATTTCTTTGTCAGTGGGCCAACATACAAAATCAGCAGGGGATCAAATAATTATTTTCCCCACTGTATAGATAGATACCACTGAGCATTGAATCATTTGTTAGAACTTGCACTGGTCTCTGTACCTCCCCAAACGCTGTCTCTTTCTTAGTTTAACCTCCTTTGTCTTCCTCTCCCTCACTGCTGTATATTTAATTGTCTGCTGGATGAAAAGCCAGGCCCCATTTGCAATTACAGTAAATTAAGTGCACAATAAGGATTAGGATCCATTTCACAACCATCTTTAATTGAACCCTGCCAGTGTTGCTTGCTTTGTTCAACAGCGTTAAGAATGAGTTTGGGTTTGATGGAGCGATCCGGCGTTCAGCGTGTTCTCTTGCTTCACTCTCCTGCCTGTGTTTGTTCTCTATCAAAATTCTCACTGCTGAGTCCTTTACCAGGCAGACAGCATGATGAGCAACCTGATTGGTTGGCACGTATGCCGTAATCAGTTAAATGACAGACAGGCTCACAGCTGCACAGTGCAAGCTAAGCCAATTGTGTTACAATTAGAGGCAGCTATTTTAAGTTCCTGAGCACAAGATGGCTTTCAGATGAATAATTTGGCCTGCAGGCATCATCATTATGCAAAGGCTTTGAAAACTTGTTTGTTCCTCTGTTTAATTGAGCCACTCTGCCCCCCACTTTCTCTCTCCGGTCTGGGACAGGGATGACTAGGACACATTTTAGGACATCACCTAGAATACCACCCATGTACAGATGAGTCATGTGATTAGTGCCTCTGTGGCACCACAGCTATAATTTGTAGCGCGAGAGAGCTTGACCTTTCATAATGGGCCTATGTGGATCTGAGAAAGAGGGGAACCAATATTACACCGGCTCTCTGAAGCGAGTGCAACACACCGCCAATTGGGAACAATATCAGGAACGGTGGGATGGAGGGAAGGAAAGTGCTGAGCCGAGGAAAAGAACCTGGCTCTCATTGCAAGAGGTGAAGTGGAGGCAGAAACGGTGTCACTTAATCCGCACTTGTGTCAAATGTTGATTTGACAGAGCCACTGGGCCTCTGTGCAGACGAAAGGTCATCTATACCTGCCCTAATTCAACTAGCTGCACCGCATTTCACTTTGGTGTTGGGGATTGATGTGGCCAAGAGGTCAAGACCTTCTCTGGGACCTTGGTTTGTGTTCTGCTGCCAGGAGATGAGATATTAGAGCACTGTTTAAAAGAGAACAAAAGTCTTTCTACACACTAACACCATCTGTCAACCATTGGTCACATCCAAGAGTTTTGAGTTAATCAATTTAACAGACTTTTTTGAACAGTGAGCATTTAGTTTTGTGGTTTTCCCTGTTGATAACATATGTTGTTTCTCACATGCTGGTCCAGCAAGACCTCTCACCTTTTTGTTAAGCTTTGCTGGACAACCCAATTCTTGGTCTAAAGGCTTCTCTTTGGGTGGTCTTCTACTAAATATCACTAACCGAAAAAGTTTGGTTGAAGTGCTCCGAACACTCAGGGTAAGTGTTTGCAACAACTGCTACCGGCTGCAAATAGTGATGTTCCCCTTGGTGGCCTGCAGGTGGAGGCTTGGTGAGCCAATCCAGCAGGCCTGTCAGAGCCCTGTAATAAAGGACGCTCTCAATCAGGACACATCCACTCCCTTCAGCTCAGCGCAGGCCTTCACAATCACTGCCTGGCAAGCCACGGGAAAGCAAATGAGTTTGCAGTCTAGACATCTGTGCTGCTGGTGGCAGGCTGTAGGCAGGAAAGCCTACTGTGTCCCCACAGCAAATGAGCTGAGTGACTCACTTCATCACAGCCAGGGACTTCCTGTTTGACAATATGATATGATTTGGATAAGAATGACATCTTACAGGAAAACTAAATTCACGGTGCCATTAATGGAAATGATTTTGTCAAGTTAGGCATGTTAGGCACTTTGCCCTACACAAGAATATATATAGGTCAAAACTTTACATACACCTTGCAGAATCTGCAAAATGTTAATTATTTTACCAAAATAAGAGGTGTCCTACAAAATGCATGTTATTTTTTATTTAGTACTTTAGTATTTAGTTTAATAGTTGAATTCATAAAAATTACCATGCTTAAAGATATACATACACTTGATTCTGATTTTGAGGTCCATCTTTTCACACTGAGGACAACTGAGAGACTCATATGCAACTATTACAGAAGGTTCAAACGCTCACTGATGCTTCAGAAGGAAAAATAATGCGTAAAAGAGCTAGGGGTGTAAACTTTTGAACAGAATGAAGATGTGTATATTTTTCTTATTTTGCCTAAATATCTTTTTTTTTTTCATTTAGTACTGCCCTTCAGAATCTACAGAAGATACTTACATGTTTCCTAGAAGACAAACAAAGTTCAATTTACCCTGATCTTCAAATTCTAAAAGTTTTCACCCCCACCTTAATGCATAGTTCACGAGTTCGCCCTTACATCTAATCTGCTTGAGCATGTAGAAAGCATATTTTGGCGTGCTGTCCTGGGGGAGGGCTCCGGGCCCGGAATACAGGCTGAACCCAGAGAACTCCCCCTATCCCTAGTATGGGATAAAAACAGATTAGAAGTGGGGAATTGGGGTGGAGGAGGGATGCCAAGAAACTATCACAGGACGGAGGTAAGAAGGCGGTCTGTTTATATACGTGTTGTGCTGGTTAGGATGATTGGGTAAACGAATTACACCTGTGCCAAATTGGTTGATTATCTGATCGTGCTCCTCCCGAACCTTGTTAATAAAACATCATTTTTTGCTTCTGAAGCATCAGAACCCTGAACATCTGAACCTTCTGTAATAGCTGCATATGAGTCCCTCCGTTGTCCTCAATGTGAAAAGGTGGATTAAATACAGACAAAATGCTTAAAAAACAAAGAAACAAACAAACAAACAAAAAAACAGCTGTGGATCATTCAGGTAACAACACAGTATTTAGAATCAAGTGAATGTAAACTTTTGAGCAGGGTCATTTTATAAATTCAGCTATTATTTTCTATTGTGGACTAAATGCAAATATATTTTACATAAAATGTGTTATTCAGGTCAGTACTAAATAAAAAATAACAAGCATTTTGTATGATCCCTCTTATTTTGGTAAAATAATTACCATTTTGCAGATTATGTAAGGTGTATGTAAACTATACTATATTACTATATATTGGAGAAAAACTGGTCATTTTGTGAGCTATTTCTTTTCTTTTTTTGTTTGTTTTATTTAGTGAATCAGTTACGAAATGCTCTGAATCATTAGTTGGCAATTCATGTCTATAGCAATCAGCAATCAACATAATTTAAAAATTCATTTGAAATTATTTGATCAAAATTTGTGGGAACCCTGTGATGTTCATTAATTTTAATGAAATTAAAAATATTTTATTGTACTGGTACAATTAGGGATGCACCAAAATGAAAATTGGGCCAAAGACAGAACTGAAAATTCTGGATGCACTTGGCTGAAAACCAAACCGAAAATGCTTTTTTTAATAATTATTTATTAATTACAGAGTGTCACACTGTTACAGCCTGCGCTGTACACTGCTGTGCGGTGTGGCACGACATATTTTTGGCTCATGTTTTTGGCCATTTTTCCCTTTCAGCCAAAAACTGAAAATTACATTTTTCGGCAGTTAAAAATAACTTCATTAAACATTTAATTTATTGTATGACTTAACGTTAACTTTGACAACCCAAGCTTTAATACTTGGTCTACTGTGAAAATGGAAGTGTCTAGTATTAAATTGCCATTGTGTGCTGAGGAATATAACATCTGTATAAAAAGCTGAATAAAAATAGTTCTTGTCCCTAGTGACCTACCACAGTGTCCACTGGTAAAAATCATCCTCTTAAAACCATTGAAATTGGCTGCATGGGATAAAATGTGCAATTTTCCTTCTGTTCCTTTAAGTATGCTGTTTTGTCTTCATTACAACGGCTCCTGTAGGTTTCCCTTGCGCTTTCAAACTCAGGCTGATTGTGTGTCCTGAGCGCCGATCCTGAACCGGGCTGTTTTCTGTATAGCAGAGCCCCATTTCGAAGGCTGAGGCGGAGAACGAGTGTTTGTTATGCAGGTTTAATTATGTCCAGGGGGCCTGAATGTGTAGGCCCTGTGCAGACTCTCCCTCTTTTGCCCTCAATCCACAGCGGACAGGCTTGATGTCTTTTTTCCCCCTCTCCTTTTGCAGTGAGTGAGGCAATTAAAGGTCATATCAATTAGAGCATGTTGCAGTCTCCAGCCTCATTGTAAAACAGCTTGCTCCCGTGTACGAGGGGCGGGCTGGAATGCTTTGCGCGAGCCGAAACCTCCAACTCGCCGTGTAATGGTGATGTTTACAGAAGGCGCTAGGCCCTTCGTGATTGAGCGGACATGGCAGTCAGGGCGATGTGATGGAGATTAATGGGGTGATGCTGGGGTTAATGATGGCCCGTCCGAACTGTAATCACACACGTCTAATCCACAGGTTTTTCCTCTGTTGATCAGGGTGATGTATCGGTGAAGTTCGGTTCTCTGCATAAAACATTGTTTTTTACAGTTTTTTTCCTCTCTTTCAAATTATTCTCTAAGTTACATTTCCATGATTGCCGAGTGTTTGAGTCAGGGCCAGGCGACAGCGCGGTCTGATTTATTGTGCAGGGTTGCACAACAATCTCTCTCGGTGAACATAAGGCTTCTTATTTAAAGTTCTTTTATTTCTCTGCTAACAATAATGCACTCACGGCCACATGAAACAAAAGTTGTTGTCACTGATGATCCTCCAGTCCTAATGAAGAAACATGTGCCAGACAGTACAAGCCAATAGGTAGTACATTATATTGGCTGCCATGCATATTTTCAAATTACTAGTATTTGTACTGTGGCTGGTGAAACATTTCTGTTTTCTTGGCAATTGAGTAAACGCAGCCTAGATGTAGTGTTAAAGGAATATTCCGGGTTTAATACAAGAGAAGCTCAATCAATAGCACTTGGGGCGTAATGTTGATTACTACAAAAATATACTTAACAGTTTTTTTTTTTTTTTTTAACTGAGGTATTGGACAGGACTTACAATGGGAGTAAAATGGACCAATTTTTTAAGGAATTAAAAGCAGAAATTTGAAGCATATAATTTTATGAAAGCACTTACATTAATTCTCCTGTAATACTTTGTATTACTTGAGCTATAAAGTTGCTCTCTTCAGTTTTACGATCATTTTAGTGTTTTTGGTGGTTAGGCTGTCAAGGCAAACTTTACACATAAAACATTAATAGTCTTTTTTTTTTAAAAGGTCATCGGATGCCCATTTTCCACAAGTTGATATGATTCTTTAGGGTCTTAATGAAAAGTCTATAACATACTTTAGTTAAAATTTGTCAAACACCCTAAAATAACTAAAACATTCTTTTTTACCTTCTCAAAAACAGCTTTGTTCACAGCGACCCATTTCGGTGCATGGCCCTTTAAATTCTAATGAGCTCTGCTCACTACGTCCCTCTCATCTGTGGGTTGACGCATTTAGACGGAACTTGCTAACTAGCACATTATTAGGAAAGGCGATTTGCAAAGATTCATAAAAAAACCTCACTTCATCTGTAGGTAAAGCTGGAGCAATGATTCCCGTGAACATAGAAGCATAAAGGTAAATCGGGGAGTGCATTCCCTTCAAAAACAAAAGTAATCCTCTGCATCTTCAGTGGCTCAAATGTCAGGAGTAAATGACGACTGTTATGTTAATTTTTACATCCACCAACAAAACACCCCAGTCGCTTAAGAGACATTCTTGTCTACTCCTGCTCCGGCATTAAAACAATTGCGGACAGTTTACAGCTCACTCAGGGTGGGTCTAAAGTAAGACGACTGTGTTAATTAACAATTGTGTGAGCGGCCTTGGTCTGTGTGACATCTCACAGCCAAGAATCTGAGAATGGCTTGATTTAAGAAAGGGGTTAGTATTTATTGGGATTTAAAAAAAAAATACTGGGTGGATGTGTACACATACTGCCAACACACATTTATGTTCAAACAAGTGAATTTTGCATCCAATGACCCCTTTAACACTAAAATCACATATTGTTTGTCTCTTCTGGCTGTACTTTAAAACTAAAAAATATTTTAACGTTTATGGTTTGGCCCAATTCACTTCAACTGCAAGTGCTTCTCTGTATCCAGAAAAAGGGGACAAAATTATTTCTGTAGCAGTCAGCATTACACCAAATGCTGTCAACTGTCGACTAAACCCGGAATATTCCTTTAAATAATGTTGTACAGTATCCAGTTCAACGGAATACAGTTTTCTAGGAATGAAATGAGGTCGTAATGCTTTTAACCAAACAACATCATCTCTTTCATGATAATTGTGGATGTTGAGAACAGTAAGTGTATATTCTGAGAGCGATAGCAAAAAGATACAAAGTACACACTTCATCAGATATATGTGTGTAACGAAAAACGAACAAAATTTTTTTCTCCCTCTGAATACATTAATTGTGATAAAAGTGTCACAGAATCCGGTGAATAAAAAAAAGTTGTGGCTAACCGTCCCTTATGTTAAGAACTATAAAGGCCTCATGAATAAATCAAATAGTCCGATGATGCACATGCAAACATTCCGCGTTTAACGCATAACCAGGCGTCACATGGAAATAAGGTTTGGGAGCCCATGGTGGCTTTTTGCCTCACAGGTTATGATAATTGCCTCAGTCTGGTTTGAGTGACAGGTGAGCCAGGGGCAGGCTGGGAGTGCACTGAGCAGTTTACAGGTACCTCCTCCCCGTTTCCTGTCTCTCTGGGGAACTCAACTGTGATGGTGTATGTTGCTGCGAGGGAGGAAACACACAAACTCCCTCGTTAGTCGTAATTGATATTGGACTGTATTATGCCCTCGCAGGGCGCTGTGACATGTTTATATGATACTGTCATATCGCAGGGCTCAACGAGCATTCTGACGGTTAAAATGCTAATCAGATGTCACCCGGTTTATAAAGAAAAAGGAAGTTGTCTTTCTTTGTGTTGGGTGAGAGTGCAGCTAAAGATGCAATGGCCCATTTTAGTACGCCTTGTTCTTGATAAAGCAAAGCAGACAGGGTTGCAAACTTGTCACCTTTCTGGGAAAATCATTGTTTTTATCGAATCAAACCTTAATGAGGAATGCTATTGTGGCTGAGTCTGTAGACAGACAGTGGAAAACCCTGTCACTGATTTTGTCTAGAGTGTTACTTTAAAATCCTTCTTTTCCTGTGTGAAAATCGGTTTCTGTCTGAAATGTGTCTGAGGTTAACTCTTTACACAAAACATGTCGCAACACTAAGCTTTCCACTAACTTTCAAATCTTCTCTCTCCTCTGTTCCATGTCTGCTCTGGACCTGTGGCTCCTTGGAAATCTGGCATCCGCTGCTACTCCACAGGTAAGAAAATATTTGGCAATGCTTGATTTAACTTCAGCTGTTCAGGGGCATATGTTCCACCAGTAGAGCCGCTTTCGGTCTGATCTGAACGTCAATAATCTCCTCGGCTTTGTCAGCCGACGCGGGTGCGAGAGGCCGCGAGAGCGTGAGGCGTCTTGCGAAGTTTGTAGATGTCAGTAAGAGAGCTGTCAGCAGGCCTCTGCAGTTGTTGTGGTTTTTGTTGTTGTTTTTCAGTCCATGGTGAATGTTAATGGTGGGGCCCCTGCGGCAGGGAAAGCTGGCTGAGTTATTATGGAGGTGGTGTGTGGCCAGGGGTCCCGGGGGCTTATCGTAATGAGACGGACCGGGGAGCCGGGCTGTGATCTGACTGGCATTGAAGCAAGGGTGCCTCAGCAGGACCCCTGCTCTCCCTGCTGGTGTCCGACCCTGTGCCTGTTTCACTGCATGAGTGTTTTGTTTTACCACATACTGGAGATGCTGTTCTGGAGAACTTTTCGGTTGGCCATTGATCCCAGGTCTCTCTCCACAGGCCGCGGTGTCAACAACCCATCCTAACTGTGCAGTCCTCACAGAGGAGTAACTGAAAAACTAGGCAAATATATCAATAGTCGAGTACAGTCAGTCTTCACAAAATGATTACTTCACTAATGTTAAGTAGCTGGGCTAAAATTTCTGTCAGACGTCTTTGTCAATATTCGTAATATTAAGAACTCATAACTGTTAAGGGTTGAAGCTTTTGAAGAAAGTTCATATACATTACCATTCAAAAGTTTGGTCTTTTTATATTGAAAGAAATGCATACTTTCATTCAGCCAGAATGCATATAATTAATCAAAAGTGAGAGTTAAAGAATTACTCTACTTCCAGAACAAAAATTTCCTGATAATTTACTCACCCCCTTGTCAAGATATTCATGTATTTCTTTTTCTTTAGTTTTTTGAGGAAAACATTCCATGATTTTTCTCCATAATGGACATTAATGGTGATCAATAGATTAAAGGTTAAAAATGTAGTTTCAATGCAGCTTCAAAAAAATAATATTTATACACTTTTGAACCACAAGTGCTTGTCTTGTCTATCTCTGCGATGTGCATGCATACACTGGTTCAAGACAGTTAGTCTATGTCGAAAAACTCCCATCTCATTTTTCCATCCAACTTCAAAATCGCCCTACGTCGCTGTTTTCCCTTTTTTTGTAAAGGGTGTTTGACCTTCTTTGCACATTCACTTTGTAAACACTGGGTCGGTACTTCTGCAGCGATGTAGGATGATTTTGCAGCACAGAGTATGCATGCGCATTGCAGAGCTAGACAAGGCGAGCATTTGAGGTTAAAAAGTATATACATTTTTTTTTTTTTTAAATAACCAATCATTTCGCTAGATAAGACCTTTAAAAATCCTGGAATGTTTTCCTCAAAAAATGTCTTTGTGACTAAAGAAAGAAAGACATGAACATCTTGGATGACATGAGGATGAGTAAATTATCAGGACATTTTTATTTTGGAAGTGGAGTAATCCTTTAAGACATTTATACTGTTACAAAAATGAGTAACATGTATATTTTAATGTTACTATTAGTTTTTACTCTATACCTTGGGGAGCATAAGATACTTATTTCAAGACCATTAAAAATCGTGTGAACTTTTTAACAGTAGTGTAGATTTAATAGAGTTGTACAGATACACTGCTGCACTAAAATGTTTGTAATTTTTTGGATAAATATTTTTTAAAAGTATAAATGCAGAAAAAAACTGTAATTGGTTATCTAAGTTACAATCAGAGAAAACTGTAAACGGTTTAACATTTATTGCCATTTTATTGTAAAATACTGTAAAATATATAACAAGTGTGGCCCGCTTTATATATAAATATAGAAAAAACATATAAAAAGGTTTTTGGAAGTATGAAAAACAATATCATTTAAAAAAAAAGTTTATGTTGGTACAATAATTAAGATAATGCATGCACTTTTACAGTAAAATTTAATTAAGACCTTCCCATAAGTCCCTCAATGTTGCACACCATTTTTTTAAACCATAACTTTTTTTTTTTTAAACTTTTTTTTAAAATTTGTTTTGTAGATTTGTAAAGTCTGTAACAGTGGTGCAGTACTGATTCTATCCACACAGTTGGGTTTAGGTCAGGCTGTTCTTTCCCTTGGCTTTGTCGATGGACTTGTGGAGAGAGCAGTCACACCTTTGCACATTTATTTCACAGATGTCTCTGTGGTTTGCCGAAATGTGGTGGTGGTGGTAAATGTCAGCTCAGAGGGAGCACACTAGACCTGACTCTGTCCTCATTACACACATCAGCAGAGCCAATGTAATTCAAGCATGCAAGCCAACACACCATAGAAACCACACCTGGCCATCCTTGTATGCATTTAGACTCTTGTTACGATGCACGAGTGAGAGACGCCCACTGTTCTGGCTGTTACAGCTGGATGGGGCAGTGGTCATCGAGCTCACAGACACCACATGAGTGAGTAAGACAGATGGGGATTGCCTTGTGGTTTGGATATACAGATTTATGATAACAGGAAGTGTGGCTGGGAATAAATTGTCTGCGAACTATGCGTGTGTCTGTGTGGGAGAAGATGACAAAGTGCTGGGCGGGACGGTCTCGGAGCTAAATCCTGAAAAGCTGAGAGCTTGTTGGCTCACCGGGTCCCAGCGCAGCACGTTGTTGTTTGAATTGATTTTGTCTTACTTAAGCTCCCTGCATTGTGTGTGCTGCTGTTTTGTGTCCTTGCTTTCACTTTGAACCCCAATTCATCTGTCACAGGACCTCAGCTTGTCTCTCATATATCTTGAGTACTGTCTGAAGATGTTCTTGTCATTTGACAAAATTGACAGGTATCAGAGATTATTGAATACAGTGCCTTATCTAGGGATGCTCAAAACTGCTCAATTTCAAATCCAGCTACACTGTATAAAAAATGTGTTGTCTGAACTATTGAGTTAAATGAATAAGTCAAACAACTCTTTTTCAATGTGATGTTTGCAAAGTATCTTTACGTAATAGGGTAAGACTTTACAATAAGGTGTCATTTGTTAATATTAATGTATTAACTAATAGGAATGAACAATGAAAAATAAATTTATTATACTTTTGATTCATCGTAAACGTTAAAATACAGTCCTTCATTGTTTATGTTAGTTCACAGTGTATTAACTAATGTTAATAAACACATTTGATTTTAATAATGCATTAACAAATGCTGAAATTAACAGATTAATACATGCTGTAGAAGTAAGAACTAATGAACCTTATTGTTCAGTGTTACCAAAAGTAGTGTTGTTGTAGTGTTGCTTTGAATGGTCGGTCACACTTTATATTAGGTGGCCTTAACTATTATGTACTTACATCAAAAAATAAGTACAGTGTACTTAATGTGGTCATATTGCATTGCAAAACACTTTTGCTTCTATTAAGGTGGGATATGGGTAAGGTTAGGGACAGGTTTGGTGGTATGGGTAGGTTTCAGGGTGGGTTAGGGTGTAAGGCATGGATCAACAGTGGTAATTACAGAAATTAATTACAAATGTAATTACATATAGGTTTTAAAAAATATATAAGTATAATGTAAAAACATGTATGTACACAATAAGTACATTGTACCAAATGATTAATTTAAATGTAAGTACATAGTAGTTAAGGCCACCTAATGTAAAGTGGGACCGAATGGTCAACTGTAGGCGTAGGTAGCTACAGATTTCTTGAATTTGATTCTTGATTTTAGGTGAGAAACATATTGAGAAGTCAATTCCATGTTGATTTTTTACAACGGTTTTTATGCATTTAACTGTCATCCTTTAAAATCTACAGTTATTTTTGCACATTCACTTTTTCCATGAGTCGAAATAACCCACAGGAAGTTGAAAGGCATTGAGCTATGCTGTTGTTTTATCACATTACAAAAATGTCAAAGCTACATTTTACTTTGTTGCAGTTTACTGTCTTGGCAATATAGTTCTCACATAGAAAAACAGGAAATTCAATTTACTGAAGACAGCAAGAGTTTTATCTTCAAACCTTTGTTGTTTGCCTTTATTATAATAATAATAATAATAATAATAAAAACAATCTTTGAAAACTAATAGTCAAAACTTGTCTCTCCAGACTTCCTCTCCACAGTGAGAACACTGAAAAACATGTAATCTTGACATGTAAATTGAGCCTTTTTATCAGTGGCTTATTCACAGCCAATTGTAATTCTAGTTATTGGCCCAATCCCTTTCTGACAAATAATACCTTTCACGTTTTATCCACTGGGCGAAATTTATGCAGGTTTTTGTCTATGTGAAAATGGTTTTTGGGGGGCTTGTGAACACTAAGCACACTATCTGCGCTCCCCACAGCCGTCCCTTCATTTCTCATTCTCCCTCGCATCTTTTGCGTCTTCGCCTTTTGTTGCTTAATTTTTCTCCACACTATGCTGAGTAAGTTAAACATAATGGGAGTTCTACTCTCAAAGCGGTGCTTGACAAAGCGCTGGAAGTGCAGTAGGTGTGGATTAGGATTTCTAAAGTGGAAGCAAGGCCTCGGAGTCCCCAACCGATGCTCCTGTTTGGAGCCTCTGGACACACAGGAGGCTCAAAAAGGTGAAGGAGAAGATTTGCAGAACAGCAAAGAGAAAAAATAATGTCAGAGATTGAGAGAAGAAAAAAAGGACAAGAAAGAGAGGGGGAATAAAAGTGTCCCTTTGAGAGAAAAGCAAGGATAAAGAAATGGATGGATGAAACAAATTTCCATGCACTGTGAGGGGGAAAAAAGGGATGTGAGGGGGCAAGGCTGTGTGTTATTCCCAGGTGGAGAGTTCATAAACAGAGCCTTTTATCACCTGCAAAAAGACTGTGAGGAGGCAGGGGCCTTGGGCCCCTCAAGGGAAAGACACTCACTGGCCCTTTATTGACTGTCCGCACTACAGCAGGAACACAACACGGCAGAAACACAAACAGAGACTATGCTCAACTTCTATGCAGTTTAAGACTCTTGAATTAGAGCTGCACAATTCTGGATAAATTTAGAATCACAATTTCTTTGTCTCAAATAGAGATCATGATTCTCCCACGATTCTGAACTAAACAACAACAAAAAAAGTGTTACAAAATATTAATTGCTGCAGTCTATTTAAAAGTGATTTAATGTTTATTAATTTAATATTTGTTTATTAATTTTATATATATATATAATATGTGTATTTTAAATATATCATACTTATTACACCAATTTTTTTTTTTATTAAAAATTGGTTTGAATGAATGATTCAATGACTCACTCATAAATACTTGTTTCATTACTGGATGAATTAGCGTTTTTAAACAAATTTGTTGAATGAATGATTCAACGACTAATACATTTTTAACAGTTACTTGTTTCCACATAAGTGGCGAAAAAATGCAGTCAACACAAACGTTATTTGAAGCGCCAATAAAATGCTTTCAAAAGATGATGTGCTCTATTTTGATCGCTACCATAGACATCAATGTTTATATCTGAACTATGACCTTTTATCCCAGTGTTTCTGTGATAATATAAATGACTATAAGACAAAAAATAATACTGGGTAGTTGAAAAGACTCTGGCAGTGCGAACACAGATTTGAATACGGTAAGACTTTTTCAAAGCTTTAATAGACACAGAGAATTATTGCCATTTCAAAATGAGATTGCGTGGGTGTTTGAATCATGATCACGATCTTTTAACAATTAATCGTGCAGCTCTACCTTAATTTTTTTTTAGCACAATTTTATTGATTTTTAAATCCTAATGTTTTCATTTAATTTTTCTGATAATTCAGAGCTTGTATCTTTGGTTTCAGGTCAGTCACGAGGCTTCCTATTGCTCAAGGACTGTACACTCTTAAAAATAAAGGTGTTTCACGATTGTCACAAAAGGTTCTTTGTGCAAAAGACAGTTCTTCAGATTATAAAAAGGTAAAAAAGAGATGGTTCTTCGTGGAACCAAAAATGGTTCTTCTGTGGCATTGCTTGAAGAACCCTTTAAAGCACCTTTATTTATAAGAGTGTATCTAAGCTATAATTTACAGTTAGCTGGTCAATTTCACAAATTGTAATGCGGCTGTCTGGAATACTCTATTCTGATTGGTCAATTGCAGCATTCAGACGTCTGATACCTTCTAGTATTGGCTGTTGTCCGTGGCAAAGCTTTATATCAGTCTGCTCCTTCGGGTAACTAAAACCTGCGCTACTTTCATGTTTCTCAGATCACACCACACACTCACTTTCTGTGTGTTTCATACAAACACATCTTGCACCATCTGGCGTCTTAGTTATCGATTATAGTGAAAATGACCTCAGACAATTAGTATTAGTATTACTGTAATGTTGTCGCAATGTTAGGGGCCATTCATACAAAACACGTTTTTGCCTGGCAATGAAATGGGGAAAAAAATGTCTTATGGTGTGTTTTCTACTACTTCTAACTCCCGCTTACTACACAAGTCAATAAATTTGCTGTTCTGTACATGGTATATTAAAAAAATAAAGAAAGATACAAAAGACATGAAAATAGAACGTTGTGTGAAATTGGATGCCCAGAATAATGTTCAAATATATTGTTTAACAGCCATTATATACAATATTTCATTGTAGAATGCCACAATTGACCAATCAGGATTGAGTATTTTGAAAAGCCATGTCAAGTTGAGATATTTAATAGCACCAGCTGAGTTTAGCACTGCCACGCTGCTACCAGTCAGCTCATCTTAGCACACGATGGCCCCATTGTCAACAGCATGATTAATATTTACTGTGCTCTCTTTCCATATGCAGCACTCGCTAGAGACGTCCAGCTCTCAACAGAGAAAAAAAAAACAATGTGTGTGTGTTTGTGTGAGTTGTACTCTATTATTGTTCTTCATGCATGCCCTAGAGCCACAAAAAACAACAAACCAGCAAACAAATAAATGACAGACTCATCAGAAGAGGCTTGAGTAGGATGCAGGAAATGAGGGCTGGTGAATAAAGGATGTGAATTCTGTCTTGAAGGCCAGGAGATTTCCATTCTCGCTCGTATCAGAAGAGACACTGAACGTTGGTCCCTTACTGTGCGTCCCCTCTTCTTTCATTCTCTCCTGGCAGACTAATTACAGACACTCACAATGTGAGCGATGCACAGGATGCACACTTCACAGAATAATACAAAACAAAACCTGGCTAAAGGGATAGCGCATATCTTAATTACAAATCTGCTCAAGAGTCACAGAAGATTCCTTTTGTAGGTCCCCAAAAGGCGATCAAATAAGCCATTCAACTCATCCAGAGTGCTTCACCTGGATCTTATTGTTGCCGCAGGTCGGCGTGCGGATCATTTAAATGGGATCTCTTGATTCATTACGCTTCTATCAGTCACACCACACTGTTTCGATGTAACAGCATGTACTGATTATGCAGCCACTTAGGTTTGATCTAAAAACTCTGTTAAGTCAGCTCATTCACAACACTGCCTCCCTGTGGTCCTACAGTATCACTCTAGAAACAGTTTGCAGAGGTTTCAGCGGGCCTGAAAAGTGTTTGGTCACTTTTGGACTTGTCACACTTGATGTCTACATGTCACTAGGTTAGATACTGTACAAAACTAAGCAGCATCTTCAAACAAATGATGCTAGAGCGTTTCTCAAAACTAAATTCTCTTTTCCGAGGAATTTTGGCAGTTACTTTTAGCCAAAGTGATTTCTACAGGATGTATAAAGTTGGCTTTTGTTAAATTTACATTATCCGTGGACATGCTTCCTGTTGATGTTTTAATCCTTAGCACGTTTTCATTCTTTCATTTTTGCATTTCTGTCTGCCTTTTCTCTCCCACACCCTTGCTCTCTCGATCTCTCCCCATCTTTCATCCTTTTCTCTCCCATTTTGCTCCTATTCTTTGTCCTTTCTGTCCTGTGTCTTCACAGGCAGATTGACTTGCTTCATCTTCTTTCCTTCACATTTCAGCAGCAGCCCATTTCAATTCTCATCTCTCCTTCAAAGGGTCTTTCACTATCCCCCTCTCACTCCCTCGCTCTCTGGGGAGTGTGGAGGGAGAGAAGAGGGCAGCCTTGAAAGACAAAGATGAAAGAGAAAAGAAAAAACAAACACGCAAACAAATAAACCCTGCAGTAAAACAGCTTTTTCCATCTTGGTCGTGGCAGGAAAGCCACAGCGGAGGCAAACCGACAAGGAGGTAATGTACACATACAGCCATAGCGCTTAGAACGCTGACCCATATTGCACAGAGACCAAGGCGAAGCGCTCTGCGCAGCTAATATTGTGTTTTCTGATGAAGATGCTGAGAAGTGATTGCTCGTAAACGGTTATGTAACCTTTTTAGCTGATTTCGTCAGCTTTTTCTGTATGCTATTTACAGAACAATATCTGAAAAATGATCCCTGCAATCTATCATAGCCTGGCAGGTGATAGAAAGTATTTTCTGTAGTTATTGAATTACTGGTAAGCAGCATCTTAAAGGAATAGGTTACCCAAAAATGAAAAAATCGTTTACTCACCTTGCATGTGTTTTTTTTAAAACCTGTATGGCTTACTTTTTTCGGTAGAATACCAAAGAAGATTGCTAAAAAGGGCAAAAATGTGTCATAAAGGTTGTCCATATGACATGTACACTACATTTTAAAGGAGTCATGAGATTTCCCTTGATCTTTTGACATAGAAGAGGTTTTTGTATGATTAATACTTCCTCAGAAAATGGCTCGTTTTGGATCCGAGGTGCAAGGTGATGTCAAACTTTGTGCAGTCGTTTGCATATACTGCCTCTAGAGCAAGACATCGCTGAATAGTCTTCTTCTCACCATAGGCCCCGCTCTCTGGCGTTCAGTTGCTTAACGGCTGACACTTTATTTTGCTGAATGGGAGTGTTGTGTATGGTGACCACCTGTGCCGCTTTGCATCACATGTTGAGAAAATATCCCGCATTTTCATCAGTCTGTTGGTTTTTAATTATCATAATAAAAAAAATGTGCATGCGTTCTTTTGCCTTTTTTTAATCCAGAACCACCGACGGAAATGGTCAAGCGCACACAGAAAAAGACAATATTCTTCATTCATTTTTACTTATTTAAAAAGATCGATGCAGCTTTTAGATGAAACTTTCTTCTTATTTTAATAGTTTGTTTGAGGCTGTTTCTATGGCATTATTTTAATGGCAAATTTGTAAACGAAGCAGTGTCATGGAAAGTTCACAAAGAAACATTTGTTGAAAGATGAAGCGGTACTAGATCTGACTGCAGCTGCATCACAAACTGTAAGTAAATTATTTCATAATGATTGGTCTGTAAATTACCATTTTATTTTGATCATGTTGTCAATACACTTGCAGGCAATAGCGAGGGGGCGTTGATACCGTTTCCTATGCAATGACGTTAGCCAATCATAACAGTGGCTGATAACTGGCAAGCCTTAAAGGGGTCATCGGATGCCCATTTTCCACAAGTTCATATGATTCTTAGGGGTCTAAATGAAAAGTCTCTAATATACTTTGGTTAAAAATTCTCAATAGTAGTGTAACAAAACACCCTTTTACCTTGTCAAAATCAGCTCTGCAAAATATCAGCTCATTTTATTGCATGGGCCCTTTAAATGCAAATGAGCTCTGCTCGCCGCGCCCCTCTCTGCTGAGGGATTATGAGCTGTAATGTTTACTTTAGCCGCATTTAGCCGCGTTTGTCTGCAAAACTTGCTAACAAGCACATTATTAAGAAAGGCCATTTGCAAAGATGCATAAAAAACCCTCATATTCCCTTCTGCTGTGGGTGAAGCTGCATCACGAATGATTCACACCAACATAGATGCATATGTAGATCGGGATCAGTGCTTTTCTTTTTAAAAATGAAAGTAACGTTGTCCTCTGCCTCTTAAGCGGCTCAGATGTCAGGAATAAATGACTACTGCTATGTTCATTATTGCATCCAACAACAGAATACCTCAATCGCTCAATTAGAGTCTTCCTCTCCACAATGGCGATCGTATACGGACTGTTTCAGCTGGGTGAGGGCGGGTCTAAGGTAAGGCGCTGTTTCGTCACAACACCATGAAGCTGAGAATGACCTGATTTTAAAAGGGGGATATTACTTTTAAAGATAAAAAAAAAACACTGGGTGGATTTTTATCATTGTAGGGTGGTTGTGTACACAAACCAGGGCCCACCCCTTAAAACAGGTCGTCAGAATGAGGGGTGAAAATATATTTTTTTCTACATATTTATTAGTTTGTGTGTGCAAAAAACTTCAGTAAGATTATATGTAAACCTCATGGAACATATTAAAATACTAAAAAGTCCATGTCATGACCCCATTTTTTAACTAATGCAATAGCTTTGTGTGAGGAACAAATCATCCTAAAAACCTTGCTTGACAACTGTGGTCACCATTCACATTGTACAAGAAAGAAAATCACACAGGTTTAGAATGGCATGATGGTGAACAAATAATAACAAAATTGTCATTTTTGTGTGAACTTTCCCTTTAAATGTTCCCTAAATCTCCATTAGAAATTTACCCCACTGGGGAGCGCTTCCTTTGGGAAATCGACTGTGGTAAAGGGTTCAACAACTCCATGTCTTTCTCGTTCTTGTACATCTGTTCCACACATTGTCTTTCTCTCTCCCTCTTTTGTTTTGTGTGAGGGTTTAATGGAGTCTGGTCAGAGGGATGTAGTGGGGTCTAATGAGGGCTACATCGCAGACGCAGGCCGATGTCAAATGTCTGGCCTTATTTACAGGTGAGGGCCTGCAGGACATGGAAACGGGCACAGAGAGTTAATTAGGCAGGAAGGTAAGGTGGTCAATGATGGGCAGCCCCCATATATAAACCCCCAGCTGCTCTAATGTTCATGCACACACACAGCTGATGGGGAAGGATACTTGACCTTCAGAGCTGGCAAACATTTCCTATGGTGGCTATACCAGCAGTTTTTTTTGTTTTTGTTAATATGCCTGTGGATTTCTTTTTTTATTTAATTGACTTGAAAAAAAAAAAACTATTTATACAGTATTATATATAAATATATTGTTATTTTTCGTATTTATTAACATTTTTGCTGATTTTTTTCAGTGGTGTACATGACTAATACAATGCCACTGTGCAATTCTTAATGACCCTAGTAAAATTTGTAAATTGTAATGTGAAATAACACACTGGAGACCAGTGTTGGGTGTAACGCGTTACTTTGTAACGCGTTACTGTAATAATATTACTTTTTTCAGTAACTAGTAGTGTAAGGCATTACTCGTCTGAAAATTGTAATATTATTACAATTTTCCCGAGCTAGTTACTTGCGTTACATTTGCCAGTAGCACCTTCATCACACACAAGGCACACGACAACACAGAGAACAGAAGGGAAGGGAAGGGGGGCGTGAATGGAACAGTGATTGGTCTGGGTTTGGCACGAGGTATCATTGAATTACCATCAACGATTGGTCGACACCCGGCAGCCAGCAGCAGAGCGGCACTTGCAAATAGAGACCTGCAAACCCGCGGGACCCAACGCAACAGTGCGGTGCGGGACAAAACTTGATGGACAAGTGCGTGTGCTGGTGCGGGCGGGTGGAGACTCGTGTGTGTGTGCGGGATGCGGGAAAATAAAATGATTCGCGGGACTCCCGCAATATAGAAATATCTAAACATAAAATATCTAAAAAAAAAAAAAAAAATGTTATTCATCTATTGCACAAAAACAGCAAGAACAACATATATGATTAGAAAGAGCAAGAATAGGCAGTTTCGATTTAAAACTTGTTTGCAGCATGAGCAATGTAGCCATCGGCTGATTTTTGGAACGCATCGCCAATCAATGGTGTTTAAGATAGAATTCACTCACTGCTCAAAAGTTTTGAACAGTGCTGAATATTGCGTGCTTACGAATCACAACACACGTAGACCTTTATGAAAGATTAATTGTGCATAGTATCCATTGTTATAAGACCTTTATGAGATCGCGTATGCACTGGATGCACGCAGTAGGTCATGCTTTTTTGTTAAGAATAACAGTTTTTTGTGTAAAAAAAGAAATGTAACTAGTAATATAACTAGTTACTTTCTCCAGGGAGTAATAAAGTAAAGTAAGGCATTACTATTTTTGAGAGTAATATGTAATATGTAATATATTACTTTTTTGAGTAACTAACCCCAACACTGCTGGAGACTATTGTTAGATTTCATCACTGAGATCGTTTCTTGTCACTAAAGGCGGAGATGGGCTAAAATTTATGGTCTTTTGCCTATAAAAGATGGCATGGGAAGACAGCCCTCACCACAGACTTGACCACATTATCACCAGTCCCTAATAAAAGGAATGTCACATAAAGTGCACTGAATGTCATTATTAATAAATCACAATTGTTGGAAATTGACCCTTGATCCAGATCACACAGCAAGGGAAAATTCACTAGAAAGAAAGCCCTGTCCATTTATGTCAGTCATGGCCCACAATCCAGCACTTTATTACTGAAAGAGACAATTAACCTTTTTACACTGACGTCACTCCCCAGTGAGAGAGCATGAAAAACACACAGTTGAGAATGATTCACGAGATTAAAGATTCTGAAATTTGTGTAGCAGGCATTCAAGTGATCTGTGGTAAACTTTTAAATGACAGGTGGTATATTATAAATTCATAAATTTGACTGATGTTTGGCCCAGATTTATTATAATGGAGATTATATATTGTCATTTTAAAATGTTTTATTAAAATTTAACGCCATTATTTCTCACACCAGTGTCCGTTTTAGAGAAGGTACCAGGCCATGGGCTTGTTTCATCACTCTTTATATTGTTAGTTGAATTTTCTTGCATCAAATACTGTTGGAATCTAGTTTTACTTGATCTTCTTTTCCCCACAAATTCCTGCTGTTGCAGATCCACAGAATTACAAAAAAAGTGCTACTGTACCTTTAAGACTGTGTATATATAATAGTGTAGTTCACATTGTTCTTTATCATAGCTGATGACTAAATAGTTGTTGCAAATAGGTAATTGTGCATGATCATATGTGACCCTGGACCACAAAACCAGTCATAAGGTTAAATTTTACAAAACTGAAATGTATACATCATATGAAAGCTCAATAAATAAGCTTTCTATTGATGTATGGTTTGTTAGAATAGGAGAATATTTGGCCAAGATATATCTATTTGAAAATCTGGAATCTGAGGGTGCAAAAAAATCTAAATACTGAGAAAATCACCTTTAAAGTTCACCAAATTAAGTTCTTAACAATGCATATTACTAATCAAAAATTACATTTTGATATATTTATAGTAGGACTTTTACAAAAAATCTTCATGGAACATGATCTTTACTTAATTTTCTAATGATTTTTGGCATAAAAGTAAAATCAATAATTTTGACCCATGCAATGTATTTTTGGCTATTGCTACAAATATACCCCAGCGACTTAAGACTGGTTTTGTGGTCCAGGGTCACATATGGTATGCTTATTGTAACAATGTCTGTATTAATTGTTTTCAGTTTTTTTTTTTGCCATAGGCTAATTGATTTGACCTGGAACTTGTGAATGAAGTACACTGCTGTTCAAAAGTTTGGGATCAGTAAGAATTTTTTTTTTTAAAGAAGCTTCTTATGCTCATCAAAGTTCAATATATTTGTTATGGGATATTATTGCAATTTAAAATAACAGTTTTCTATTTTAATATACTTTAAAATATAATTTATTTCTGTGATGCAAAGCATTTTTTATCAGCTATTACTCCAGTCTTTAGTGTCACATGATCCTTCAGAAATCATTTTAATATGCTAATTTATTATTAATGTTGGAAACAATTGTGCTGCCTATTATTTTTTTGGGAACCTGTTAGCATTCTTTGATTAATAAAAAGTTAAAAAGAGCAGCATTTATTTAAAATTGAAATCTTTTGCAACAATATAAGTCTTTACTATCAATTTTTATAAATGTAATGCATTGTTGATGAATACAAGTATTAAATGCTTTCAAACAAAGAAAGAAAAAAATACTGACTACAAATTTTAAATGGCAGTGTATATTTTCTATTTTAAATAAATACTGTTCTTTTTAACATTTTATTCGTCAAATAATCCTGCAAAAAGTGTCACAGATTGCAAAATATTAAGCAGCACAACTGTTTCCAACACTGATAATAAATCAGCATATTAGAATGATTTCTGCAGAATCATGTTTGATCTGGAGTAGTGATGCTAAAATTCAGCTTTACATCACAGACATAAATTCTATTTTAAAGTATATTACAGTAGAAAACCACTATTTTAAGTTGCAATAATAATTCACAATATTTCAGTTTTCATCCCTGTATTTTTAATCAAATAAACACAGCCTTAATAAGAAGAAAAGTCTTCTTTAAAAAAACATAAAAAATCTTACTGATCCCAAACTTTTGAACAGCAGTGTACTGTATGTCTATAGAGTAAAACTCTGTTTTAAGTGGAAAATCCTGTTTCCAGGTTCCACAATCCTGTGCATTCTCAGGTAACTAAAGTATTTATAAGACGTAGATGGGGAGAAGGAGAATATAATCATATCATATATACTTATTTTTAGAAATACAAACAAGATTTTGTTATCTAGCTTAGAGAAAAGCGTTCACAGTTTTGAGTTTATCTGACAACTTTTAATTCCATTTAAGAAAAGTCTGAAATATATTTGATTATTATTCCCAGCGCAGCTGCACAGCAAATGAAAAATATAATGTACAGAGTACTTTGGGATCATTGCTTAAATCTTGTTTACTTATAGCTCTTTTTGTGCAAAGTGCTTTATCTTTCCGAAATGTGATAATGTGTAAAATTCCACATGCTGTTTTAAACCACTTGGATGCTGAAAAAAGAAATGGTAAAGCAAATTAGCATAGCTGGTTCTTGTTGGGGGATATCAGGGGCAAACATTTGTATTGGTTCATGTAATCTTTGTTCGTTTATGCTGCCAGTTTGTTGATGAGTTTATTTTTGAGGGCATTCACTCGCTCTCTTTTCCATCGAGGTTGAGGTGGCTTCTCTGAGCACCATTGTGGGTGAGCCGTGGTCAGTGCAGCCAGTCTAGCCTCAGCAATACCGAAAGCCGGGTGCACAAGAGTCACTAGTTATCCATGCAGTATCCTGAAGTGGAAACAGCTTGATTTGGGAAGGGTGCCTATGCTAGCAGCCTGCGTGTTTCCGTCCAAATGAATGTGTATCGATGTGTGTGTGTTTGTGTTTGCAATGCGGAAGCCGCACTAGTATAGAGGAATGTGCTCTTCTCTATGTGTCTTAATTGGATGGACTCCGGACCCTGGGGTCGGCCCACCTGCTCCTCTCATTCTGGGGGAGAAGAGAGAGCCAAAAAAGTCAGAAGACAGTGTTATTTGATTTAAAAGATAATACTGAATGCTGCGTAATGGTCAGATATCGCCTCCTACAGGTTGGCAGTAATGGAATAGCCATATCAAGAAACTTCTATATATCGCTTATAGTATTTCAAATATTTGGCACTAACTGATATATTTTAATCTCTGTGCCATTGTAGACATGTTGTATCTAATCTAACTAACCTGAGGTACAAAATAATCAGATGTAACCCTATTGTATAAATACATAATTTAACAAATAAACATCTGCAGAAGAAGAATTTAAAGTATATTCTTTCCTCTAGAGGTTTTAGATTTTCCATCTTAGCGTTCACATATCGAACTAGTTAGTAAATATACAAGATAAATGAAAGCCAAGTCTCGGGGTCAGTGGAAACGTCACACGATAAGGTTTATTTTTATTGTGGCTCATCTATTATGAATGAGATAGAAAGGGTTGCTGTGCAAGGGTCTGGCCTGGTAAATATTTTGGCATATGGGCACTTAATATTTCATGGTAGATGAGGGCTGGTTAGGTGATGGACACTGGTGTGTCGCTGTCCCGTTTTAATGAAGAAGTTCACCCAGCCAGCACCTATGTGGCCCCAACCTCTTTTTAAGATGCAAGGAGAATGAAAGGGGGCGGAAGACAGCGTGTGTGTATTGTTTATGCGTGTGTGTGTGTGTGCATTTGTGTAAAAGAGAGAGTGAGAGAATGAGATGCAGAGCTACCAGGCTGACGGAGGCAATTAGATCTATTATTAGTCCGACAGTGGAAGGATTGATGCACACAATAGTCGGTGTGTAAGCAGAAAGCCGGGGACGTGAACAAAATTTTAATAGTGAGAATCTCCTAGATTATAGAGGCCTTCATTAACATTTTCACACATGGCTGCTTAACAAATGAGAAAAGAGCCCCACCATACAGGCAGATTTATCGGGCTCTTACCACCAGGTCTGTGCCTGCCCGCCCAACAGCTCACTCGTCACCTTTTTAAGCCAAGAGTGGAATAGAATCCGCGTGGAGGCAGAGGATCTGAAACAACAGACCAGCCTCTAGAGCTAAGCTTTATTTTTTTTGCCACAGTCAAACTATCTTTCTCATTTCAGGGATCAACAATAAGAATGAACCGCTGACCCAGGGACAGTGCAAGAGAGTTTCAGGCCAGTTGACAGAACAGTTGCTTGCCCTTTTGGGCCTGTGCCATGTTGCTACTGCAAATCTTACATATGTTGTTCTCATACAGTACATCTATTTGTGTGTTACAGATTTAAACAACATTTAACAATCTATGACAAAGAAACAGCAAGAAAAACAATGAATTAAAAGTAAAATTTTAACTTAAAATTTAAATTTGAACTGAAACAGGAAGACAGGGCAAGACATATCAAGCATTCCCTCCTTTTTTAAATAGCCAATAGCTTTTTGTTTATCTCACAGCTTGGGCCAGAGCCATTGAGCTCGGTAAAGCTGCATTTGACAGCGTATAACAGCCACAGCCTCATCTATATCGCTATAAAATATAGCATTCTGTATAGAATTCAAATGGGTCCAATACATTTTCTGGTCTGCGCTGATTCATGCATATGATCTGCTCTGTGCTATCGTGATCGAAGCAGACTGTGTGCGTACTGCGGTGGTTTGCGTGACACGGCACGAAACCAGACTTTATTTGGCCCAATGGAAAGCATATTTGCACTGTCTGAATTGTTCCCTATCCCCTTATTAGTGCACTACGTGCCATTCACCATACAGAAAATACAAATTCTGTGAACAATTTCAGCCGCAGCTTTAGCGTCTGTGTAGGGGGCAGGACACTTCGGATTTTAGAAAGCATTTGATTGGACAAAGTTTGATAAGAATCAAAATTGTTGATCCATATTGTTAGAGACTGTAAGTTTTGAATGCTAATATCTTCTAAATGCAAATTTTGTCATTGTTTTGGAGCACACTAGCTTATAGATAAACCTAAGGCTAACATATTAATACTAAAAACCAGAAAACTTACATTTTGATTTCATGGGGACTTTAAAGTAGAAGAACTAAAATAGTATTTTCTTGTAAAACATGCTTCAGTAATCTGTTTTATTTAGAAATATTTGTTTTTTAATTGTAGATAAGGTTTTGTTAAAATATCAGAAGTTTCTTAATTGTCTTTGTGTATGTTTAGAACTATTTAAAAAATCTGTATATTTTAAAAACTATAAATAAAGTGCATTTTGAGCTTAAATATTGCTGTTACTTTGGTAGCAATTTTATGTTTGTAAAAAAATGTAAAGTAAAAAAAAAAGAAAAATATATTTTTGGTAGCTAAATAATGCATTACTTATTTTTTGTTAAAGAAATTAGGTTAGGTTAAGAGTTTTGTAAAAATTGAAGAAATAACTTTTTTTACATTTCTATTTTCATTAAATGCTTAAAGGGATATAAAATATAAATATGATATCTAATCAATATAAAAATACATGAGAATTAAAAATCTTTTGAAAAATGTATTAACTCTGCATTTTTCCACTCAGCTCCCCACTCTTCATGCACATGCAACACACTCAGGCTGGCTATTTGAAACATTAGCTCTGGGAATCATAACTTCCTCCTGTGATCCTAGGTTGAATTCGGTTGAAATCCTCACGTGCTTCAGATGATGTAGCGTTCCCACCTGCTGACTGTTTTGTGAGGGGAATTTTCCCTTCCTGAGAGCTTCATTCAAATGAAAAATAGTACGCTGCCATAAGTGCAGGCATCAACAGAGCGGCAGCCAGAGATCTGGAAGAGGTGACATATTGGAAGGGAAATGGATTATACCCCATTAGTTCTATATGATTTCTTGAGGAAGCAGGAGGACTCACTTCCACGTCTGTCTCGGCAGTTTCGCTGACTCACTCATACTTTTTGGAGATCTGTCGGAGTCTTCCTCTTACATAGAGCGAGTGATAGGTGTGGAAAGGTGGAGGAGAACTCTGAAGCAAACACTAGATAGTCCAATTATCGGCTGCTAGTGGAGTGGGGCTGTCAGGCTTTGCGATTGGCTGGAGACGCAGGGTTCCATCCCTCCTCCCTCTGGCAGTCAGGTGTGAAAAACTCGGTACTGCAGATACAGGAGGTGGAAGGCTTGTTTTGGCCTTGTGCCAATCTCTTCTCGGTATCAATAATGAACATTTTAAAGAACAGCTTAGGCAAGGAGCAAACCTGCCTAATGTCCTTAAGACAAAGGGAGATATTGCAGCGGACAGGGGGCCAGAAATCAATTTCCCATTTGCTGCTTTAATTTGGGCGTGATGGGTGGAGAGATTAGGGCTGCGGGTACCTGTAAGCTTCTTTTGGAAGGGCCATACCTGACGCCGGGGGTCTGCCCAGCTCGACCCCGTGCTAATTAAAGTTCTGGATTGATCTGCAAACAATGTGATACCAATCTGTCCTCCACAACCCCAACAAGCACATCTTCCCAAGCCAACATCTTGATAATAGGCTCATAAAGCAACTGCTAATGGCACTTTCTGGGCCCAGCCCTGTCAGATCACACTCTTAAGGTTTGTTTGCTTATTCTGCACCTTAGAGGTGGCATACCACACTATGTATGTCTGTTTGGGTTGCTGTGTTTGGCTGTCCTCTAAATTTTGAGTGCGTCCTTTTTGTGAGCTAAGGTGTGTACTGTCCAAACCAGTCAATTGCATAGTCATGCTCCATGGCATTGTGTTTCAGGTCAAATCTCCTTGGACGTTCCCTCTGTGGTGGCTTTGCGCTTGTTTTTTGGGATGAATGATATAGAGATAACGTAGATGATATAGAAATTATATACACAGTCAAGCCTGAAATTATTCATACCCCTGGCAAATTCTGACTCAAAGTTACTTTTATTCAACCAGCAAGTTTTTTTTTGACTGGAAATGACACAGGCTTCTCCCAAAAGATAATAAGGCGATATACAAGAGGCATCATTGTGGAAAAAAATATTACTCATCTTTTATTTACATTTGAACAAAAAGTGGCATGTCCAAAATGATTCATACCCTTTGCAAACTGTCACAATCTATGGGAAAATCCAAAGTTCTATACCATTCCAAATAGTCCAAGCTGTTCTAAAGCATCCTAATTATCTTGATTTATTGGGAACAGCTGTTTTAATCAACTCAACAGGTGAAAAACAGAAGCTCTCTGCTGTTGGTTTGTGGACAGTCATGGCTAAGACAAAGGAGCTCACTGAGGACCTGTGGGACCTGAGGACTAAATTTGAAATATCATGTGGTGCGACCACTGCAGAGTGTTTTTCATTATAAAAATGTGTCCCAGATTGGCATATATGATTTACACAATTTATTTATTTTTTAACACTTAATGGTACCAACAGATATTGTATATTTCAGTTGTATGCTAATTTCCAGTTTGTACCTTTTAAAATAATTTTATCGTTTATAGTTCACACAAAAATGAAAGTTCTGTCATTAATTACTCACCCTCATATCATTCCAAACCATAAGACCTTCATTCATCTTCAAGACACACATTGAGATATTTCAGATTTTTAATATTGGTGCATCCATATTTGCTTCCTTTCCTTCTTCAAATGAACTATATCTAAGTTAATATCCATATGCTTTTCTAGTCCTCAAGAGGATTGACCCTTTTTATTTTATTTATTGACTAAACATTAATTGCAAAATGGTACATTAGTGATGTATCAGCAAAATATTTCCTAATGGGCTGAATCCATGTTTCAAAATGAGATGCACTGACAGCAGTGATTGGATATGATGTGGCCATTTTCTTTCAGAGAGGAACATGCAAGGCGCCTATGCATATTTGAGTATGTGTAAACATTCATAAGTGTGGTTTTCCTAAAGGTGCCTAGGTATGGCACGCATCTATGTGTGTCTATGCTCCTGCATGTTAAATGAGAGGCTTTTTGGAAGGGTCCCTCAGAGGAGTTAATTAAACTGCTACCGGCTGAAGCTGATGAGCCACCCTACTCTGACCTTGAGGCTGCGCTCCTCCTATGTGTGTGCAATTACACCTGCATAATAATGCTGCCTTCATGTGATATGGGAAAGATGATGCTTTCCACTTGTGAAGTGGAAATTACCAGTGTGTCGTGTTCAGGTGCTTTTGTTGTCGTAGTGAAGAGAAACATGGCGGACTCGGAATTTGTCCTCACATGCTATTTGGGTAAAAGTTTTAAAACGGTTATAAACTCCCTAATACATCTGCTACAGAAAGAAAAGGATGCATCAAAACGCAAACGATAAATGATAGGCTGTATATCTTATTGATCATGAATAGTGTAGTTTTTTTAAAGACAATACTAACTAATGGTTCTGTTTTAGCTAGCCTATATAAGTTTTTATATAAGCCTATATACGTATATATATTTTATATAGCCTATATAAGTTTTTTTTACTTTTAACATCATGGAATGTTTACCATTCAGTATAGTTCCGTTGCTGTCCGCCATGTTGAAAGGTCAAAGTTTATCCCATCTCGGCAACTCGGGTATCATAAAAAATTTCGAGCTTTCCAGTGGAAATTACAACGTGAGTGGGTGTTCATGTGCAATTTAGATGTCGGATTTTGGTATTTACCATAATTACGATAGCACATGAAGGCAGCATAAGGCCTGCCAGCAGCACCCACCTCCCCCCTGTCCCTCCCCCTCCTCTATGCTGCCACCACATGGCCACCAGACTCCCCCTCCAGTGCCAATATTGTATAGACTCTATTAGTAAGCAAATGCAAAAGGGCTGCACTAATATTGAAATTAGTGCTTATCGGCTTCTCCGGCTCTGCAAGAGTTGTATAGCCGCTATAAAAGAGAGCGTTCACCCAAAAATGAAAATTCTGTCATTAATTACTCACTCTCATGTTGTTCCAAACTCATAAGACCTTCGTTTATCTTTGGAACACAAAGATATTTTTGATGAAATCCGATAGCTTTCTGACTCTGCATAGACAGCAATGCAACTACCACATTCAAGGCTTAGAAGGGTAGTAAGGACATTGTTAAAATAGTCCATGTGACATCAGTGGTACATCCGTAATGGTTTGAACCTACGAGAATACTTTTTGTGCACAAAGAAAACAAAACTATCCAACTATTTCTTCTCTTCCTTGTCAGTCTTCGCTTTTAAGTGAGCGTTAGATGACAGCAAATGTTAAAAAAAAGAGCATAGACAATTCAATATTCATTATCGACCAGTGATAACAACTCTAATGCTGTCCAATAATGGACACAAAAATTTTTCATGTATACCGTAATGAACTAACTGTTGCGTTGCCTGACTAACTAGTTGATTGATAGGTCTTAAGGAAACCCTGTATAGCTTGACGTTTCGTGTTTTTTAGTGGCCATTCTTTGGTTCGACAGAGCAGAACAAAATGGAGCAGAATGCAGGGATCTTTGAAGGGAACTTGACACAACATCTCATAAACATTAAAAAACTGAGAGATGCAACACAGTGGGCCAAAAGATCTATCTGAATGTGTTTGGCTATAGTGGTGGTGTATGAAAGGGCAAGAATTTCAAGATGTAACTTTCTGAGAGGGTTTCACCATGCATCATGCAGCTATTTTACAGCTAAAACAGTAACTTTTTTTTGTTGGATGACTATATTGATTAGTAAAAGTACACAGTATTGCAAATTAGCAGCTTTTCTACAGTGTGCTTCGATAAGTGCTTTAACGACTAGTCCTAGCGTGATTGTTATGGTGCTCATCCAACCATGTGGCTTTTCCGAGTGTTTGGTGTGACAACAAATGCAAATGATTTCTCTGTCAGGGTTGCTTATTTTAATATGACAGGCTGGGAATTTATAAGGTTTGCTTTCTATTGGCTGCAGTTGAAGCCACACAGCTGCTGTACTGGATCACAGAATGGAGATGTACCAGTGTGAGCATGTATTCCCAGGCGTCTACTAGATCTACGACTGCATCATAAATGCATATTGTCATATGTATGAATAGACATATACAGTGTGGAAAAAAATTATTTGACCCCCTGCTGATTTTGTGTTTCCACTGACAAAGAAATGATGAGTCTATAATTTTAGTGGTTCATTTATTTGAACAGTAAAACGCACAAAACATGCATTACTAAAACCTTTGTTGGCAGTCACAGAGGTTAGACGTTTCTTGTAGTTGGCCACCTGGTTTGCACACATCTCAGGAGGGATTTTGTCCAACTCCTCTTTGCAGATCCTCTCAAAGTCATTAAGGTTTTGAGGCTGACATTTGGCAACTCAAACCTTCAGTTCCCTCCACAGATTTTGGCAGACTGGCTAGGCCACTCCAGGACCTTAATGTGCGTCTTCTTTAGCCACTCCTTTGTTGCCTTGGCCGTGTGTTTTGGGTTATACCCATCCACGACCCATTTTCAATGCCCTGGCTGGCTTCAATGCCCTGGCCCTGACCCGTCCATCATCCCTTTAATGCAGTGTAGTTGCCCTGTCCTCTTAGCAAAAAAAAAAAAAAAAAACACCCCCAAAGCATAATGTTTCCACCTCTATGTTTGATGGGATGGTGTTCTTGGGGTCATAGGCAGCATTATTCGTCCTCCAAACACAAGTGAGCTGAGTTGATGTCAAAGAGCTAGATTTTGGTCTCATCTTTTGGTCTCAACTCATTCACCCAGTTCTCCTCTGAATCATTCAGATGTTCATTGGCAAACTTCAGACGGGCATGTGCATGTGTTTTCTTGAGAAGGGGGACCTTGTGGGCACTGCAGGATTTCAGTCCTTCACGGCATAGTGTGTTACCAATTGTTTTCTTGGTGACTATGCTCCCAGCTGCGTTGAGATAATTGACAAGACCCTCCCGATAGCTGGTTCCTCACCGTTCTCACGATCACTGAAACTCCACAAGGTGAGATCTTGCATGAAGCCCCAGACTGAGGGAGATTGACAGTTATTTTGTGTTTCTTTCATTTGAAAATAATCACACCAACTGTTGTCACCTTCTCACCAAGCTGCTTGGTGATGATCTTGTAGACCATTCCAGCCTTGTGTAGGTCTACAATCTTGTCCCTGACATCCTTGGACAGCTCTTTGGTCTTGGCCATGGTGGAGAGTTTGAAATATGATTGATTGATTGCTTCTGTGGACAGGTGTCTTTTATACAGATAACAAGCTGAGATTAGGAGCACTCCCTTTAAGAGAGTGTTCCTAATCTCAGCTCATTACCTGTATAAAAGACACCTGGGAGCCAGAAATCTTGCTGATTGGTAGGGGATCAAATACTTATTTTACTCATTAAAATGCAAATCAATTTATAACTTTTTTCTAAATGCGTTTCTCCAGTTTTTTGTTGTTATTCTGTCTTTCACCGTTAAAATAAACCTACCATTAGAATTATAGACTGATCATTTCTTTGTCAGGGGGCAAACGTACAAAATCAGCAGGGGTTCAAATAATTTTTTTCCCCGCTGTACATTTCCTCCCTATTCACACACCAAAGCTTGCGGTTTATCCTGAAATCTGCAAACTTAATCATGTATGTTGTGTGGGTGAGAAGTGTTTTACTTATGGCCATTAAAAATACATTAAGAGAGCAGGCTGATGGTGGAGGGGGTAGACAGAGATGTTCTGAGATGAGCACACTGGAGAATGCCATGCGGACAGCTAGGCTTTATATTTACTGTTTCAGAGTGCAGAGCAGAAGCCCTGGTTCCCAGCCCTGTTTCCACCTCACCAGGCCAGAGGCGCCCCGCCGTGTCCGGTCTCCGCACCACATGGCGCGGGCACGAACCGCTCAGCGGAGCTGTCTTTTTGAAAAGCTCCATCCACACATGAACGGAGCGCAAACTAGGAAAAAATGTTTAGCAAGAATGGAATGTCACAGCGGATAAGCATCACAAGCTGCTCCATATTTATTATGTGCAACAATTTGACTTACAGAGAATTTAGATTAATAACGCTCAGCCCCGGGAAGTCATTTCCTTCAGAGCGAGTGATTTACATGCAGTATCGCCCCGGAGAGAAGCTTTTCCCAGGTCCTTCTTTAGTGTCAGCTGAAAATAATGACATTTAACACCGTGTCCAAGGTTAATAGGTGCTCCCCCATCTTTTGAACTCCATCCCTCTCGTGTGCTTTTGAATGTAGGAGTGGTTTTTATTATAAAGTTATGCTTCACGGGACACAGATGCGAAAGTCTTTGTAAAGGTCATCAAAGATAGAAAACTTATGCTTGACGAAACAGTCCTCTTTGGGTTTTTTAGCCTCAAGTAATTGTGTTTAGAACTCAGAGTCCAAATTACGTAGTTTGAGCGTGTACGTCACATTGGATCCCAGTCCTTTTTGTTCTGCCAGTTTGGATGCGGGTCTACGGCTGACGTTCATATTTGCTGAGCTGTGTATCAGAGGTGTTACTCATGTTTCTGTTTCTGTCTGATACCTCTGCTGCCCTAAGGGTCTAAAGGTGTTCTGATGGAGTCAGTTCTTTCCCAGAAAAGAAGAAAAAATTAGTATTTCAGCTGGAGGATGGTGGTGCACCACCCTGAATAAATATATTTTTCATGATTGCCTCTTCCCCGTGTCATATGAGTGTTTTTAACAAGCCTGACTCCCCTGCCTGGTGTGCAGGATACTTATTGATAAATGATTAACGGCTGCAGAAGGTATGAGGAGTCGGATTGTGCCTTCCTTCAGTGAGCAGACCTGCTGTTGAATATTTCATCGGCTCACAGATGTGCTGCCGATGTCTGTATAACCGATCCTGGCCCCTCAGCCCTGCTCTATTAGAGACCCGTGAACAACGATCCGCAGCCCTCGACGGCACCCATTCTTAAACCCGAGACAACGCCTAGGCTTCTCTCGACTCTCATTTCTCAATCACAGTACAACATGTCTACGGCGCCGCGAGGATGTTTGCGTCTGTTCGACGAGATCTGAACTCCATTCAGAGCTCACATCTCCACTTTTGCACTTTTGCCTTTTTTATAAGCCGAGACTGTTCTTTTCAAACGCTCTTGACCAGAACTTTCTACAAGCGACGGACAGACTTCTACTACTTGTCAAGGCATTTACTGTACTTGTGTGGTCCCGTCTGTGTGTGTTACAGTGCCATCTCCTGTCTGGGAGCCTTGGGCAAATAGGCAAAAGGGATTTGGTGAGTCTGAGTGCTGGTCTAGTTCTAAAAAATACAACTCTGATCAAAGAAGCTCCTGCTTTAATCCTCCACACTCAGCTGCCTTCCCCAAAAACACTGCCAGCCAAACTGCCCTAAAGTACTGCTGCTATTTTTACTCTTCATCATAGCACAACAGAAAAGGAAACCCTTGTGTGTGGGTGAAATTGAAGGAACAAAGCATCAGGGAATGAGAAGTAAGAGTGCGTACAGTATGTGTAGATAAGAAGGTGTTTGTATTTAGATGACCATGTTTTGCCTGTAGAATAGTGATAAACTAATTGATTATTCAGCTGATTTGGCTATGATGTGTTAATTGACTGATAACAATGTTCACTTGCCCTCTTCACAGTGCTGTTTCACTCATGCCAATTTCTGCTAGTAATTCTAGTGCTCACTAGTCTGGAAAAAATCCAGACCCTAATCTATTAAGATTAAGGGTCTGGCATCGAGCAATGAAAAGAGCCTAACTTGAGGGGCGGCACCAAGCATGCATTTGAAACTCTCACTGCACGCAATTGGATAACACCACGACCAATCACAACAATACACGGTGATACACGCTAACTGATAGATTAAACCCTTGCTGTATCCAGTCGACAAAACAGCAAAAAGGAACGATTCGAGCACGGTTTTCTGTTCCTCTTTTATATGAAAATCCAAGTCTAACTCATTCATCGTAGCGGCCAAAGCCGTTTCAAACAACTGGTGTTCATCTGTAGCCATCTTCATTCCAGACGTCGCAGCGCTGTCGTCATCGGCTTAGCTCGCCTCTGGCCTGCCTACATCAGATACACCGATTTGATTGGTTCCCAGAACTGCTTACGTAATGCAGTAACGTGCATCATTGCTCGATGCCAGAGTGTCTTGCAGAGACAATTCAAATTGTGCTCTCGCGAGACCTCTGGATTTCCAGGGTAGCTCACTATACTTCCATAGTGCTCACTATACTACAATAAAAAAATGAACTGTGATGGATCACCACCTTTATGCCATTAGTCAAATGGAGGCAATTGGATTTTAATTGAATATTGTGTAAAATAAGTAGGAATTCACTATGTGCGACTCTGGACAACAAAACCAGTCGTAAGTAGCACAAGTATATTTGTAGCAATAGCCAAAAATACATTGTCAAAAATATCAATGTTTCTTTTAGGCCAAAAATCATTAGGATATTAAGTAAATATCATATTCCATGAAGATATGTTGTAAATTTCCTATCATAAATATATCAAAACTTAATTTCTGATTAGCAATATGCACCTAATATGCATAACTTAATTTGGACAACTTTAAAGGCAATTTTCTCAATATTTAGATTTTTTTTTTTTGTTGTCCTATCCCAACAAACCATACATCAATAGAAAGCTTATTTATTCATCTTTCAGATGATGCATACATTTTTAATTTTGTTTTATGGTCACATATATGGATTTTGGCTAATATAGGCAAATTAGAAAATGTCTCTTATTAATTAAAATTCATACACAAAAATATTTTTCTTACATTTTTTGTACATTTAGATTACTTTTGCTGTTGTCCAATGCTCATTTAAAGTCTTGAAAACAATAATTAAACAATTGATTTTAGTTTTCAATGTTTATTTAATCATTTAGACAAAATAGTACTGAATTTGTATCATCATTTAGTGTTTATTTATACATTCGAATGCATTCACGTATCCTGTGGCATAATGTTCCTAGAACAGAATGACATTATTGTGAAAGTGTAAACTTGATATTTGTATTGATAGACTGTCTTTGTGCACCCATCTCAGAGACTCAATCATAATTTATCCCAGACGAATAGAGAGATCTCTTCACCATTCTGATGGGTAGGTGTCATTTTTTATTAACTGAATTGTGAGGGAATGATCAAAGTCCACAGATGTCAAGTCGTCAAAGTCACTGCTCTCATACAGAGTTATAGGATTGTGCTATGCCTCTATATAGACCTTTTTATTATGCCACACACTGCCTAGCTTTGGTTGCAGGTCTGAGAAACCGTGGCTCATAAAATAACATGCAAGATGACTTTACTCCCACCCTCTCTTTTCTCACTGTTATGTACGTGTACTTCATGGCTCATTAAAATATAAATAGGTTTGTTTACATTTGGTGAAGCATTGCTTGCTCATATGTATGACAGAATGCAAGAAGAGTTAACAGCTCTGATAGGCTGGGCTTAATTGTTTTTGCCATGAACATTAGGCAAATGCACCGGGTTTATTGCACATGCCTCGCATGTTGCTAACATCCCCTTTAAATCTTACTGCATTCAGTATCCTCCATAGATCACGCTGCCCTTGTTACTTTACAACCCTGATACGACCTTAATGGACCATAACAATTTACTATGTAGAACTCTTTGGATTTGTAACTTCTTCATTGGTAGCTTGGTGTTATTTATTCGTTTATTTAAGATTATTTAGATATAAGAGTTTGCACATTACTTTCCTCTTGGAAATGCAGTGTCATCCGCTTTAAAGCACTGCTTCTACAGTGCATGTTTTTGGCTGTAGCATTGAGCACTGTTTTTATTGTATTTATTAAATAATTTATTTTTGTGTACATCCCTATGGCCAGTATTCAGTATAAAGTTTGTTTCGGATCACAGAAGGCCCTTGTGACTAAAAGGTACATGGTTGCAATCGGAGAAAGAGAAACAAAGATTAGAAAGACTGACAGAGGACGGAGAGCTGAAAAGACAGAAATGGAGAGAAGGAAGGGAAATAAATGGCTCTAGCGACTGAGAGAAGAGGAGATGGGGGCTCAGGGTGGAGAGCTGGCCAGCTTCAGATGAAGGATGAAGGTAGGGGGTGGAGTAATGGCAATGATGAATGGCCCGTGGCTCATCAGCGTTCGCCAGGTTGGTGTGCAAAGATTAGATTTTAATACAGTGCTTTGACTTTCCACCAGTAGCAAATAATCACACAACATCCAAATTAAGTGTTGTTTTGATCAAAAATGAATCAAATATGAGACTTTGCCCTTGAACAAGAGCCCTTTAAACTATGAATGATACATTAGTTCATTACAGAGAGAACTCTGACAGGCAGAAACACATGTACTTAGGTACAGCAATTAATTGTTTCAGCATGTTCTTCCATTAAACTTATTGATAGATGGCTGTTTTTAAAATACTGTTAGAGTTTCTTCCATTTAGGCATTTCTTTAAATGTGGTGGTCACTGTAGACATTTCGCTTCTATTCATACACATGCGATATGCAATATATTGTGTTGACTATTTGACTTGAGACTTGACCGCTTTGGATTCTACTTCATTTTACAGGATATGCACTTGCTTTCTTTTTTAATTTCATATTTTATAGGGCTGTCAGTCAATTAAAATTTTTAATCTAATTAATTACATGATGTGGCGATTAATCTAATTAATCGCATATTACATTTGGCTGTGAAAATATCCTCAAAAGATTATTTAAAGCTGTTTTTGTGTTAAATGAGAAAGTATTAAGTAGACATTTCAAATAGTAGCTTTAGAAAGAAATATTTTATTTGATTCGTTATAAAATTATAAAGGTAGGTAAAGGATGGTTGAATTATCCCTTTAAATTTTATTTTATTATTATTTAATTAAATTATACAATAATACTCTAAATAAGAAAGCTAAATAAGAAGCTGCCAGCAGATGGTTGTAAATCTCTTTATGAGTCGTTCATTCATTTGATTCGTTCAAACGACTAATTCATTCAGGAATTCATAAGCGACTCACTTTTTTAATGGACCTTTGAATCATTTGATTCACATGATTCATTCAAAATGCGGATTCATTCAAAACCTAAATACTGCTATTTTGTTTGGAGATGAACAACAATACTGCTGTGACTTTAGGTAATATTTTTGTTGGCTAAACTGAGCAAAAACAGACAATAACGTGTTGAAAATATAACACACTATTCATTTTTTTTTTTACTGAACTGTTGTATAAAATCATGTTTGCACTCGTAGAATTTGTACATAAACAGCACTGATCATATGATATAAATATGAGACAGCAACTCATACAGGAGCATTTTTGCTCCAATATCTTGAATTTTAGGACATAACTGCATGGAGTGTTGTCTTGCATCATATTTGTCAACTACAGTAAGATGACGTACAGGGGGCGGGGCCAGCATGTTAACTGCGTTTAAATATTTTAATTGCGTTATTTTTCCATAACTAATTAATTAAGTTAACACATCAAACTGACAGCCCTAATATTTATATTCATGAATGGGTAACATCTTGCCAGTTAATTAAAGTGATTTTTATGTATCTATGTAGTTTTTGTTTTTAGTATTTTTCATTACTTTTATTTCTATATGTTTCTATATTGCACCAGTGGTTCAGTTACTCTTCTGACTCTGTGTTAGTAAAATACAAGGTAGTATGGTTAGCAAGGTAAAAAAAAAAAACAGTAGAGCGGATGTACCTGATCGTTTGAAGGTTTTATACTTTTAAACCGGTGTAGGAAAGGATAATCTTGACAGCCATAATGATGATATGGTAATGATGCCTGTATTTCACCCTGGTACTTTGTGTCTTTATGGCAGTTTTGAGAAGAAAAGTTTTTCTATGCCTGATGTGACAGTCTTTTTGGTTCTGAAAGAAAGAGTAGAAATTGTAAAATCCTTGACAAGTGTCATTTTACTATTTCTACCTTTTCTTTTAGAACCAAAGGAGTGTTTGGAAATGGCACTTTTTGGCAAATAATTCTGTCTTAGACCACTGTTAGCAGTGGCCTCTGGTCCTTGATGTAGTGAAAGGACGCTCCTGCCGTCTTTGCTACACACATATCCACCACCCTAGTGGCCAAGCGGGGGACAAAAATAGTATTCCGTCTGTTGCCAAGGTTACAACATTGACAACATGACATGGCCATTCATTCTCAATACTGTATCTCTCTGGCCTTCTGTGAGCACACGTCTGCTAATCTCAGGCCTCAATCTGCCCTCCTGTCTATTTTTGAAGGGTGTGGAGAGGGTTTGCATCGGTGGGGTGGTGGAGGGGGGTATCTTCCCTCTCACTCGGCACTCCGTCCCACCAAAACACGCGCGCACACACACGTACACCTCTACAGCAGCTCGCTGATAACACAGTGAGAGTTCCTGCTCGCCACCGGAGCGTGAGAGGTGTAATTGAAGCTGTTTCTATGCAGGCCCATGTGTCACTCCTCCATTTGCAGGTATGCTCTGCTGAGAGGGGATGGCACTGAATGGTAGAAGAATGGTAGTCACATTAAAACTGTAATTGAAAGATATGTTATCATGCCCGACTCTTCTCGGGAGTTGGCACTGTGTTCAGAGACAGAGCGAGAGGGGGAGGTATCAGAAGCACTCTTCCGCTAAAGGAGAAGAAAGGAGACCTCTTTTAATTAAAAAAAAGAGCACTCAAAGGGGGAACCAAAAGTTGAGACTGGAGGCATGTTTGGCATGAATAAGTTGCCCCTTGCCTTTGTTCGGTGACATTGACAAATAGAGTTCTGGGATGGAGAGAGAGAGACACTTATCTTTGATGCATAATGAAATCAAAGTCATGGAAATGAACATGTTCTTTGAGGTTCAAGGGGCTCATAGTGAACTCAAATTATCTGCTTTTGACAAAACACGAGTCGAGGCGGTGTCACACTGTGTCATTTTTAAGTACGGGGTTGGACGCCGTTGCCGTCGTCTTTCGGAGCCTCTTTATGAAAGCATCGATCAGAGCTGTTATCAGATGTTTAATTACTGACTGAGATGCTCATGCTTAGATGGCTTGATTGACAGGTTTTTAAATTCTGGCTATACAGTCAGTTTCATTACTGTGGAGCTGATGAAATCAATTCAAAAGGCAATTTGGATGCTTGAAAATCTGCTTAGAGGTGTACTGTAAGGGTCATTGGGAATATTGATTTAAACTTCAGCTTTCCTCCGATTTGCTGGTTTGAAATGGAATTAGACATTCCGTCTGTGAATCACTGGTGTTATTCAAAATAATATTGATCAAAAATACATTTTGAAGAGAAGATAGGAGGAGGCATTTACCTTTTTGATGGATTATGTTTATTCTAGATTGCACATGATTTGAGCTAAGCAACTTTATTATATAATTGCTGTCAGAACTTAATGCTGATTTGAAACGTTATTGCCTGCATAGAATATATCTGTTCCGAGATGACTGCAGAGTTGACCAATTTTTCTTTAAAGGGACAACCTTCCAACAAGCTATATTGTCACTTCTTAAGCACAAAGGTCCAGAACGCTGTTTTGTTTTTACAGACATCTCTATTTAAGACTATAGATGGAGCTGAACTAAACTTAGATGTCAGTCAGCACAAACTATTTATTTAGCGCCGTCAACATTTCTCATATTATCACAGTTTATTCCCTATAGTTTACAAAATGGTAATAAAATATGACACAAACTGTTAAACTGTGTTAGAACAAATTCACCTTGATAATGTCAGATCACTTTAATAGAGAGGTATGTAATGGATTACAGTCAACCAAAAATTCAGACAACTGTTAGTTACAAACAATGCTTAATTTTATTTGCCATGTGGTGTAAAAAGGTAGCATTAGCAATCAAAGAAAAAACACTTAAGCAAAACATGGTCAGGTCAAAGTGTCTGAATAATTTTTGGTCCCAAATTCTTATCAGTTTTACTGGTAGTCCACTATATGACAAATTTTTGGGTATATGTCACAGTTTACTTTATTTTGCTATCCTCCTTTAGTGTCCTGCACCCACTAGTAAAAGAAATATCAGAAATCATATCTGGTGTGTGATTAATTTTTGATTTGACTGTATGTGTGATTGTTGTGTAAAAAGTGGCCTTGATTCCTCACTGTAGCCTCATACATGCATTGCCCCAGGTCAACATACCTGTGCCACCATGCCTTTAGATTTTTATGTCAGGTGCCATTTTTTAGGATGTTCACATAGCAGTTTTTCCTCAGTGGCTCCTAGCAGCATTCCTAAATAGATGCAGTGATACTGTGAGGCGGAAAAGGGGGGATTTAAGAAGGAGAAAAGCGACAAAAATAGCCTTTTCTGCAGAGTTCATTTATGGGTGCCTTGAATGCATTTGAATTACAGGCGCTTCATCTGCCTTGAGCTGATTTTTATTAGCTGCCTCTTTGTGCAGGATTACAACCACTGCATCCATTTTGAGTCATCTATTTTTATGTTTAAAGCATAATTTTTAGTTAAAAAATTTCCCTCACGCACAATCTGCCCGCCCTGTCAGAACAACGCATTCACTAGTTTGTACTTAATGGGTAATTTTAATGTCACTGGCCACAAATTAAGAAACAAAGCTTGCAATTAAAAAAGTTTATTACGCACATTTGAGGCTCCTTGGTTTTAGCGAGAACTCTCTCATCCTAATGTCCTGAGAGAATGCGGCAGATATTCAAATGAGTTACTTTGTTATTGGCGACGGTGATGCTGCGCTTTCACATTCCTTAAAATTAATTCTATCCTCATGAGTAGCGTATATCACATTCATCTTGTTTCTGCTGAACACCAGTCTGCGATATCGTTTCTTAATTCATGCTGTAATTTGGCCACAGTGATGAATGCCTCGTGTTAGATAAGAGAAAATCATCTTCCCCAAACGAGAGGCCCTGGTTCATGCCACCTATACTCTTGTAGATTGTCCCTGCATTGTGTTTGCATTCAACTACTGTTATAATCAGTAGTTTTGTTTCCTTATGGACAAATCTTGTATTGTTTGAGCTACGAGCATGCATGAGTCCTCATATCTGTGCCTTGTTGAGAAGAGGTGTGATGGATGAAAAATGCCATTGACAAAGGTGAGACTTGGGAAATATCTAGGGACCAGAATTAGGGCTTTAGGCTGGGCTTTAAATACTCAGGCGCCTAACCAACTACCCAAAACACCCTAGTATAGAAACATGCTAAAAGCCACCCTTGCTTCATGACGGTGAGTTTTGCAAGGGCAAGCACCAGTTATATTTTCTTCAGAGAATGTAGAAATCTAGTTTTGAGTGTTGTTTTGCTCTTTTTGTGTGTTAAGCGTTCCCCATTACTGGCAGACATGAGAAGCACATGGCGTGGATTTGTCATAATTAAAGCAGGACTTGGCGCAGCTTCTGAGGGAGACACGCAATAAAGTCTCCGGTTTATTTAGAATACTCTCTGGTGCCTCGGGGGACTTGGGGGACCTCCTCGCACTAAATCTAGTTGCCAGAACATATGAGAGGGATAAAGAGGTTGTATTAAATTTGTTGAATCTTAGATCTCCACTCAGGCAGCTCAGTATTGCATTTGTTGGTTTCTCCAGCCCTCCTAGCCCCTTTTCTCGCTTTGTTGTATTGAATCAGACAGTGCCCAGATCCTCTCCACTGCATGAGTTGAACACTATTGAATTGCTTGGCTTGTAGATCCACAATTTTAACTTCTTTAGACCATATTGAATTTACCGGCCTAGGGATCAATAATACTTTTTTTTTTTTTTTGTGGACAGTATTGAACCAGGGGTTCACACTACATCTCCAGATGCTTGAATTGTTCAGATTGCTTTTTGAATCTGCCGGTCACACCTAGATAAAGGCGTTCACAGTCATTGTTTGAAATGATAAGCATATCAATTTATTTGAGAAACTGCATGGGAAGTCATGTTCTTACTTGCATATTCATATAAATATTGAAAAGGATCCATGCTTTAGGCCAAGTGTTTTCAAACTTTGGGCTGCAATAGGGAGTCCCCTTTAAAACCTGAAAGAACTAATTTTATGTGTGAAAAACACTATACACATCTGAATTTAATTATTTAGATTAAAATACAGTATCTTCCCTCTAGGTAGAGAAAATATACACTTAATAATTTTAATAGTCTTCTATGGCAGCTTTGCATTTAAACTCTTACAATTGCACATAATTCCTCTCATAACTTTTCTCACGCAATATAGATTACTCCTTTATATTTTATGAAAGAGGTCTCTCACAAGAGAGGGGTGTAACACTTAGCATGAAAAACCTTTGCTTTGGGTGATGGTCATGAGTAATGGCCACATTTTTTGGTCGAGGAAAGAGTAATGCTGCTGAATTGGCGTTTAGACCCACCTAAACCTGCATAAACAAATAAAAAATAGGTCGGCGCAATTCCATGTGCACTTTAGCCCAGATTTTTTCCTTTCACAGTGGGAAACGGGTTTATCGTATGGGCGATGGTTGTGCATTTGGATTTTTACCTCCAGGGTAATGAAAGGCCTAATAAATAAAAACATCAGTGTTGCAGTGAGCAGCTCCAGCATATGACTGGAATGCAGTGAGGCCTGGATGTGCACAGTCTCAGGGTGGAGGGGTGGCAGTGGCTGGCAGAGCTGATGAATGGATGGCACGCCGCATTCTGACAGAGACGAATGTGACGGCCCCGTGCTATCGGAGAAGGCGGGTCCCTGCTGAACGGGCCGCGGGGAGATCACGTGACCAGCCCCCGTTCTCCAATCAGGCTGCGGCGGAGAAAGAAGACGAGGAACCGTAGCTTGTCTGTTGGGCTCCACAATGACCTTCTGCCTCAAAGTAAGTGTCCCAGATGGCCATCTCTCACACAGAGCAAAGTGATAGGACTGGGCTGCTCTAGTCTGGATAACCATCAGCTCACTGGATTTGTCCTTCATGGGTCGTCATTAGTGTTTGGTCGGGTTAGGCGCCTGGAGACCGTCCCACAGGCATCAGATAGTTATCCCTGCTCAGCTGGAATGCAGACGGACTGAATCTGATGTATTCTCGTTGCTATCGGTACATGGTAAGGTTAGATGCCTGGAGAGCGTCTGGGGGCAACCACATTAGGTCAGTCCACCGGATGGAGAGTGTCACGGTTAAATATTACAGCATCTCATTTCAACTCCACCCAAAAGAGCGATCCTTCCACCTCTAGCCACCAGAGAATCGCTTAACGTTGCACTGAGCAGGCCCATTACAAAAAAGAACTGAGTCAATGGGAAAGGGAGATGATTAAGAGGCTTTCTGTGTTAACAGAGGAGAATATCAGGTTTTATTGAGCTCCCTTCTATTCACTAGAAGTCTGTGTTGCAGACTGAACCCGAACGGCGACCGGGCTATTAATAGACTATTGATGAGTATTGATCTCCGGCTCGCATGACACATGAGATACAATGAGCAATAGATCCCTGTGAAAAGCGGTCTTCTCTTTTAGCTTTGCACCAATTGCATATTATTATGGCCTTAGAGAATTTCTCTGATAGATTGGCCAGCTGGTCTTTCATAGTTTTGGGAGGGAAAATGGGTAAAGCACAAACTCGGATCGGTGACCATTTGTAATGCGCTCAAAGGAACTTTTAATCATCTCGCCCGCAAAGATTTTAAAACAATCGATAATACGCGCGGGATCGGAGGCAAGCGACGCCTCAACGGTAATGTGGACGTGTTTTATATGGGCGTGCGCGCAGCCTCGGTTCCTCACACAAATGGGAAGAAAAGTTCAAAGCCCTGACATACGCAATTACACATGAATTAGGGGGATAATGACCAGGGAGAGTGTGTTATATCAATAACCCGTTTAATGGTCAATCTCAGCAGGGGTGTCTGTTGACTTGTGTTGGATTTACTTTAATTGATGAAAAGCCGTATAGCAGGTGGCTTACTTGGCCTCAAATGAGAGCAAAACTCAAATAGCCAAATTAAAAACTAAATAATAGATGAGAGACACTGGGATGCGATCAGGGAGAGAAAGTGTTGTAATTATTTGCCTGTGGAAAGTGGAGCTTCTCTTGTAATGTGGCTCCTTATGTTGCAGACCGGAGTGATGAGGGATAGGTGATATACGCCGGGATTTTTCATCGTGTCCTTGCGGTGGGTTGAGTAAAGTCAAACCGCTGTCCTTATGAGAAATGATTTAAATGCAGAATGACGCTATTTTAATGAAATTAGCCACTGGAATGAGAGCCAATGCTTGTGTATTTGGGCGAGCTTGATGGCTGAGGAAAGGTTGTTGTTGTTGCGAGGCCAACTTGCTGTCACGCCGGCTGTTTGGAGCTGACATGATGCTCTGCTTTCTGCCATCCTTAATGCTGTCTCTTGCTGTCAGCACATACGTGTTAGCAAACATCCTTGGATGAGTTGAATGGAGCGGGTGAATTACTGTTGATGAAATCAGTTCTTTCTCGCTGTGAGTTTTCGTTCATCCATATTCTCTTGTAATAACAGCCTGCAGTCCTTCGGCTTTTTTCCTGGCAAACAATAGTTATTCTCGTAATGATTCAATTTTTCAACTGTCTTTGCGAATGAAAGAGACCATTTATTCTTGTTTCGCATTTTTAGCCATAATGATGAAGAATGCTAACGAGCAGCGCTGGGTGCCGGTGACGAAACGTCCACGGGGCACGGGAATCTGCATATCAAAGAGGTCCCTCAGAAGGCACACTCTGAGAAATGTGTTCGACACGACTCTCACCTCCCCGTAGGCTTCGGGCGGCAGCAGAGGATGCGTCCTAAACATGAGCCAGACATGTTTGCAACGCAGAACTCTCTATAGCATTGCCTTTGAGACACTGTCACAAGTTCATCTGTTTCGGCTTTTGTTCTTCCTACGAGTTTAAGCTAGATTTGTGAGTTGTGATGTGGCAACAAGCATCAGCATGAGGGCTCGCTGTTTGAGTCGGTCAGACTGATGCTCTGCGGCAGAATTCGAGATAAAATGCCACATGCCACCTGCTCTTCTGATTAACAAGTATGCATCTTGCTGATCCCTCAGCCATTAATGCCAGTCAATGGTAGGGTTGGGCAACATAGAACGGAAGTTGTGATCATCTTTATCTATAGAATATGGCAGCCTGAAGGCGACTGTGTGCTTGTGGAGGTGTTTGAGAAATGCACTTGCTAGACATGAGTCAGATCAGTAACCTTTATACCTTACGTAATAACCTTTTTGTAGTAATATAACAAACAGCATTGTTTTTTATAAGTAAACCAGTACACTCACCGCACGGGACTCCGTCTCATGAAAATTTCAGGCTTTTTTTTGTGGACTGCATGCTGTAATGGGGGGATCCTAAGGAGTCATCTTGTGGAGCCTTCCATTGGACCGCACACTGGTTTAGCTCTCTCTCACACAGATGGACGACGAGCCGAGGGAATCTCGCATGGAATGATCAAAACAGCTTGACATGCTGGAGGAAATGGGACCGAACGGAGAGGAGGAAGAGCAGAAGAGGAGTTAATCACTGAGCTAATGTCGTACTTCATCATCGTTTTCCTCGACGCCACTGAGCTCAGCTTCGCTCGGCCATTTCCACCACACACTTATGTCACTCTCCGGCACAGATGCAACTCTTCACGTGCCCCCTGCCTGAATCCTGCATTAAAACCCCAGGATTACGGCCCCCTTCCTACCCAAATACTGCCACCTGGGCGACAATCTATTCACATAGTTACTTAGAGAGAAAGGGGGTGTAAGAGAGCAAGACAGAAAAAGACAATACTCAGGTATACGAGGACATTTTGAGGTAGATGCTGTTCCTGGCATGCAAGCTTCGTCTTCGGGCAGATGGTGTTTAGACGTGTAGATCACATATAGTGCCCACAGAGGACTGAATATGTCCATGTGTGTGTGTGTGTGTGTGTGTGTCTGAGACAAGAGATTAGGGGCTTGGGCTATACTCCACCTGCCTGTGCTTGGAAACAGACCTGTGGTATCTGGTGAAGGTGAGTGAATTTAAGCACCTGCTCCCTGGGGTCCTTGTCGTGCAGACAGTTACAAACAGGATCCCGGGGAGCGCCATGCTGCTCCGCATGGCTGGCCGTGGAGCCTGTGTCGAAAAATATGAATCCATCATGAGTTGCCATAACTCAGCAACCCAGAACCCCATCACTTTTTTGGCACAAACCCACCTCACTCTAACATTACCAGCAACCACCACCCATACTCTGAGTCAACCAGAGTATAAGTTACAAGCTCTTAGTTTTTGTGTTTTAAATTTTTGGGCTTGCTGTGAAAAGTAAAAACTAATGAATGGATGTATTATCGCAGTTTAATCAGACTTGAGCTGTCTGCAAATCTGTCATTCTGTCCCACTGGTTGAGGCATTCAGGTTTCACCTTGGTGGTCCAGGACATTGCTGTATAATAGTGAGACACTCACATTAAAACTCCAACTGATATGTCCATGAGCCACTTTTCTCTATAAGAGGTGCAGGGAGTTTCTCTAGGAGAGCAGCCAGTGGAGATGAAGATTCCTCGAGCGTCTTCGTCAAAGCATTGTGTGTGTTTATTTGTGTGTCCACATCAGTGAAAGTGACAGCCTGACTGACATATGTCAGCTCAGAGGCACAGGAGGAGTGGCAGAAGCCATTTACCAGCTTCCAGGAGTGACACAGCAATGACTTCTGCTCTTGTTCCAGCCCACCACCCCCTAATAGCTCTAATTAATTGATGAATGAGGTCAAATTGAAGATATCTCGCAGAGTCTCAATTTGCCCCAACACCCACCACCATGTTGTTTTTCTTAATGCGCCATGCACCTCATCTCCCTCTCTGCTCATCTGCATAAGACCTTGGGATGAATGTTAACTATGTTTAATTAGACAAGTGGAGCGATGGATGGGTGTGTAGCGCTTTGGGGGGTTTTGATGGCAGGGCTCCTCGCTGGCAGGGGGTGCAGGACTGCAGTGCATGCTCCCGGCTGAGATGGGAGCTACACACCTGGTTCTGAGAGCTAGCTTTGTATCTCGGTGGGTTTCTTTATAATGCCCAGCCTCTCTGTTGGAACCTTGGGCGTTTACATACTTTAAAAGCTTAATGTAATTATTAACTTTTTAATGATTTTTGAAGATAACATGTGACTCTCAGTGCAGTTTTGTGCAGAATGTCATCAATCCAGGCTTCGTACAGAGTTAGGAAAGTTTATTTGAACTTACCTTTATCTATATCTCTCAAGGTTGGAAATACGCTTGAATTTGATGCTTTACCAAAAACTACTTGTGTATAGTGAACAGAACTGCCTTATCTTGTCACATGCACCATAGTTCTGCACGCAGGATCCAAAATTAACACTTGCCATTCAGCATACAGTATGTAAGTAAAAATGGGCTTTGCCAAGCAAAAATTTCATTATTTGACTTGCTGGTAGCTTGATACATATATACTTCAAAACTACTGGAAGCCAAGCCTGCAACCTTTAGCCAAAAAAGCATAGCAGCTAAAGCTAACGCTGTGGCGCAAGGAAGAAGACCATACGCCATTTTTTTTATGGATTTCAATGGAGGAGAGGCTTCATTACACTAAATAAACAGCATTTATGAGTCAATAGCTTATTATTTATTGAATCGACAGCCTATCGGCTAATCCTCAACATGTTTTGCCTTAAAAATAGTTCAATACAAAACTATTGTTTAGAGTTACCCCGAAAAAAATGTTGTTTTATAAAAGAGGTCACAGACTTTTTGCGACAGGTAGGATTCAGCTTTCAGCACTTCCTATTCATTTCTATGGTATCTGTAAAAGGCTATAGGGAGAGTAGAAGTGTAAAATATAATGAAGTTAAATAAAATTCTTAAAAGCTCATTATGCAAACAGGACATTGATGTTGGAGAGAATCGCCACTGAAAATACTGGAAAAGTGCTTAAAAGAACCCTTTAAAACCTGTATGAACCCTGTCGTAAACCTTGAGATGTAAAAATGTCAGTCAGGGGAATATTAAATGAGGCAAGATTTGTCTTGCTTGTCATTCCACCATCTTCCGACAAGAATGTCGCTCCGTGTTAAAGCATTGTGGTGAGGTGTCTAAGTGCCGGAGGCTCGTCCTTATCTGTGTCCTTCCGACTGAGGTGTGATCCTCTTGGCTCAAAGAATTTCCACCGCTCTAAGCCGTGAATAACAACTGTGATCCAGAAAATGATGGGCATGCCATTTAAATAGCAGTGCCATGCGATAAGGCGAATGCAGATGTTTTTCTTATTTATTATCCCCCCACCTCCCCTGTTCAGACATGTCACTATCTCTCCTGTACATTTGGGCCCCTGTCTTTTCAGGAAACTGAGGCAGACATAAGAGTACGAGTGTGGAGGCGTGCTTTTTCCCTTTCTTGTTCTTTCCCTCTTCCTCCCCATGGGGGTAGGGAGCTTATCTCTTGTCCGTAGCCAGAACACGTGGATTACCGCTCTGCCTGGGGTTCTACATTTATTACCGGCCTTGGAATGGATATGACACAACGATCAGGAAGACATCACACACCACGATTAAGATCAATGATGTTTTAAACCTCTATGAAACATTCAGTGAAAGAGTTATGAATAAGTTCCACAAAACCATTGCTGGTAACAAGAGAAAAGTGCTTTTATTGCCTCCTGAAAAAGTCCACCCAAACAAAGAAATGCCGTAGTGGATGTTTGTAATGTCGTGTTGTGTTTAGACGCTAATTAATGTTGTGAGAAGACGAGGACAAATCCTAACCCCTGCTCACTCCTGTTTAACGCTGTTTGTCTCCAAATGACCTCTGATTTCACACTGCATTGGTTTTCCCTGTTATATGGACAAGAACCTTTTTCTTTTTTCTTTTCTTTTTTTGCTGACAACAGAAGAAATGCTATCTGTTAAATAAGTAATTCCCAACCGCTCAGTGAGTTTGCCAGCAGCAAAACATTGGGTTTGCTGAAAAGGCAGACATGGAAGAAACATGAAGGGAAAAAAAAAACAGCCACTCTAACAGTTTTTGCACCTCCCTTTTCAATTTAGTCTGAATTCAGATAATGCATACACGAGGTGTGTACACAAACAGTTTGAGATTAAAACTTAATATAATAGTTTTTCCCCTCAACATTTCCTTAAGCTAAAGTATTTTGATCAGATCTTCTTTCAGAGCTGAGCATTTGACTAACATGAATATTAATATTTTAGAGGGAAGATATTCAGTGAGAACTTTATTTTCCCAGTGGATGTTTTGTATTTGTATACGATTATTAACACATTTAAGTCATCTGTTAAATTACTAAACAATGAATTTTGTAGAGTAGACATTTCTGTGACTGTTAAAGAGGCGGAATTGGATTGAATGATGTCTCTGTGAGCAGGTACTGAAGTAAGTTTACCTCTCTTAACTTGCTTAGGTAATGTCTGTAACCATAGATAATACATCTTTAGTTTTTTAAAAACTGTTTAGCATTTCAGGCAGCTGTCACAGCTTTCTGATATGAAAACGAGAAGAGATAGGACCATGAAGATTTTTGAAATAATAAAATATATATATATAGAGTAAATCAGCAGTTAAATTTACAGCAGCAGTACGCGTCTCACTCGCCTCCCCTGAGCCCATTGAGTTTTAACAAACCCCCTAAAGTGTGAGGGGAGTTTTTGTTAGGGGGAAAATTTAAAACAAAAGGGGGAAAGTCACTTGACAGAATGCAATTCCTCCATCGCGATATGATTGCATATGGCTGGTTATGTACAGCTGTGATTGGCTCATGCGATAAATCCAGCCTCTTGTGTTTGTGTGCATTCCGCGTACGCAAATCAGTCTGAATGAACAATATAATGGTGTTAATGGGAAGACTAATTTTAAAAAGTAAGTAAACAACTCACACACTTAGATAAAACCACTTTGTTACGACTTAAAATGACACGAAAACACGATCTGTGGGAGTTTTTAGTGAGGAATTTAGCTTGGTGAAATTTAAAGTAAATTTCCGCACCTGTGACCAATATTTAACAAACTTTGATGAATACTGATCTGAAAAATTCAAATATAGTTATATGTTTAACATTAAAAAGAATAGCTCAACATAATTTCACAAATAAAATATTAAAATATATTGTTTAAATTGTTACTGCCTTTAGTTATTATTTTGGAATAAATGTAATATGTTCAAAAACACAAACTTGATGAGATTCATACTTGGCTTTAATAAATAGAATATTTATTACATTGTTAATGTAAAAAAATATATGTATATATGTATATTTTTCCCTTTTTTCTGTAATGTTTATTTTACCATTTGTGTTGGGACATTAATGTACATTTGATTAAAAAAAATCCCTTTTCATTTCAGAACACCACCGCTTGCCATTGAAAGAGATATGATTATTAATGGTTCTAAAATAAATTTGTATTTTCTTTATGCCAAATTTATTTTAATTGTAGTACTGTTTTAATTAGAATTATTTATATATTGGCAAAAATTACAGCCAGATTTTGCTACTGTGTGAACGTAGCATATATGAGACCCAAATTTTATATTGGTGACTATTTATTAAGTTATTAATTTTGTCAAAACGGAAAGCTCCAATTATGAACAGCTATTAACATGACAAAGGCTGAATAGTAAAATTGATGACTTTGGTTTCTGTATGCCTTTCAAAGTTTTATGCTCACAAAAATGATTTGGTCTTCATTTAAAGTCACAAACATTAGAGGCAAAAGGCAATTCTATCAGAACAGACCTGTGAACCACCAGTTGAAGCCTGTATACTGAAGGAGGTTTTGATCACAGGAACATTACCTAGAATTGGAACGTTTGTGTTTGTGGCCCACGATTAGAGAGCAGTTAACGTTGCTCTCTTTCTCTTTCTCTTTCTCTTTCTCTGTGTGGAAACAGTTAGCAAATCTCTGTTATTTTAATCACTAGTAAATAAAAGGGGAATTTTCTCTCTTTTATTCCTCTGTGCTGTTGTGTGATGAGGGGGATTGATGTGCTTGCACCTGGCACTGTGAGTTTTGCCTTACACTGCCGGAGCAGTTGCCAGTAACATTGATGCATGGCCATGAATTATATTACGTCTTGGCAGCTGCTCACTCCTAAATTCATCTTTGTACTCAATGATTTATTTATTACAGTGCTTGCAAGGCAGCTCTGTATTGATACTCCTCAAACATTCTGGTTAGGGGTTTGTTCTAAACCCCTAACCCTAAGAATTTCACCTGCACTGCCTAAAGCTCAGACCCTAATCCAACCTTGTTGTGGTGATCTTTTCAGTCTTGGTTGTCCTTAGCATTTAATTTAAAGAAATGAAAAGGGTTAGCTCAACTAAAAATGAAAATTCTCCTAACATTAACCCGCCCTCAAGTCATTCCAAATCTGTATGAATTTTTCTCCTGAGGAACATGAAAGATATTTTGGAAAAATTGCTTAGTGTTTTGGTCCATATGAAAGTCAAAGGGGTCCAATATTATTTAAACCCTTCTAAAAATATTTCATTTTGTGTTCCTCAGAATGAAGAAAGTCATACAATTTGATGACAGAAGTTTCATTTCTGGGTGAATTATCCCGTTAGGACTAACGTTTGAAAATCTCACATTAATTTACATGAAAATTACTTCCCTTCCTTCTACCTTGCATATATTTTCTTAGAACCATTTATTAAAGACTAAAACCTAGTTTAGCTAAAACTTCAACTCTATTCTTGTGCTACTTTGCATGCACGGGTATTTCCTTCAGGAAATGCAAATCTGGTTTATTTAGACTATTTGTCATCCTTTTTAGCCTGGCAAAAAATATGCGGAAAGAAAAATGAAAGAAATGGAATACGATAAGGCTTTGCAACATTGCCTGTGCACACTGCTGGATCCGAGCAGGTGTAGCCACCACCATGTCTTTTGGTTATGATAAAATACATGGCTGAACCAAGTGCAGGTAAATGATCTGTAAATGAAATCAGATGATGTATTGGAAGGATATTCCTTTTTTTTGTCCCCTCTCCGCTAGCCTAGGGAGATCTGGCTTTTACCTTACATCTCTGCTCCTGCAGATATCTGTGACATGAGGTGGCTTTGTTCGAGTCTGACATAGTTTCTTATTAACACCTGAACATGGCTCCTTTTGTTCACCACGGTGAGGCCCATTGAAGTCTCCGCTAGGGAGAAAATTGAAGCAGGTGACAATTAATAGCTTAGCTGCATGCCTAATGAAGATCATATAGCTGCTGGGGGTCAATAAACAAATAAGGGAGATGACTTCTAAAAAAGAAGTTCACTCAAACAGGAAGAGCCCATCAACCTATCTCTCCATCTGTCTCTACACTGATCTGATATGCTGATATTCACAGATTTTAGAGGCTAATGCATAGTTGTGTATTACAGGATTCCCGTGGTCACGGAAAACCTGGAAATATGAGGCACTTTAACATAATGTTTCAGATTTGAGAAAATTGTACAAAAATATGATTTCTAGCGTTAGCCACTAAGATAGACTCTCAAAAGTTTATACAATATATATATGCCAAAAGAATGCATCTTAGTACCTTAAAGTCCTAAAATGCATCTTTCAGGTACTATGAATGTATAAGGTACAGTTGAGGTCAGAAGTTTAGATACACCTTGCTTAATGCATGTTATTTTTTTTAGTACTTACTGGAATAAAATATATCACATAAAAGATGTTTACATATAGTCCACAGGAGAAAATAATAGTTGAAATGACCCCGTTGAAAAGTTTATATACTCTTGATTCTTAATACTATTTTGTTACCTGAATTATCCACAGCTGTGTTTTTTTTGTTTGTTTGTTAGTTTTTTTGTGATAGTTGAAAAAGTTAAACTGCCTGCTGTTATTTAGAAAAATCCTGTAGGTCCCATGAATGCTTTGGTTTTTCAGCATTTTGGTGTATTTGAATCCTTTCCAACAATGGCTGTATGATTTTAAGATCCATCTTTTCACACTGAGGACAACTGAGGGACTCATATGCAGCTATTACAGAAGGTTCAAACACTCACTGATGCTCCAGAAAGAAAAACAATGCATTAAGAGCAAGGGTTGTAAACTTTTGAACAGAATGAAGATGTGCACATTTTTCTTATTTTTCCTTAATATCATATTTTTTATTTAGCACTGCCCTTCAGAAGCTACAGAAGATACTTACATGTTTCCCAGAACACAAAATAAGTTCAATTTACCTGATCTTTAAATTCAAAAAGTTTTCACCCTCCAGATCTTAATTCATTGTGTTTCCTTCTGGAGCATCAGTAAGCGTTTGAACCTTCTGTAATAGCTGCATATGAGTCTCTCAGTTGTCCTCAGTTTGAAAAGATGGATCTCAAAATCATACAGTCATTGTTGGAAAGGGTTCAAATACACAAAAATGCTGATTTTTCTGTTTCGACCCCCCCCCCCCCCCCCCCCTCAGTGGAATGCTCTATTTGAATAGGTATCACTGATTGTAAACTCAAAAGTAAACGCCCACTGCAATGATTGGCCAACAGTTGTCTATGTTTGACAGCATACAATCCTTCATTGATGGACGCATTAAAAACGAGGCAGTTGATCTTCTTCTGCGAAGACGGTGTTTAGCAAATTCAACAACCTGTCGTTTTGGCAGACTGGCTTCAATATAAGCTGTTTTTAGACTAACGAAGATGTTCTGAAAAGCAGAGTTCTGAAACTTACAGGATATTTTTATAGCACAATGACCTCTTATACGGAAAAAAAAAAAAAAAACAAGGGAATTTTTCTTGCTCAGTTTATGACCCTTTTAAATGTTTAAAAATGTGTCAGTTTTCTTTATCCAGTTATAACAAATGTCTAGAAGTTTGGAAACTTATTTGTCAACAAGTGCAGGAACTCTGCTGTTGGAATTCGTAAAAAGACTTTGAATTGTTCAAATGAACTTTTTTCCATTTCAATGGAAACTGTTGAAAACCTAACAGCACACTTCTGAACTGAAGTGAGGTGACGTTAATGGCCCCGGGCAGGCCATCGTCCTGCCTTGATGTTATTTGAAAGGTAAATGCTGTTAAGGAGAGATTTTGCTTTATTTGACCCTATCTTAGTGTGACCTTCACAGTTGCACTGTCTCTTTATTGTGATCTCAGCACAAAGCAGCGACAGAGGGCAGAGGCAGTAGGCTGCTTGTCTGGCACTCTGATAGCCAAACAAAGGCAGCCTGACCGATGCACTAGATAGCACAAACACACTTCAATTAAAGCCTTCCCTCTCAAAGACAAATCAAACCTGGCAGTACAATGGCAGGATCAACACTGGGAAAAAAAGAGAAAAAAAAAGAGAGAGCGACGAGTCCCTCTGAGTGATGAGTAGGACTCAGTGCAGTGCTCTATTAAAGCTCACTTTAGGTTGACCAGCTAATTTGAACAGAGAGTGTACCCTGTCTGCCGGTTTCTCTGTGATTTTCTTTCTTTCTTTCTTTCTTTCTTTCTTTCTTTCTTTCTTTCTTTCTTTCTTTCTTTCTTTCTTTGTTTTGTTTATTTGTTTTGTTTGTGTGTGTGTGTGTGTGTGTGTGTGTGTGTGTGTGTGTATACTTATTCTTTGACATTTTTAAAGAATAAACAATGACCAATATCACTATTTTAGTTATTTTTTTTATAATTTTTATTAATTAGTTTTGCATGGTATAACAGTAGAGAAGTGAAACTTGCACTCTTTAGACTTTTTAATTCAACTTGAGTTTAACTAAAAAAATTGCGCTGTTGCACCATTTTTGAACACTAGAGCTTGTTATATAAAGGTTCCTTTAAAAAGGAGAAGTTCACTTCCAGAACAAAAATGTACAGATAATTTATTCACCCCATTGCCATCCAAGATGTTCATGTCTTTGTTTCTTCAGTCGAAAATAAATTACATTTTTTTTTTTGAGGAAAACATTTTTAGGATTTCTCTCCATATAGTGGACTTCTATGGTGTTCCCAAGTTCGAACTTCCAAAATGCAGTTTAAATGCAGCTTCAAAGGGCTCTAAATGACCCCAGCTGAAGAAGAAGGGTCTTATCTAGTAAAACAATTGGTTATTTTCTAAAAAAATACTATTTATATACTTTTTAACCTTAAATGCTCGTCTTGTCTAGCTCTGCATCAACTGTGTATTCCAGTTCAAGACAGTTAGGGTATGTTGAAAAACTCCCATCTCATTTTCTCCTCCAACTTCAAAATCATCCTACATCGCTGCAGAAGTACCGACCCAGTGTTTGCAAAGTGAACGTGCAAAGATTATTTAACGTCCTTTACAAAAAAAAAAAAAAGGTAAAACAGCGATGTAGGACGATTTTGAAGTTGCAAGACAAAATGAGATGGGAGTTTTTTGACCTACCCTAACTGTCTTGAACCGGAATACACAGAGTTGACGCAGAGCTAGACAAGATGAGCATTTGAGGTTAAAAAGTATATCAATTGTAATTTTTTTGAGAAAATAACAGATTGTTTCGCTAAATAAGACCCTTCTTCCTCATTTAGACCCTTTTGGAGCTGCTTTTAAACTGCAGTTTGGAAGTTCAAATTTGTGGGCAGAAGTCGAAGTCTACTATATGGAGAGAAATCCTTGAATGTTTTCCTCAAAAAAATAATAATTTCTTTACGACTGAAGTAAGAAAGACACATCTTGGATGACAAGGGGGTGAGTAAATTATCTGTAAAGTTTTGTTCTGGAAGTGAACTTCTCTTTTAGGACTTTTTAGTTCAACTTGAGTTCAACTTTTAAAAAACTTGCGTTCTGTTTCATTTAATTGCGCTGTTGCACCCTTTTTGAACACTAGAGCATATTATGTAAAGGTTCCCTTGAAAAAGTGTGCCTGGTGAGCTCAAAACTAATATAATTATACAGGACTTCCATAAAATCTGATTCCGCCAATCCACGACTAGCCAATTTTGAAAATGTCTAGTTCTGCAGGATATTTCTCTATTCTGTAGAGCACAACTTTTGTTGAGCTGAAATAACTTTTCTCCCTGTACCTGTGAATTTCCTAACATGTTTTTCCTGTCAGTGCAGTTTTAGACATGTCTTTCTGTTGAGAAGACATTTCTTCTCCCAATGCTAATGGATTGATTTTAGTTTGAACACTAGAAACTTTAGTTTTCCCTCTGTCTGCATTGTTTCTCATTGTTGTGTTGTTTCTTTATAGAGCGGAGCGGTGCACAAACCACGTGCTGGGCTGCACGGGTGACCGGCACTGGCAGGACAGTCGAACTGAAGCGCGTTTTTGCACAGAGCCCAGTAGGTGGTTGTGGGCACGCCTCGAATTGAAAGTTCGAAATTGGTTTCACGCAAGGGTGCCCCAGTCATTTGCTGTGCTGAATAGTGGAATTCACTGGATAATTCCAGCATTAATTGATTCTGGGCTCTGAAATAAACAGGCTGGCAAAGTGCACGAAGTAGAGGCACAGCCTAATAGACCTGCTCCTTTTTCCAGAGAAGGAGAGTAGTTGCTGAGACCAGACATGAGTCCATACAATTGTTTTACATGTGAACTAATGTAATGTTTCACCCATTTTGTCACAAGTAAGGCAATAGCACACCATTTCCTCAATAAGTCATGTAACTTTACAAATGTTACTATACACATAACATGTTCAGCTTTACATTATATAGTTCTTACTTTCTTTGCTGAACACAGAGTGACAGTACAGTGGTTTAGAGGCAAGCAATTACCAATTACCATACAAATATGTATTTCTGAATATCCATGGATTTAAAGCTATATCTGCAGATTAGTAAAATAATGAACTATCCAAGATAGGTAACTTGCTACAGCACAGTGAATAGCTTTACGTATTTGGAATATGACAGATAGCATTATTTAGCTGGTTGTATAGGTCTAGGCTAATTGCATGCCTGTCTTTTTGATAAATCACTAAGCTGTTGAAGGAATGTTTGTTATCTTGCTACTGATTTGAGTCTCAAGTACCCGTTTCCTTACTCAAGTCATCAGAAATCCTCATGATTATGTCTCAAGTCAAGCACTAGTTCAAGTGTGGAGTCTGTCGGTGGTTAAAGCAGGGCTTTGTGAGAGTCGTGTGAATGATCAGGTCTGCCAGGGCTTCGTGGTGTCTGTGTCTCTCGCCCTATTTTCTCACACATCAGGTGCGCCATAGGGACTCTCGTCAATGAGACTCAGTGACACTGCATTAGACTCACTTCTTACTCTAATTCCCACTCCACCCATGATCTCCCCAAAATGAGTCTGTCTCACACTTGGAATGGCTCTGTCACCACTATTAAATCACTCAAGGTTTGATTGGCAGTTTAAGTTGTAAAATGTCTCAAAAGGACACTGGAAGTACTCAAATATCATTTGATAAGTGCCATAACATGACGTTTTGTAGTGTGTGTGTGTGTGTGTGTGTGTGTATATATATATATATATATATATATATATATAGGGTGTGTGACCCAAGACCACAAAACCAGTCATAAGGCAATTTTTTTTTAATTGAGATTAATGCATCATCTAAATAAATGAGCTTTCCATTGTTGTATGGTTTGTAAGGATATGACAATATTTAGCCAAGATACAACTATTTGAAAATCTGGAATCAACTTTTTCTCAATACATATTGATATCCAATAAAAAAAATAAAAATAAAAAAATAAAAAAAACAGCTGTCCAGAGAAAGATCCCAGTACTTCACTGTTCAACCATGGCAGAAGGGCCATTCTGCATGTGGTAATGAAGGCATCGCTCTTCTCCCCTTGCTGGGGCGGATGGTGGCTTATGGGAAGCTGGAGAGGGGAGGTGTCCCGCTGTATAGATGATGAAGAAGGCTCCAAGCACGGACACGAGAGGGCAGATTGGAGGAGAGCGCCGCAGGACTCTGGGAAGTGAACCTGGCTGCTCCCTATGGAGCTAGCGAGAGTGGGAGCGAATGGCCGACATTTACAAATGAGCCTCTTCATCGCCACATGAGGGAATAGAGTATCCTATTGTGTCCCAACCGAAGAACTGCTCAATCCTCCCCCACATCCATGAAAAAGCAGGATAAGGCAGAGGATGTGCGTCTGAGCTTTGGTGCCCAAGGCAAGTGGCAGAGGGCATACTTAACTTCCCCTCTTCCTTTATTCCAGCCACATGAAATTTGAATTGAGGGATTTATCATGCAGACCCTGAAGTGTGTGGTGCCAGAACATTCAACTCTAGTTGAATCTATCTATCTATCTATCTATCTATCTATCTATCTATCTATCTATCTATCTATCTATCTATCTATCTATCTATCTATCTATCTATCTATCTATCTATCTATCTATCTATCTATCTATCTATCTATCTGTTGTTCTATTGATCATTCGATCTATTGTTCTGTCATTCTATTGTTCTACCGCTCTACAGTTCTGTCGTACTTTAATTCTATCTACCATTAGTTCTGTCATTCTATCTATCTATCTATCTATCTATCTATCTATCTATCTATCTATCTATCTATCTATCTATCTATCTATCTATCTATCTATCTATCTATCTATCTATCTATCTATCTATCTATCTATCTATCTATCTATCTATCTATCTGTTGTTCTATTGATCATTCGATCTATTGTTCTGTCATTCTATTGTTCTACCGCTCTACAGTTCTGTCGTACTTTAATTCTATCTACCATTAGTTCTGTCATTCTATCTATCTATCTATCTATCTATCTATCTATCTATCTATCTATCTATCTATCTATCTATCTATCTATCTATCTATCTATCTATCTATCTATCTATCTATCTATCTATCGTTCTATCGTTCTATCTATCGTTCTATCATTCTATCTATCGTTCTATCGTTCTATCACTCTATCGTTCTTTCTTTCTTTCTGTTTTAATCTCTTTGTATCATTGTATCAGTTTTATCTGTCATTCTGTCTTTTGTCCTTTCTATTGTTCTATATTATGTTCTTTCTATCGTTGTCTGTCCTTTCTGTCATTTTTATCTTTTGTCCCTTCTATTATTCTATCTTTCATCCTTTCAATTCTGAATGCTGCACAACCATGGTGTTTGCTTTATTCGCCTATGACAGTTTTGTATGTATTTACACAGTAAAGCAAAACTATTTTTCACCCTCAATATTCCATTCTTAGCAGATGTTTCTCAGAGAAAATATGATTATTAGGTGTGTCAATCGATTAAAAATAAATGCTATGCTGATTTAATTAGCGTGCATTCAGATCAATTAGCATAGCATGTAATCAAATGAATCTCAAATTATATATATTGATATTTGCTGAGAAAGATCATTCATTTAAAGATGACCTATAGTTGTGGCAGAGGGAAGCATTGCTTGTCCCGTCACATACTTTTCATACACAGACCTTGGGATGCATAGCCAAGGCTGAGCTGTCACGCTCAGAGCAAAGTTGTTACGAGGGGAGGTGACGCTTATCATCTCCCCTTTTTTTCTTGTCTAAAATGATGACATCACCTCAAAGAGCAGTTTCATTTCTATCCCATGCAGTGGGACCTGGCACTAGCAGCAAAACAATCTCACTAAGTGCGAACACTTCCCTCCCACAATGCATCCTCCTCCTGCACTCGCAGAGGCTGCACTGTGGAAACAGAAGGCCTAGACAGAACGGCTGGAGCTCAGCCACTCACTCAGCCCCTGATGGGGAGGATTCAGTGCTGTGAGATGGGGATAATTTGTTTCGAGAGGCCTCGAAGTGTCTGGGACCTGGGAGGTGCACCGCAGGCGAATCAGCATGCCAAGCCAAACACTGACCACCAGCTGGAAAACATCTAAGCTATTCTGGATCAATTCAGAATTGATCTCGGCCCAACTGTATGTATAATGTAGGCTGTTGGGCAGTTAAGACTGGCTGTCTGTCTGACCAGTGCTGGGAAAGAGATATGATCTGCCCACACCCTTTAAAAGCATATTATGGGAAAGGGCAAAGGGCCTTGAAGAGACTTTCAAATGAGCAGAGACGGTTGCCTGTGTGCAGTAAATGGATTCCATCCTGACCAGATGTATTCAGAGCTTGCTGACAGGGTTCTGCACGTCCTACAGACCTGTTTACAGGGTACGCCACGTCCCACTGCTTTCTGTTGAGTCGGCAGGTTGGTGGCCAAAAGCTTTGGAAGGGGGCGCGGCACCGAGCATCATGAGTATTGAATGGCCGTGGCGGGGCGTGCGCAGAGGGGCTATAACGCCGACTCGGCTGCGAGTGCCATTCCTGCTCCTCATTTGGGCTGCTCAAGGAGGCTGCATGCAGGGATTAATAGGTGGTTGACTGGAAAGCAAAGCTTTTTAACCCTGCTCAGGGACTCGTAGAACAGCACCACACCATGCCAGCAGATGCCAAGTGCAGCTGTCAGGAGTCAGAGTGCTTTTGTTGTTTGCTCTCGCTTCTTACTTGCTCCTCATTTCCCCTCTGTGGCTTTCTGGCTCAACTCACATTCCTCTTAAATATTTTCAAACTTACTCTCCCATTGGCTTTTACTTTCTATGCTATCTGTAGCTTTAATGGTTGGTTGTTAAAGTTAAGTAACTTTATAAATTATATTTCATCTGTGTTTGTCTTAAAACGTTTTTATTTAAAGCACAGAACATTTTGTTCTACACAAGACTCTAATGACCTTCTGAAGAAATGACAACATTTCAAAAATTCTACAATTGACTGTTAGAGTTAACATTGTGTAGGAATTGTTGTGATGGCTGAACATCCCCAGAAATTATAATTATTATTATTATTAGGTTTTTTTTTGTTTGTTTGCAATGCAATTAGGGATGCACCAAATGTTCGGCAACCAAAATTATTTGGCCAAAAATAGCAAAAAAAAAAAAAAACTATTTCGGAATTCGGGCGAATAAGCGAAAAAAGGCATGATAAATGATACCGAACAATAATGTGATGTGATCAAATAGAGGTGCGCACTAATACAGCAAACATGTCGGCAGTGTGGAAGCATTTAAAACTGTCTGAGAAAGACGCAAAAATCATTACAAGCACCGACAGCACAAGACTGTTTATAACCTCATTGCGTGTCTTTCGTGAGAAGAGAAAGGGGTTTTTGTTGCTGGTTACTGTATGATGACTGAAATCGTGAAATGGCCTTAAACCGTAAATAAACTACCAGTGTTGGGCACGTTGTTACGGTGCGGTGCTGGATGAGACGAGACGATACACGATTTAACAAACACAAAGTCTTTTAATATAATCCAAGGAACTGACAGATCAGGAACACGAAGAATCTCCACACACCAAACGTAAGACATCAAGCAAAGACCGACAGTAAACTCAACTCAAAGACAGGCTTATGAAGGGTGACTAATTACAAAGACAAGTGATACAGATAACAAGGACTAAACCAAAGCAGACAGATTAACGGGGGGAGACAATGGGAGAAACCAAATACATGACATGACTATGACATTACGCCCCCCTCCGCATAGGCGCGTCCTCGCGCCGTACAAAACAGAAACAGAAAACAGACTAGAGGGGCAGCAAAACAGAAAAACAGAGTCCATGGAGGCTTAGGTGGAGGACGCAACCCCGGGAGGGGGACCAAAACAAGAGTCCAAGGGTTAGACAAGACAGTCCAGGGGGGCGACGATGGTGGGAGGAGCCAGGGAACAGACAGGAGGGACCTGGAGCAGGAGAGACAGACCCAGACCACAGCCATGATGACGGCCCACGGTGGAGCCGACGGAGGGAGGAGCCATGGTGGAGGAAGGACCGCCGACTCCAGGGGGCCGACTGACAGAGGCGGAGCAGCTGGCAGAGGAGCCCGAGGCGGAGATAGAGAGCCGAAGATCCGGGGCGACACCGCAGATCCGGAGGGCCAAGGCGGAACTGGAGGCTCTGACGACCGAGGCGGAGGCGGAGTTCCGGAAGTCCGCGGCGGAGCCGGAGCAACAGAGGATGGAGGCTGTGCCGAAGGGAGGGAGGAGTCCGAAGGAGCCGGTGGGACGGCGCGATGAGGCACAGCCGGAGGAGCAGAGTCCTGAGGTGACGGAGGGACGACGACTGACCAGGGCGGAGCCGGAGAGACGATGGAACCCGGTGGAGCTGGTGGACTGACGGGCGACGGTGGAGATGAGGGCGTTGAGAGCTGTGGTGGAGCCGCAGGGTCAGAGGGCCGCGGTGGAGATCTGGGCTCTGAGGCTGGAGGCGGAGCTGAGGGATCCTCCAGCCATGACACCGATGTAAACTGGCAGCCCTGCGGCGAGCCCACTGCACTGATGGTGGGCTGAGGGTGAGCAGAGGGGCTGACAGGGGGCAGCGGTGGCCAGATGGACGGAGACATGAGCAGAAGAGGGGGGGTGGTTGGGAACAGCCGCGCCTTGGTGGAGTTGTTAAGTCCTTTGTGGAAAAAATTACACAGGCAGCTGTCTGGGTAGTGCGTGAGTGGAACGAGTCGCACAAAGTCTCTGGTGTGGTCCTCGAGAGAGCGGTTCCCCTGCTCCAGGAGCAGGATGAGGACGGCAGGGTTATCCATGATAAACAAAAAAAAATAAACACTGAGAAAAACGGAAAATAAAGCAGGGGATACACGCCGGGAAACTGTTTTGGTCGGTCTTTAACTGTTACGGTGCGGTGCTGGATGAGACGAGACGATACACGATTTAACAAACACAAAGTCTTTTAATATAATCCAAGGAACTGACAGATCAGGAACACGAAGAATCTCCACACACCAAACGTAAGACATCAAGCAAAGACCGACAGTAAACTCAACTCAAAGACAGGCTTATGAAGGGTGACTAATTACAAAGACAGGTGATACAGATAACAAGGACTAAACCAAAGCAGACAGATTAACGGGGGGAGACAATGGGAGAAACCAAATACATGACATGACTATGACACACGTACCTTTAAAAAAGTAATTAGTTATAGTTACTAGTTACTTCTCACAAATAGTAACTGAGTTAGTAACATCATCGTAAAATTAACTAATTACCAGGCAAAGTAACTTTTGCGTTACTTAAAAAAAATCTAATTTAATATAACTATAAAATAAATATAAAACATTGTACACTAATCTATGCTATTTTAATGTTGTTGTGGGACAACGTCAGAGACAACTATCAAATTCAACCTATTATTATAAATATTATCATTACTATAGTGGAACAATAAAGCACAATAGATGGTTTAGAACTTTAAATAGGCCTATTTATTGCACAGACCAACACAGAGAGACTCTTTTTTTTTCCTGGGCATAAGTTGCACGTTACATAAACATTTTTGCCTTTCACCTCAGCGAAGGAAAAGTAGTGCTTATACTTCCAGTTTGCGAAAGCTACCTTTGAACTTGTTTGACTTGCCATTGTTGTGACTCCTGAATGTTGGTGTGTGCGACTGACCGTGCGTGTGCTTGTGTGTGAACACCCGCACTACTCTGCCTCTGATTGGCAAACAATGGAAATTTACTCAATCCAAGCCAATCATCGCGTTCTCAGTTACACCACGTTTACAGACACACCAATCATCATCACTGGTTATGCGTCCGGCCCCGAACACGCACAAACACACCCCAGAGAAAGAGAGGTCTTATGGCTGAGAGGGACGCTGCTCGCATGAAAACCGCTTCAGTGTTCTCAGTTATAGTAACGCGCATTTTATTGTCAGTAATGGTAACGGCGTTGTAACGGGGGAAACAGTAATTTGTTTGATTACTCGTTACTGAAAAAAGTATCGCCGCTAGTAACGCCGTTTATTTATAGCGCCGTTATTCCCATCACTGTAAACTACGGAATGTTATGTTGTCTAATACACACACACAAATTGTATGTATTCTGTACTGCACGAGCTTGTTAGCTAGGGTTCAAAGTCTAAAGTTCGAGAAAATCATTCATAAATCTGCTGCTGTCAGCAAAAAGTAGTACTGAGGTCTTTTTGTGGGTTTTCGCCAAAACAAAAGTCAACTTTGATAAATGTTAGCGTTGTAATTTTACTGTTGTTCTGTAAAATAAAATACAAAAGTAAGACAAAAATAATGATAACAATCATTACAACAGCTCTATTAATACATGTATTATAACATTCTCCTTTGCTCAGCAAGGCTGCATTTATTTGTACATTAAAAAAACACATGCCTGATTCAAGAAGGGGGTCTTAAAAATGGCCAAAGAATATTCATTTTTAAGTTCAATTGTGCTTTGTTGGTAGGCTATAATGTCTACTAGAATGTTAAAAATGTTCAGTGTTATTAAATATTTTTAAATGGTTGTTTTTGTAAATTTATTTTTATTTTTTGAAAAGCAAGACAAAACTGTAAAAAGCACATTTTGGCTATTTAATTTATGCAATGGTAAAAAAATTGGCAAAATACATGGGGGGAAAACACGAAAAACCGTGTTCAGTAATCGGCCTTCGGCCAAGTGTGTAATTTTGTTCTGCTTCGGCTTCTGCCAATAATTTTAAGTTCGGTGCATCCCTACATAAAATGCTGAAATGGATGTAAATTTGTTGTTGACAGCTGCATAATGTATTTTTTTATGCTCTATAATAAAGTGTGATTTTAATTTGATCAAAAACATTAAGTGAAAACATATTTAAAACATTTGTTTCATTTAATACAATATTTACAATCGTTACAGATTGTTTAATTGAAAAATTAAGAGGAAGAGGATTTTTATAATGTCTTAGTATTTTGTTTTGTGCTTATGCTTTAACAACAGTAGTATAGCTGTTGTGTTTAATAAAATGATCATCTTATCCAGCATTTTATTAAAAGTAAGCTTTTATTTCAGCCTCCATTTAAATTCTTAATAATAGTTTGGAGTGGAAAATAACCATCAGAAAGTAATGCATAAAACGGCTCATTTTCATTCATAAACTTGAAAAAGTTTCTAACTTACATTGTGATTTTGAAGTTGTGAGTGGTTGATTATAATGATAATTCCAACATTATGTGATTGCAGCATTAGAATGTTGAGAGGTGTTGAGATATAACTGTTATTTTCATTCTGCCCCAACAAACACCAACAGGCTTAACATGCTGATCCAAGAAAATCCACTGTCGATGCTGTTTTTTTTTGTTTTTGTTTTTTTTGCTGGAGTTGGTTGGGGCAGTGTGAACTGTAGCTTTTAGATTTGAAAAAAAATTCCAGAATTGTCAGATAACAGGTCAGGATGAACCCTATCCATTTCATCCATTTAATGCACACTCTCCTGAAGTGTGTAAACCACCTTACAATGATGTGCTTGTTTTTAATGAGCTATGTGAGAGATGCAGAGCTCCACAGCTTTTTCTCGAGTCCTTGACCTTTTCTCATCCCCGCTGACTCTTGTTCATCTGTTATACCCTCACACCTCTCCCACTCTCGTTCATTTATCCTCTCATCTCCCTCAACTGTCCCTCCCTGCGTATCACTCTCTTCTATGTCTAATTGCATTTCAATTCGCCCTAAGGGATGCCTGGGTAGTTCAATCCTCTCCCCCGGTTTCCCTCAAATCCATTTGCACCCTGCCCTGGCCAGGTCAGTTTCATGGGTTGCCCTGCAGGAAATATCAGATGACCTCACTTTCCAGTGAGAACAAGGTATCACGGGGAATAGAATCGGTTGAGAGGCTCATCCCGCCCCCCAATCCCTCATATCCATCTTCCCCTCCTGCACAGACTTCCTGCTCTCAAGTGTAGAGCAAGGTCAGAATCATATACTATGTGACACCAAGCACTCCACCAAAAGTTTGAAGATTTGAACACAAGTCCACTAGTGAAAATGCTTCTGTTTTGGGGGTTTTCTGATTTGATACAATGTTTACAGTGATTACAGTTGAAAGGTTTATTTGAAAAATTAAGATGAGTTTTCGAAATATTTTATTATTTTATTTTATCTTCAACATCCTTTGTTTACGTCCAGGCTGGATTACATTATGACTCCCAGATTTTCAATTTAATCTCAGAAGTTTGGACCCCACTGTACATGAATTGCCTTTATTCACTATTCAATCTAATGAAAGCATCATCATTTTATACAGTTCTATATAAAGTAAGCAAATATCCTGTGTGCTCGCATCTGTTTCTCAAGAACATTTGTCTTATACTGTAAAGGCCTTCTGTAACCCATTTACTTACTCCACTATATCTGGGACTTATTTGTGCCTTTATAACAGAGTAGAACGCTGCAGAAAGCTTGAAAGTGTGTTTTAGTATAGGACTCTTTTACACTGAAGTCTGGGAGTGCTAGTGGAAAACAGTGTGGGTTGAAAGAATGAGGTTGACATATGCGCAACCCATGAAAACTCACGCTGCGAATGATGAATCCATTTGATCAAGTCACTTTTTTGTTTCAGACTCAAAAGAGACATCGGGACCTTTAAATTAAACAGTCCCAAAGACAGTTTGACTTAATGGAGTATTAGTATTCAAATAGAGGAGTTCGCACCCCTGAGAATGTCTATGAGCTTTTTAGTCTCAATTGCTCAATGGCTCATGGGAACAGGGAGATGCGTTATGGATGGTATTGCCAGAGAGATGCCGATCTCCGCTTTTAATGGAACGTCTATCGTTGTTTCAAGTGATCAGCCTGTCACTTCAAACTGTGAATTTTGATGCTTTCGGCGCCTCTCCTTACCCACATCAATCTAAGCGTCAAAAGCAAAAGGTAGAGACGACAAACGCGCACGCCGAGGGTCAGCCAGGGACACGGATACTACCGCTGGAACAAACACCTCATCAAATGTCTTCCAATACAAGCAGCGTCTTGTGCGCGAGAGAAATGTGATGGGAATTGCATTTATCAGAGCTGCTTCTCTGTCTCCTCTTGATTTAAAAAAGAATGCATTACGCTGTTATTGTGTCAATTTTCCACCTCAGAAACAGAGGAAGGGGAAATATGTGTGTCATATTTTATTTTAAATTGCCAGACATTTCCTTATATTTACAAAAGACCCTCTTGCTTTGGCTGCTGTCGAGGATGACAGCTTGAGTGAAAATTGAGGCCGCTGTTGTCTGGTATCCTATCAGGGAGGCGTTTTTAAAATTGAATCAGAGATGTGCCTATCAGAGGTTCTCGTTTACACGTTGCCCTCAGTTGGAGACAGAAACAGGAGAGGACATGGGAAAAAAGGCGGCAGTGTTTCATATGTGCTAGTTCACCTTGTAGAGGTGACACCATTTAGCATATTAAGAGCGTTTTAAACAGGTGCAGGTAGACACGGTTCTCGGTAATCAGCTTTTCTGATGTAAGCTCCTGATACATGGATTTTACAGACTCTCCAATGTCAAGGTCCTCTTCTCCTTTGTAGTAATGCTGGGATACGGTGCAGAGATGTCAGGCGCATGTACAAGCAGCTCTGTGGCACGTTGTTTTTGTTTTATAAAGGTTATTTGCTACCTTTTGACTTATTCAAAGCTGTTTGTGGTAATCCTCAGATCTTTCAATTTATTAGAAAATACAATGCCACCTCTATGTTTTGATTTTTCTTAATTAAAATTAAGAAACATGGTACTGTAATACAATACAATTGTTTTATATTATTTAAAAAACTCACTATAAGAATAACATACTTTTTGTCAGTTTGGCATAATCTTATTAAATAAAATTGTAAATCTCATAAATCTCATGTGGTGTGGTGACATGATATTTATATCATATACATTAATGATTTATATTATATAAATATCATGTCACCACACCACATGAGCTTTAAAGAGTCCTGATTATTTACTCACCCCCGGGCTATCGAAGATGTATATGATTTTCTTTCTTCAGTTGAAGAGAAATTAACACTTTGGAAGAAAACATTCCATTGATGCAAAGGAACATGGTTCACCATAAAACTAAACTAAAAAAAAAAAAATATATATATATATATATTGTAAAAAAACATGGCATTTTTAATGGGTCCACAAACACTATTCTAATTTAAATTAATTCTAATTTACCATTGTAATCTTTCTGGTTGACAAATGTTCTGCTTGTAAACAATAAGGTGGTTCATATACGGCAGGGTCGGAATTTCAAGACTAAGGGGCAAAAAATGCCCAATTAAACAACAAAACAACGAAAATTAATAAAAAAAGTGTCAATTTGCAGAATTACATTTAAATGATCCAAGTTTCCTACGGGGTTTAAAGAAGTTTGGAATTTGAATAAAGTATTTTCTAGGTCTGGAAATGTATGGAATAAAAGAAAGCAGAGAATGGAAAAATATAAGTGTTTTCAGACTTTTAATAGAAAATTAATATAAATATAAGTTAAAAAACAATGCTCTATGAACAATTTATCTTTAATATGGTCTGAAAATCTACTGAGAGGTTTGGACATTTCAGTCTGGATGGAATTTTGAAATAGAAAATGTATAGGAACCCTGATGGTCTCACAATGCATCAGATTGCTTTTACATGCTGTTTTGTGCAGCATTGACCCTTTCAACCAATCAAACACGTTTTTTTTCTTTTTTTTTTAACATAATGCATTGGCCAATCAGAGGTGTTTACTGTAGATTAGTCAGCACTGAAAACGCTGGATCTGTTGTTGAGTGAGCACGCTCGCGAATTCCCTCATCATAAACAACATAGTGCAGATACAATGTAAATTAATTAATAATTTTGTAAGTTCAGTGATTATAACAGAAGTTTTTGGATAACTTGTGCTAGACTTGGCTAACATTATGTTTGTCTGTGAAGCCATAATGTGACGTGCGAAACTATAACGTTTTTTATTGTATTCTATATTGATAGTAATAATCATTATTACAATATAAAGAACAGTAATCTACAATAATGATTTTTGTCAAACAGTAAACAGTCTGTTGTTATTGACAACAGTTTAAAATACAGATTAATGTAATTGGGTAAATTTAAGTATTTGTCAGTTAAAAATGATGCAGCACTTGCTTAAATAAAACTTTATTCGTTAAAATGACGTTTCGGCCATTATCCAGGCTTTCATCAGGCTTTTTCATTTTTGGTTGCACCTCCTCTTCTGTTGATAAAGCACCACTTTTAAATATGTGACCCTGGACCACAAAACCAGTAATGAGTAGCACTGGTATATTTGTAGCAATAGCCAACAATACACTGTATGGGTCAAAATGATAGATTTTTCTTTTATGCCAAAAATAATTTATTATAAATTTTTGATTAATAATATGCATTGCTAAGAATCTCATTTTGGCAACTTTAAAGGTGTTTTTCTCAATATTTAGATTTAGCACCCTTAGATTCCAGTTTTTCAAATAATTGTATCTTGGCCAAATATTGTCCTATCCTAACAAACCATACATCAATGTAGCCTATTTATTCAGCTTTCAGATGATGTATAATATCTAAAAAAAAACGGACCCTTATGACTGGTTTTGTGCTCTAGCGTCATTTAAGTGTTTGACAGTAAAGAGTATGGTTTTCATACTAATAAGGTGATTATAAAAATTGCCCTCACAAATGTAAAAAATGCCCCTTAATGGCCCTGGTATATGCCACACTTGACCTGCAACGTGAACTAGATTGAGCTGGAAAAAAGCAAACATTTGTAGTTTATTACTTCAAATTTTTTTCTGAAGAAACTAATCGTTTCACTAGAAAAAAAAACTATATATTGGTTGGCTGGAGTTGTGTGGATTACTTTGAAGCTGCCTAAATATAGATTTTGGACTGTCAAAAATGATCTACGGTGAGTCTTGTTTACTCGCATTTGATGGAGAAAATTCCTGGAATGTTTTCCTCCAAAACCTTAATTTTTTTTCGGCTGAAAAAAGTCATACACATTTTAGATGGCCTGGTGGTGAGTAATTACTGTATGTTTTCCAATGTTTTTAAAATATGAGTATAAACTAAACTTTGAAACTTTACTTTAAAGAGGTACCAACAAGAGTACAAAGAGTGCATTTTTAAAGACTCATACGGATGCAAGTTTTAAAGAGCACTTGAAGGACTGACCATCAAGCCAATTGATTGACAGCTGCTGGCCAGACTTTGATGCACCATCTTGACAACTGCACCGAATCATCTCAACAGAAAACTAGCCGCTCATTATAACACAGCACAAACTTTGTCTCTCGCAGCTGTTTAATGGCTCTTTGCTTGTTTTTGTTTTTTTGTTTTTCGTTTTTTTGCCGTAAGGTTATTGCACCTTTATGGCTGATCGGGGGGTTGGAATAATCCTCGACATCTGTTCGGGGAGTGGGTGGGGGATGCCGACGTTTGCCTTTTATTTACCGGACCGGGCCTCTCGGCTCATCCCCCCAGCTCTGAGGTCGGCATGTTGACTTTTAATGGGAAAACGATAAAGAAGAAGAATCTCAAATGGGCCTCAAGGTCAATGAAGGAGTTTCGCCCCCAGCTATCTTTCTGGCTTGTAAAACAAACATTACTCACAAGCACTGCAGTAAATTAGCACCATGCACCAAGACTTATTTTATTTTCTTAACTGCACACATTAACTCTTTTAAATGAACGTTTAGTGAGATAAAGTTTTCTCTTTTTTAATTAGCAAAAGAGTACAAGTGTAGTTACTGCAAAGCTTAGTTAATATTTGTGAAGATCCTGTTTATAGCTTATGAAAAATAAAACATAGTAACTCATCTGTAGCATTTTCAGTTTGGCAAGCCAGACAAGTGTGTATGTGTGTGTGTGTGTTTTTTTCTTTCTTTTTCATTACGGAGAGGTTCTCTTCCTCTTCTCCATGGTCATATTCCACAGCCTCTTCCTCTCGTCCTTGTCTCTTTCCCTCTGGCCCTGATGACAGGAGGGCAGAACGTTAATCAGAACAGCGCTATCTCTCAGACAGCACCTGCAGGCCATCACCAGCTCTTGCGTTCTCTGTGTGGGCACTGCCAGTCTTGGCACCCTGGTACCTCCAGGGATGTCTCTACTGCCAACTGTGACAGGATTAAAGCATAGAGTTACTGACTATAAATATATATTACACCTCCTAAGGGCAACCGAATACCATTGGTTGTTGGGAATCGAGTAGAATTTGGGCTATTATTGATAGGCTTACAGTGTTTAATTAGGTTAGTAAATAAAATCTTGTCAAGCTCAGAATATTGAAATTGATTGTAGTGTGATGGATTCACATTATGCAGACTGCTTGACGTAATGTTCTAGAAAGTAAGCTTATCGATTGACCGTTTTTTTTTTTTTTTTTTTTTTTTTTTTTTGGGTGAACTGCTGTTTAAGTGATTTCAATGAAAAGCCTTTTGAATTTTAAAACAGAAAATTAAATGAGTTGTAGATAACTTGTTTGGATCGGCATGTAACATTAAATTAAAACTGCCAGAAACTAGTTTCAAGAAAACATTGCTCATCACAAATGCTCTTGAACTCTCTGTCAGCAATATTGTGGCAAGTCTTTACAAATCTTTTCTTAAGGCTGTTTATTCTGTTTCATCCTAATTTACCCAGAGCAATGCGTTAAGATCAGTAAATAATTGGACTCCTTTTTGATAACATCATTTGTGTCCCTCCGCATTTCCTGCTGTCTTTGTATGACAAATGCCCTCAGTCTGAAATGAATGGCTGGCTGTCACAGGTAATCATGAGGTTGCTTGTCAGTACCCGGTCTGCTTTCATTTCCCATGATTAGCTTTGTGAAGGAATGATGGGATACATTTCACTCATCCACTTGTCTCTTTTGTTGGGTGACAGTGATGACTGGGTTAACATCGGTACCAGAAATCGCATCATCTGCTGTCATGCTTGTTGTGCATCCCAAGAAATGATTTCTCTTTTGTTACAGCAATCAAAAAGCCACTGTAAAGGAGGTTTTCATGTCATTCACGTCTTAATGTAATATAATGTGAGCTTCAGACTATGAGGGGGCAACTACTTCCACAAAATCTGCTGAACGCAATTTCCACAGTGCAGTGCTTTTAAATTTGTTCTAAGCTTTTTAATGTGTGTTTATTTTAGTGCACTTTACAATCCATTCATTTCAGTTTATTAATGTGCACATGTTAGAAAGCTGTTGATATTCTATAACAGTAACGCCTACCTGTTTTTCTGTCTTCTGTTTGACAGGAAATTGCGGCATACTTGATAACATTTGAAAAGCATGAGGAATGGTTGACAACATCTCCTAAAACAAGGTAAGAATACCTATCTATCAACTCACCATCAGAAATCTCTTCCAGGTTTTATCGGCGTGATGCTCAAATGAAGCCATTAGCTGGAGATTCCCCCGACAGCCCACTTGAGGATCTGCGCTATCTTAAAAGTTGGGTGTTTGATATTGGTGGACATTGATGGCAGTTTCAAAAGGTTTACTTCTTTTAGGAGTTAGCCTGACAGTTAATGGATTATTAATGTGGACTAATAACTGCAAATAGCCTATTAGCAGAGCTCTTAGCTCAATGCTCTGCTCTCATTTCTTCTGTGAGTGCGATGGTAATGTGTTCATATCTAACAGCAAATTAAACGTCCTTTAATAAATGAAGGTGTGAGCTGAAAGCTGTCTAGCCGCTCCAAAGTAGATGGTACTGTAGGTGTTGACTGACATTGAAGAGGGAAACGTGCGCATGCCACGGCTATGTGCGCATGCACCTGAATCAATCTGTCATCTCGGTTTATGGCTGATAACTCGCCCTGGGGTCTGAAGCAGCTCTGGTGAATCTACATGTTCCCAAACTCTGCAAGAGTAGGATTTGTGTATTTTTAAATAGACTGACTATACACTTGATTGGCTGGAAGCCAGGTCAGCTGTGGTGGATTTGAGGTGTAATGGAGTGGCACTTATCCAGCATCAATGATGCTGCTGATGCAGACGGCCCAGAGTTAGATGGGGACAGAGGTTGCTGCTGGGGCCATGCTGGCTGTTTAGCCTTGGACAGCAAGATTTGGGAGATGAGTTTGTACTATGGCTGGGTGATAAAACAATAATGATAACGATAATTTTTCTCGATAAAACTATAACAAGAGTTCGATAAATGTTCATTATGTTGTTTATGCGCCAAATGTGGAACGAACCAGTGCTACTCATTTGAACCGCGTCACACGGACCATTTATCAGCTCGGCTCAAAGTTCAAATAACAGCGCAGCGTGAGCTTACTAGAGTAGATGCGTTTACTTGCTGATAAATCTCGATCACACAAACACTAAACAGCACTGTGAGATCCAGTGTGAAGCACTTGAATTCAGGGAAGAACACAAATGACTTGGTGATTTAAACTGGTTAAAGATTAAACAGTGCTGACAAACAGGAGAAACACTGTGCGCAACGATACAGTCAGAAGGCTTTTCTAAGGTCTACAAATCACCATCATTTACCATGGTTCCACTGTAGTAACACTAACTGCACCATGGTATTGTGGCAGAAATTCATTAAATTTTGTTATATTTGAATGTAGACATGTATTAAATTTATTAAATGAATAATGGAATACTTTTTTTAAGCTATATTTATTCTAAATGAATTTAGACTACTTTTATTTCTTACAAATACCTAGAAACCATATAAATTTACATCTGCATCCTAACTCAAGCTTCTACTAATGTCAACTCAAGCTACTGTCAAATGTGCATTTTTAAGAGACAAAGAAAGGTAATATTATTATTATTATATAATATTGCAGCCTGCACTGCAGACTGAGCTGAAGATACACATTATCTAAGTCACAACACAAATCTATTGATTTGAAACATTACTTATTAGAACATTCAGAAGCTAAAAAATATTTTATTATTAGGATATTTATTTTGTTAAAGAAAAATGACTTGAACAGTGTAAAAAATTAAAAAACATGAAATGTTTGTCATGTTCTGACCATAAAGAGTATTCTAAAACCACAAAAATGGTCTGGTTTCTACAACTTTAGGAGCTACCTTTAAACTATAAAAATAAAGATTTGATATCGACTGATATAAAAAAAATTATGATAATTTTTTTGATCATATCGCCCAGCCCTAGTTTGTACTGTCACTTTAAATTTGCAAACTACTTTATAAATGATCAAACCTGTCAAGAACATGCCTAAAATGTGTTAAATGTGTAAAATCAAAATAAATACATTTTGCTGAAAGAAATTCTCATTACTGTAATGTGGACTTGTGGAGAAAACAACAAAAAAGTATTTATAGTATTTCAGTTCTGTATTTGTAATATTTCTGCATCAATATTCATTTGTTGATTTTTTTTTTTATAATACCTCCAACAATTCTACATAATCTGATGAAAAAAAAAACACTTTAAATTGTTGAGACTTTTGGTCAAATATGTTAAATATGGCATTGTGCTAAATAAATAAATAAATAAATAAATGATATGCAACAATTTGTTAGCTGGTCCTTGTAGCTATATCTATAGTGATCTCATTGGTTGAAACTTCTGTTCCACATAGTTTTTATTTATTAAATATAGCTAATTGTGTATTTTGGATTAGTTCACTTTCAGTGCAAAAAAAAAAAAAAATTAAATAAATACATAAATACTGTACTCTGAAAACGTGTTGTATCCCACTTGATTCGAACAGAGTGTAGGAGTGTCTTCAGTCACCAAGAGTAAAACTCACTCCGCACAGACGGTAGATGCAACCAATCATTAAAAAGAGATAAGAGTAGGAAGGTTACTTGAAGGTAGGGGAGATTTTTTTGGGAAAACTACATTTAATTTATCCTCCGATGCACAATGTCAGGTCTCTTATGGTGTAATATTTTAAGAAGCTTATAGTGTAGGCACACACACTGTGTATCAGTGTGTGTACGTGCCAGGGTTTAAGTCTGTGTGTTTCTTCCGTCTGTTTTTCCTAGCCTCAGGTTAAGCCCTCCAGTCTCCTGTTCTATCCAGTTTGTCGAAACAGAACAGTGCTTTCTCCATCTCCCGCCTGCTTCCAGAAGGAAGTCCCACTTCTCTCCCAATTAGAGAGAGCCGATCTTATACTATTAGACAGCTCAGAGTCCCTTCTCCTCAGTGCCAGACACTGGAAACTGCTCACTATCATGCTTTCCTCCAGTCTGCACATAGAAAGTGCTGGGCGCCATCGGCACAGAGTAAAACCAAAGCTGACGAGGGATCCCAGCATGTTTCACGCTTGTTCATAGTATATTAAACACAGTGTCATCTCCCACTCTCTCTCTATATATCTCAATATCTGTCTTCCGTCCCACAACCGACTACTGAGTTTGTGAGGTTGACTAATTTATCATGATGTTTGCATGTCAAAGTTTTATATTTGTCCACTGTTTTGCCCATTGTATAGAATTGGTGCAAACTGTTGTCCCACAACCTTAAACACATTTAAGGGGAGAGACTGCAGGCAAAAACGCAGTTTTTTCATGCACCTATCAAGTTTGAGATTTTGGGCTTTTTGGTTTTTTTTAAATTAGTGGAAAGAAAACATCCAAAAAATACTGTTAAGTGTTTCTTTTATAGCACTTTATCTATTTGTGTCAATAGATTTCAATTACAATGAATAGTTTTAAAGGCCATTTTCTCAAAATGAGTTTTTTCTTCTACACTGAGCCATAAATATCCACTTCAGTAACACTTAGACACTTACAATTGTCAAAGTAGTCAATCAACTGGGTAAGGCAATAACTATTAGTTAATTTCTTTACCCTATTCACCTGCAGTGTCTCGCCTTAAAAAGCATTTAAGTATTCAAATCTAAGATGCTTACTAAGATGCTTCTATTATCTATTGAAACCCACAATAAAATGTAAAATATCAGTAAGCTTAATATACATGTAAAATCATAATTTATTGGGTACTTTCAATTGGGAGGTGGCTGTCCCAAACGCTAACCCCTAAATTTCAACTTATAAAAATATGAAAATTATTTTTTGTATTTTTTTCCATTGTTGTTTTTAAAAGTATATATTTTTTATTCTTTTAAACAGTCAAGTTAAAAATGATTTTATATATATTTTCTTTGTCAATTAGGAAACTTTGTAAATTGCATTTTTCATGTCACTACCGAAAAAGTGTATGATTTAGTCCAGTGTTTCTCAACTCCAGTCCTCGGGACCCACTGCTCTGCACATTTTGTATGTCTTCCTCATTTAAGGCACCTGATTTTGATCATCAGCTCATTAGTAGAAAGATTCATGAACTGAACTGAGTGTGTCAGACTCAGAAACATACAAAATGTGCAGAGCAGTGGGTCCCGAGGACTGGAGTTGAGAAACACTGATTTAGTCCATTGGCTGATTTTAACTACACCCCTAAGTTTATGATCAGAAAATATTCCTGTGTCCCCCTCTCTTATAGCTACAAGGTGTGAGTAGAGAGGCATTTTGTGGTAAACGTGTTCAAAAGTCTGAAAAATCTGTGTGTAACTTTAAGGAACGTCACTACCGATCTCCTTTTTTCTCCATTTAAGCACACTTTTTTAGGAGTTATTTCATAACATTTAGTTTTTATATGTGTACCACTATTCAGAACTGTGCTAGCTAACCATGTACTGGTTAGCATCTTTGAGCTAGGTTCAAAAGTATCTAAAATTGTCACTACCGAAACATTTGGTAACGTAACATTTAACTCTGGGCCGTGACATCTACTGAAAAAGTCACGACCAAACCATGTCATCATTGTTTCGGTAGTAACAAAAGTGAACACATAATTCTTTATTTGTAGGAAATAAACAAAATTTCAGTACAGTTATGGAGGTTATTTTTGTATTTTAGTATGTTTTAGTAGTGCCTTTTACAAAGAAAAATTGGATTCAAAATACACCAAATCTCATAAATTACACTTAAAATATTGTTAAAAATGTAATTTTTATTGATTTACCTATAAAAAAAAAATAGCCAAAATATATATTTACAATGTAGATGTAAGCAAAATCTTAATAGGGCAATATAACCCATTTAAAATTAAATTATTATTACTGTGTTTCAGTAGTGACAAATTTGGGGAGAGGACAAATATTCCAAAACTTTCTGAAAATACAATATAATAATTAACTGCGCAATTACTAGAAATGTGTATCTTGGATATTATACAGTTTGCATACATACAATTTTTTTAAGACATTTTCAACTCTGACTTTGGCCCATATAAACAATCAAATGGCAAATTTCACTGAATTTTGCATGGTTGTTTTTAGCGGTTTGTCATGGTTGCTGCATTTTTAATACTTAAAAATTGTCCTGTTATATAAAAAAAGCAAGAACATCTCTTACATAAACGCCCAATGAGAACTGGGACAACCGAGGTCAGATGACCCCAAATCCAGCCTAATTATACATGGTCTCCATAAGAAAAATGAGTCAGGCAACAAACTACTTGATTTTGAAAAGATGTAGTTTTGCATATCCTTATTAACAATCTTAATTCATGTGCAAATGGACTTTGAGTACTCCAACTTCCTCCCAATTTTTCTCTCTGCCTGTAAGGGACATTGATAATGGCTGGACATAAAGCAAAAGCCAATTATAAGACATTTCCTTGTGTAATTGCTAGAGATGAGTTGAAGAGCACCCCGTCGGCTTTTTATCTCCAACACAAAAAAATGAGCCCATGAATAAAGTGTACTTCTCTTCGCTCGCTCATTACAGGCTCTGCGCTCAGTAATGTGGATTATCACTGGCTAAAAGGAGATTGGGAGGAGCTCTAGTGCACACTGCATGCAGTGGAATGTTGTAACGACGGTTATGGCACACGCTCAAGGCCTTTTTGGATCCAGAATGGTGACCAGACAGTGATCCTTTAAAGACTCTATAAAATCAAAATGAGAGTTTTGTGGCTTGTAGTCTATATCTAGCAACTTTAAAGCCATCAAGTGCACTTCTGAAAGAACTTTTTACGAAAAAAAAGAACTTTTATAGATATACACATTTAAAGTCAAAAAATGATGAGTCATCTTACATGAATGGGTTTTTTATCCAATATTTATTTATTTAATTATTTATTTCCCCCTTCATTTTTAGTCATTTAGTTTTTATTTTAGTACTCTAGGGCTGACAAAAAACTTTTGTAAGCACACTGCTTACAAAAAAAGTTTAATGAAGGTGATATATTTAAATTTTTAGCTTAGCTATTTTGAGAAAGATGATTTTTTTAGAACCAGTAACAGAACCATGCTAACCAGCAATCCTTGACCCTTCAGTAAATGCATGACAGCAACAGCAAGTTTTTAATAAAAAACTATTTAATATGGTCTTTTAAAAGTTTTGCTTGAGTTTAGGGTTCATAGAATTCTGTTAGAAGCATTTAGTCATTTCCAACAGTGTACATAAGGAGAGATGGAACGGTTTGATGAATATTGTTTATCAGCATGTGGTGGTTTTCATTTAGCATGGATATTTTTAAAGACAGGCAGAGGCAGAAAGAGAGGCAATTGACAGCTGTGCATTTACTGAAAGCTGCACTTTTTCCGGTGGTCAAGGAAGAGTGGAGGTTAAGGTTCAAGGGTTATGAGAGGGGGTATGTGGTTAAGTGATTTTCTTGCAGTATGTCTATTGCTCCTCCTCCTTCCCGGTGGAAGCCAACAGGTCTTAGGCGCCAGGCTACGGGAACTGACTCAGCCTCTGGGCAGGCCAGGCTGGAGAGACAAGGGAGGCAGAGGTCAATGGGCCATGGAGAGTGTAATAGCTAAGCAGTAGGCCATGCATGTATGGAGGCGTAGCCTGGGGCTCTGAACACACACACACACACACACACACACACACACACACACACACACACACACACACACACACACACAAACACGGCGCACACACTCAGACACATACAGTACATACAGAACAAACATGCGAGGATCGAACCATGCTTGTGATAAGACAGAAGGAATATTCTATTCGTATTACCAAGAGATCAGTCACTAGAGAGAAGCACAACAAACACACTAAAAGAAAAAACTTGTGCATGATGAAAATGCAGTACAAACACTGAAATAAACTCTTGATTAATCTATATATACACTGCCGGTCAAAATTTTGGAATAATTATGTTTTTTTCTCTCTCTCTTATGCATACCAAGGCTGTACATACTTAATTAAAAATACATTAAAAACAGTAATATTGTGAAATATAATTAAATTTTAAAATAATTTTCCATTTTAATATATTTTAGGATTTGTTTTATTATATTGATATTATTTATTAAATTTACTCCTGACTCCAGTGTCACATGATCCTTCAGAAATCATTCAAATATTCTGATTTGGTGCTCAATTAACAATGATGGTTCTTATTATCGATGTTGAAAACAGTTTTTGATGCCTAATATTTTTGTGGAAACTGGGATACATTTTTTTTTCACTGATACATTTTACATAATCAGATTCACTGATGAATAGAAGGTTCAATAAACAGCATTTATTTAATCGTATATATACACTGCCGATCAAAAGTTTGGGATCAGTAAGATATTTAATGTTTGTTTTTCATGTTAATGTTCTCATCAAAGTTCCATTTATTTGATCAAAAATATTTTATTTTAATATACTTATTAATATAATTTATTTCTATGATGCAAAGCTGAATTTTCATCAGCCATTACTCCAGTCTTCAGTGTCACATGATCCTTCAGAAATCATTACGCTGATTTATTATCAATGTTAGAAATAGTTGTGCTGCTTAATATTTTTTTGGAACCTGTGATACTTTTTGCAGGATTTTTTGATGAATAAAAAGTTAAACAGAACAGCATTTATCCAAAATAGAAATCTTTTCTAACAATATTAGTCTTTAAAACTCACTTTTTTTTTTTTTTTATCAATTTAACACATCCTAGCTAAATAAAATTATCAATTTATTTCAAAGAAAGAAAGAAAGAAAAAATGTACTGACCCAAAACTTTAAACGGCAGAGTGTATTGTTACAAAAGATTTCTATTAGGGATGCACCTAATATTCGGCCACCGAAAATTTTCGGCCGAAAATGGCCCAAAAGTGCATTTTCGGTTTTCGGCTGAAAGACTTTTATCACCGAAACAACACGGCCAAAACAGCATGTTGACGCAAACAGAAACCGCGGCCTGCACGTGCTTATCTGAAGCAACACGTCTGCGGTGTGGACGTATTTAAGTATATCTGAGAGAAAGACCCATGGATAGCGATTTGCAAAACATGTAATGCCGAAATTTCAAGAGGGGGTGTGTCTGCAGTTGTGCGTGCAGCCAGTGGTGAGAACAGAGATCGGCGCATTGCACGCAGACAGATGTAGCTTTCAGTAAGTGAAAAACAATGGCTTTATGTTGGTGTTATATCGCAATATTTTAAAGATATGTCTATATACTGCATTTTTATAAATATTTATGTCTTAAACCATGGAGGTGAGCCAATGGATATCACACAAGCAACGTGAAAACTGCGCAATATGTGAAAGCGAAAGTAAAAACTGTCAGTTCTTTCAGCATCTGATGTGCTTTCTCTCAGATACAATGAGAGACGATTATACTTCATATGCTGATATTAATTTGGCCCCTAATATTTTTCTTGTGCCCCGAACATGGTGGGAAAATAAATAAAAAGAAACATATTTTGTGTAAGGTTTGTTTTTGAAAGTCGGTTCTTGAAATAAAGCTCTTAATTTTCATTGATGACTGCAGTGTTATTAGGGGTTAAGAAAGTCTTAATTATGATTTCAGGTGGTCTTAAATGTGGGGACTGAAAGACAAGAATTGCGATGAAACTTAAAGGTTGTATCAGCGATTTCTAGCCTAAAACATAAAGTGTCAATATCAGCTGACCTTTCTTCACGATCCGCTCGCTGCCTGCCCCATAAATTGTCTGTGAAAAAAACGTGTCTCTCTGGTCAGCCTAGGGTCCGAGATATGCCAAAAAAACAATCGGCACTACCAACCTTTCCACACATAAACAAACAGTGTTCCAACCAATCAGCATCAGGGGTTTGGTGTTGTGGACTTTCCTACTGGTGCAGGGATGTGAGGGAGGCAGAGCGAAAGACCACAACACCAAACCCCTGACGCTGATTGGTTGGAACACTGTTTGTTTATGTGTGGAAAGGTTGGTAGTGCCGATTGTTTTTTTGGCATATCTCGGACCCTAGGCTGACCAGAGAGACGCGTTTTTTTCACAGACAATTTATGGGGCAGGCAGCGAGCGGATCGTGAAGAAAGGTCAGCTGAAATTGACACTTTATGTTTTAGGCTAGAAATCGCTGATACAACCTTTAAAGAGGCTATTCATTGAATAAATATGAGCGCTGCACGTTTCAAAGTCATTTGCTGCTCTGCTTTGTGTACCATTCTGACAGCGCCTCCTGCTGGAAGACAAACGCATAGAGTTGTAAATGTGAATGATGGATCCAGAAGATAATGTGTTTTAAAAATTTAAACAATTTAAACAAAGGCTGTAAAATATATGTATGTTATTTAAGTAATATAATACTTGATTGATAATAATTGTTTAAATTAATATAATTGATTTATTCTTTATAATTTTAATATTAATTTATGCAATTGCAATGCCTTGATTTTAGTAAGATTAGTACACAATCATAGTTATAAATTCAATGGTACTAATAATTGCCATAATTCTTTCGGTGTTTCAGTTTTCGGCCTTGGTTTCCTCTTTTTCGGTTTTCGGTTTCGGCCAAGAATTTTCATTAGAATGATTTCTGAAGGATCATGTGACACTGAAAATTGAAAAAAATCAGCTTTTCGTCACAGGAATAAATTCTTTTTTAATGTATAATAAAAAAGAAAACCATTATTTAAAATTGCACTAATAGTTCATAATATTACATTTTTTTCTGTATTTTTAGTCACATAAACACAGTTTTGATGAGCAGAAAACTCTTCTTTAAAAACATTGAAAATCTTACTGATCCCAAACTTTTGAACAGATTTCTGAAGGATCATGTAACATTAAAGACTCAAGTTATTCCTGATGAAAAATCAGCTTTGCCATCACGTAACTAAATTATAAATTAAAAAATATAAATGATTCCAAACTTTTGACTGGTAGTGCACAAAAGAAGTTCCTCGTGATTATTATGGTTTGCTTAGGTCCAGTGCTTTAAATAATCCAAGGCCAGAGCGCTGTGATTGATGCATTTGGTTCCTGTAATGAACATTCCCTTTCAGACAGGAAGTGCAACAATGGTTAAAATCAATACGACCGCTTGCACGCCGGCCACTGGAACAACACTACAGCTAATTCAGGCCATACCTGTCAAAGCCCAGAAAATCTCCCACAACTCCAGTGCACCGCACTTTAATTTACACTGGCGGCCACCTCCTTTTCCATTTCTATTAAAAGGAGAGCTCTGCATTAAGTGTTAATGAAAGCCGGAGCCGCCTTGTGATTTAGGTGAGCTCGACTGAAGCCCCGCAGCGCTGACTGCGTAAAAAGAGCCGGGATTCACTGCTTTTTCAACACGCGCACACACAAAATCACATACACGCTTCCTTTAATGAGAAACTCTTTAGTCTAGACTGGAAAAATAAGATTATTAGCACTGAACATCAGAAGATTGAACATGTTAATACTTGCGTTCCGAGTGTCAGTGAAAATGTAAAAAGAGGACAATCTGTACAAACATCTTAAATAGTGTTTGTACTATATTTATTAATGCTTCTTTCAGTAAACACAAGCTAGCTTTGTCAGCTAGCTCGCTTCAAGTGTCTTTGCTTATAAGCTAATGTGAGATAGAGGTCCTGGATGATTTATAGACAAACTTGCTTTCAAGATCTACTTCATTAATGTTTGAGGGTGAGCTGAAGCACCTGTCCTTCACTCAGCTTCATGCACTATGCTGGCTGGCCTCAGGTTTACGTCATATGTCTCTGGAAGGCATCCAGCAATACTGTTCTCTCATTATTGCCATCCCACACCTTAGTCCTTGACTGAAAATAGGACAAAGTTACCAGTACACCTAGATATATATTGTTTACAAGATACCCTGTGAATACAGTGAGTGCTTTTGAGGAAGAACTAATCACTGGATTTGCCGGGTCATAGCATCAGATTTTTTGGTTTGTTTGAGGAGCTTAGAAGAAAGCAAACTACTTATCTATGAGCATTATTGTATATCCAGCCTGGTTTTGTTTTTGAGTTGCTATATGTCTTGTAAATATCTGCTGGCAGTGCCTTTGGTGTAGTTTATACATTACCTGTTGTGTCCCAGGGGGGAAAAATGAAAGTTATATCAGTCTGAAAGAACATTAGGGTGATTAAATACTGGCAGAATTTTCATTCTGAATGAACTATTCTTTTAATGCTAGTTTAAGGAGATGCTAGTAAACTCAGCTGTCATATTAAGCACTAAACAGACAAGATTAGTTTTCAGAACAACGTCTCAGTTAAATTATTAAAAGAGAACGTCTTTGATTTAATATGCTCGTCCGAACAGGATTGGGATCTCTGTAATTATTATTAAGATTAAAGTGTGTGTTTTTTGGTTGCATACATCATGAAACCCATAAAATAAGACCTATGCTATATACACTACCAGTCAAAAGTTTTTGAACAGTAAGATTTTTAATGTTTTTTCAAAGTAGTCTCTTTTGCTCACCAAGCTTGCATTTATTTGATCCAAAATACAAAGCAGTAATATTGTGAAATATTTGTACTATTTAAAATAACTGCTTTCTGTGTGAAAATGTTTTAAAATGTTATTTATTATTGTGAAAGCTTAATTTTCAGCATCATTATTCCAGTTTTCATTACTCCAGTCAGAAATCATTTTAATGCTGATTTGCTGTTCAGAAAAACATTTTTTTATTATTATTATCAATATTTAAAACAGTTAATCCCTTTTTTTTTCAGGATTCTTTGATGAATAGAACGATCCAAAGATCAGCATTTATCTGAAATACTGTAAAAAGCTTTTTGTAGCATTATACACTATACCATTCAAATTATAGAAAAGTGTTACAGAAATTAATACTTTTACTTAGCAAGGATGCTTTAAATTGATCAATCGTGATTATGTTACAAAATACTTCTATTTCAGATAAATGGTGTTCTTCTGAATTTTCTATTCATCAGAGAAGCTTGAAAAAATTATACGTAGCTGTTTTCAACATCATGATAATAAAAATGTTTTGTTGTTTCTGAAGGATCATGTGACTGGAGTAATGATGCTAAAAATTCAGCTTTGAAATCACAGGAATAAATGACATTTAAAAAAATATTCAAATAGAAATCTGTTGTTTTAAATAGTAACAATATTTCAAATTTTTGTTTTTGCTGTACTTTGGATCAAATAAATGCAGGCTTGGTTGGAAGAGACTTCTTTAAAAAACATTACAAATCTTACTGTTCAAAAACTTTTGACTGGTAGTGTATGTAGCATATTTTTAATATTATGTACACTACCATTAAAAAATTTGGGTGCGGCCAGATTTGTTAATGATTAAAAAAATTATGACAATTTAAAATAACTATTTTTGATTTAATATCATTTAAAATGTACTATATTCCTGTGATGGCAGACTTGAATTTTCAGCAGTCATTACTCCAGTTATTATTATTATTGTTATTATCAGTGCTGTACAGTTATGTATGCGATTGACTCTTTATTGATTTAATTATCTTTTTACTTCAGATAGGATGGGATGTTAGTAATTATTGAATCACTAACTGGTATTTTACCTAGAAATTGACAAAATGGCCTAAATTCATAATGAAGGTGCAACAGGCAACACAAAAAGAAATGTGACATTAGTTATGGTGTTCAATAAAATAGCACTGTGGGAAAAAATGTCCCATCATCACAGTTATTCCTATTTGGAAAGGATTAGATTCTGTAATTTTTACAGAGGTTGTGTAAGAAAAACCCAGACTGCATTCGATTCATAAGGGATTAAAATCACAAAGTATGTCTGTCAAAAAACAATTTACCTGACCTCCTGAGGGGATACTAGTCTAGTCTTGGGCTTTAATCTCATATTGGTTAGTCTGTGCTTGTGTTTGAATGTCTCTGTAGTGGCTTGTTGTGGAAGCTGGAACAATATAGAAGTTGGGCACAGCTTGCTGATGCTTCTTACGTTGAAGCAATAAAACAATAAGTGGCTCTTTTCTGAGGACCTGCAATGACAATGTTGTTTGCAACCCTCATGGCTTCATGCAATACTCTTCCCTTTCTATTTCTCTCTATTTCTCACTGTTTTGCTGCTCCTCCCTGCTCCCTGTCCCAGCATCCACTCCAGCACAGCTCCCAGCAGAGCACTCCAAAAGACACAGCTTTGATTAAAACCTACAGCAACACCGCCAGCGCAGACGAAGGGCCCAAGCTATGACAACACAAATGGGCACACAGTCCCAGCCACACTAACAGCAAATTGCATTTGCAACAACTCAAGTAAATGAACACACACTCCACAGCAACACTTAAATTAGTACGCTCTCAGTTGGATATTTTTCTTTTTGTGTGAGCGTATTTGTGGGAGTGCGTGTGCCCATTTGTGTCGCCATCTCATCAAGCATCAGTTGAGTGCCACTGTGCTTAGCATGTCTGGAGAACATGTCTTTAAGGACTGACCAAGCTCATGTGTGATGCTTTGTGGCACCTGTGGGCTGGTGCCTGCTTAGACGAGTGAAGGAACAAAAAAACGTACAGAACTTTGCAGGCTTGCAATCCTATTGTATATACTTAACTTGCATACTTGCGTGGCAATTGTTTTACCCTCAAATGTCTGTCATTTATTTACAGTTGAAGTCAGAATCTGCAAAATGTTAATTATTTTACAAAAAATAAGAGGGATCATACAAAATGCATGTTATTTTTTATTTAGTACTGACCTGAATAAAATATTTCCCATAAAAGACGTTTACATACAGTCCACAAGAGAAAATAATAGTTGGATTTATAAAAATTAGAGCTACAGCTGTTTTTGTTTTTGTCCTGAACAGTTAAACTGCCCGTTGTTCTTTAGAATAACTCTTTAAGTCCCAAATTCTTTAGTTTTTCAGCATTTTTGTGTATTTGAACCCTTTCCGACAATGACTGTTTGATTTTGAGATCCATCTTTTAACATTTTGGACAAACGAGGGACTATTATAGTAGGTTCAAATGCTCACTGATGAAGTGAAAACTTTTTTAATTTGAAGATCAGGGTAAATTTAATTTATTTTGTCTTCTTGGAAACATTTAAGTATCTTCTGTAGCTTCTGAAGGAAAAATATATTTAGGCAAAATAAGAAAAATGTACACACCTTCATTCTGTTCAAAAGTTTACACCCCTGGCTCTGTTTACACCACTTAACTGTTCATTACAAATAAAAGACTCATGAACAACTATCACTAAAAAACACATTAAGTATTAAGAGTGTTAAGAATCAAGCATATGTAAACTTTTGAAGAGGGTCATTTTTTATAAATTCACTATTATTTTCTCTTGTGGACTATATGTAAACATCTTTTATGTGAAATACCTTATTCAGGTCAGTACTAAATAAACAATAACATGTATTTTGTGTGATCTCTCTTGTTTTGGTAAAATAATTAACATTTTAACAGATTCTGCAAGGTGTATGAAAACTTTTGCATTCAACTGTATATATGACCTTATATGATATATTATTAAATAAACTTTTAACAAATAAAATAAAAATAAAAATCTAGATGAAAATCATAATGTCTTTGAAACATAAATTTACCTGACCTTCTCAGGTGAAACTAAAACAAAATAGGGCTTTAGTCTATTGGTTAGTCTGTAAAATAGTATAATATAATATGATATCTGGGTATTATGTCTTCATAACTGTAAAAAAAAAACAAAGGGTCATTAAAATAATAATAATAATGATAATAAATGTTTTCCGTATTTTATTGTAATATATTGCAATATGTTGTGTGTTATATTATAAATTTATTATATTATATTATAAATTTATTATATTATATTATATTATATTATATTATATTATATTATATTATATTATATTATATTATATTATATTATATTATATTATTTTTCAGACTAACCAATAGACTAAAGCTCGATTTTGTTTTGACAAAATTAGTTTCACCTGAGAAGGTCAAGTAAATTTATGTTTCAAAGACATACTTTGTGATTTTCATCTGGATTTTTATTTTTATTTTATTTGTAATTTGTTTTTAAATAACCATTTGGACATAATACCCATTTATTATGTTATGTTACACATTTCAACAACAAAAAAAAGGGTAATAAGAAAAAAACATTTGAAATTGGTCTTTGTTATCTAGAATCATTTGTGTTCATGTACTTGCATTTACTATGTTTTGAACCAAAATGAAAGAGATCACCAGAGGATGAAAGCGATGAAGCAGGAAGGCGTTTGAGTCTGAAGGCCACAGATTTGTCAGCTCGGCCTATTAGCCAAAACCTCTGTAACCTTCCCCAGGTAGAGTGATTGAAGTTTAGCCAGACTGACGTCACCGCCCCCCATCCATCCACATGCCCTGAGAGGACACAATGCCCCATAAAAGAACTGCCAAGCCTGGGGCCTGACCAAGGGCAACCATGCCACCCACTGGCCCCCTGGGCAAGAGCCACTCACACTCCGGAGGAAGATGGGAAAATAGAGAGAGCGAGAGAGAAGGGTAAAGAGAACGAGGACAGGGAGGAAGACGGACAAGTCAATTGGAGGAGAAAGAGAGTGGATGAAAAATGGAAAGGGGACAGTGAGTGAAGATGATGGAGGGATAAAGCAGAGGAAAATGGAAACATGTCGATAAGAAGAAAGCGAGTGAGTCAAATGGAGATGGGCTGAGTTATGATGGATGTGGTTTAAAGAAGGGAGGGGACATCACACATAGAGTAAAAAGGGAGGGCGAGAGAGAGAGAGAGAGAGAGAGTGCAGAAAAATGCAAAACGTCAGAATGGATTGAGATGGAGACTGACAGACTCGAGTCAGTCACGTGGTTTAAGGCCTGTTTATGGAAACACATCCTGGCCAGAAATGAGCATGGGTGGCATTTCAAGCTTCATGCCTGGTTTATTTGATTTTTCAAAGATATAAGACCCCCTCCCCCCCTCCCAAGAAAAGTCTGGCATCATTTGCTCATCCCCAAGTTGTTCCAAACCTGTATGAGCTTTTTTCTACTGTGGAGCTTGTGTTTTGTCCGTTTATTGTAAGTCAGGAGGGCCCAGTGTTCTTTTGGACTCCACTGACTTTGATTGTATGGACAAAAATAGTTCTCAGTAGAAATAAAGTCATACAGGTTTGGAACGACATGAGGTTGAGCAAATAATGACAGATTTTTTATTTATTGGTTGCACTTTCCCCTTAAAAAAAAAAAGAGGAACAGAGCTTCTCCAGTCGGCTTCAGTAGAGATCAGTAAAGTCTCTGTTGCTCAGAGATCAAACTGTTGCCCACACAGCAGCCACAGGAAATGCCTCTGCATGCCATTTGTCCATGTGCCAACGGGCAGAGAGCAAAGAGGTTAACCTGAAGAGATTCGGGCACAATTAAAGGAGCGTGACCAAGTGTAAACACTAATGCCGGCAGTGTAAGGGGAGGCTGCAGGAGGAGGCCCACTGAATGAGGGGATGGTTGAATAATTAAGCTGGAAAGAAAAGTTGATGTCAAGCAGGTGTTCAAGGAGAAAGTGTCAGCCAAGCGGGCCGAAATGGGGAGAAGTGCTGCCACTGCAGTGTAATAATAAAGGCTTAATTCAATTAGTGCTTCTGCACCGGTGCACAGCACACTGGCGGCCTGTCAGCTCCAAACAGCCCCTGTACTGTTCTTCAGACATGGAAGCACATGCACATACACAATAGCATAGCTAAATGAATATACTCCTCCAGAATCCCCCAGTATCTCTCAAACCTCTGCTCCTCCTGGTTTCATATGCCACTGTGTCAGCTACCTCAGCCCACCATGTCTGCTTTATCATTCTCTCTTCGTTGCATAGTGGTGGGCATCTTCATATGAAAAGTATCACAAATGCAATCATCTCAGTTCTCCTGTACAGCTGGGAGATTAAATGTCCTGCCCTTTAGAGACTTCTTCTCCTGAGAAGGAGTATTAATAATAATAATAATAATAATAATAAAGAAATGTTTCAGTTTCAGTACAAGTGCTCATTCAACAGCATTTGCAGTTCTAGTCGATTTTTGTGTCTTTAAAAAGGAGCAAAAATCAAGGTTATGGTACTTTTTTGGAGAGTTTTATTTTGTTTTATTTATTTATTTTTAATTAATTTTATTTTAGAAGAAACAAATGAAATACATTCTTGAAATTTCCTTATAATTGACTTACCTTATGTCATCCAAGATGTTCTTGTCTTTCTTTCTTCAGTTGAAAAGAAAACATTCCAGGATTTTTCTGGACTTCAATTGGGATCAACGGGTTGAAGGGTTCAAATTGCAGTTTCAATGCAACTGCAAAGGGATCTACACGATCTCATTGTTGTTTTACCTATTTTGTAAAGGCCGTTTGACATTCTTTGCACGTTCACTTTGTAAACACAGGGCCGGTACTTCTGCCAACATCACGCCTGACCTTTCCAACATGATAACATAATGCGTTAGGTCGTGGATGCATAGCTAGTGCAAGACAAGCATTTGTGGTTTAAAAGTATATACATTTCAAATTTTTTTTTTTTTTTAGAAAATAACATTGTTTTGCTAGATAAGACCCTTATTCCTTGGCTGGGATCGTGTAGAGCCCTTTGAAGCTGCACTGAAACTGCAATTTGGACCTTCAACCTGTTGATTCCCATTGAAATCCACTATATGGAAAAAAAATCCTGGAATGTTTTCCTCAAAAAACGTATTTCTGTAGAAAGAAAGAAAGACATGAAAATCTTAGATGACATAGAGTAAATTATCAGGAAATGTTTAATCTGGAGTGGACTAATCCTTTAATTTATTTATATATACACAACATAGTTATTTTTAGATAACGGGACCCTTATGGACTCATGTTGGATGAAAAGTACAGTTTCTGTGGGTGGCATAGAAGCAGTGCCCCAGCAGGTTTTCTCCTGGCACAGTGGAGCTGGAAACAATCAGTCCTGCTCCATCTGAAAACAGAATGGACGGAAAGCCGGGCTGAGGGTGTTGTCCTGGTGTTATGTAAGGAGAAAGATAGAAAAATAGGACCTGGGTATGTTCCAGGGAGCTTCGTGAGTAACCTGCCCCACCATACTTCAGTGCCACACACAGACACCAGTCCCGTTCCATCTGCAAGTCTCCAGCAGGGTGGAATGGCACAGGAAGAACACAGCATGCCTGTGTGCGTGACCCTATGTATATACACAGAGCAACAGGACACACCATGATGTTATCATTACACACACACGCGTCCCTGGCATACATGGTCAAAAGTTTACATACACCTTGCAGAATCTGCTAAATGTTAATTATTTTTTATTTAGTATCGACCTGAATAATATATTTCACATAAAAGACATTTACATATAGTCCACATGAGAAAATAATAGTCTAATTAATTAATTTAAAAAAAACCCTGTTTAAAAGTTTGCATACACTTGATTCTTAATACTGTGTCGTTACCTGAATTATCCACAGCTGTTTTTTGTTTGTTTTGTTTTTTTAATAATAGTTGTCCAGTAACAGTGTCCTGAACAGATAAACTGCCTGCTGTTCTTCAGAAAAAAATTTCAGGTCCCACAAATTATTTGGTTTTTCAGCATTTTTGTGTATTTGAACCATTTCCAACAATGACTATGTGATTTTGAAATCCATCTTTTCACACTGAGGACAACTGAGAGACTCATATGTAACTATCACAGAAGGTTCAAACGCTCACTGTTGCTCCAGAAGGAAAAACTATGCATTAAGAGCCAGGGGTGTAAACTTTTGAACAGATTGAAGATATGTAAATTTTTCCTATTTTGCCTAAATATCTTTTTTTTTTTTTTTTTTTTTTTTTAGTTCTACCCTTCAAAAGCTACTTACATGTTTCCCTGAAGACAAAATAAGTTTAAATTTATCCTGATCCTCAAATTCAAAAAGTTTTCACTCCCCGGCTTTTAATGTGCCGTGTTTCCTTCTGAAGCATCAGTGAGCATTTGAACCTTCTGTAATACGAGTCCCTCAGTTGTCCTCAGTGTTAAAAGATGGATCTCAAAATCATAGTCATTGTTGGAAAGGGAAAACTTTGGACTTCAACTGTACTTGTATATACAGGGTCCAAAACATTTGCAAATCGTGGATGACATTTTAAAAACTTACTTTAAAAAATTCTATCTGTAATATTTATAAAACGCATGTATGATTGTTAGATTCACAGTGAAAATCATGCCACAATAGTGCATGTCAGCATTTCTATGTGTGTGGTGCAAACCACAGGGCCCCCTGTTACAGGTCATTAATCCAAATCCAGAACATATCAGTCTGGCCACGCTGTGAACAGTGTGCTGTCAGTCAGCGAGTCAGAGAGGAGCGATGCTGTGTGTACAGACACAGCCAGAGACGTGCCGGAGAGCTCCTGGAATCAATAGCTTATATATAACCCTCATGACAGGCCAAGGCTCTCCTACCACTCACAAGTCACCGGCAGCAGGACAGCATGCTCCAGGAGTGGATGCCATTGATTTAGGGCACGAGAGCACCCGGGCCAGTGTTCTACCCGTAGCGTGCGCTCTCCCTCTCCATTTCTCGTTCACTCGTTTCACTTTATCTCCTTCCACAACTGCTTTTGTCTCAAGCAGACACACACACATAGGCGTAGAGGCTCACCTCTTGCGATATAAGTGTTGCTTTACATTACTGTCATTCTGTTACATGAAACGTTGAGGACTTTAATGTATTCAGCCGCCTTGAGTTCTGACTGCAGGCTATAAAGCTTTTCCCTTCAAATGCTCCATTACAATCTGTGAAAGGATGGGCTTGGAAAGGGACTACCCATAATTAATTTTGCATCACTGAATTAATTGTCTAAAGTGTAAGAAGCCAATTGATAAATTATTCAGCCATTTTTAGTATGTGTGTTTGAAGGGAAGATGGGAAAGGAGAGGTAAGAGCCATTTCAAATTGGAAAATTAATATTCATAACTTTTTTATGAAGTTAAAAATGGCTATCAATTCAAGGTTTAGAGGCGATTTAATGAACAGCCTCAGAAACAGGCAATTTCTGCTGGTGGTCAAACCAGATCTCTGATTCATACCTTATCATTCGGGTGTGTTTAGACATGGGATCGCAGTGTTGATCCTGGATTTATTTCACTAAAATGGGTCAGAAATTTATCAAACCTCTGAAAGTGTAAGATGTGTGTTCTGTCCCTTACAGTAATTATGGAAATTATTCCAGTTCTGTTGATCTTATCTATTAGACATCTGACAAAAGCTATTCTTGAGCTGTTTTCGTTCCGTTTTCATTTAATTGATTGTGTTTGGTAGAGTGAATGTTTACTTGTGAGCTTAAAACATAATCCAGCTAAATCAAGCTGTTTAAAACTAATGACAACACACTAAATCCTTCATTACAGTTCTTGCAAGGCAGTAGTGTATTGATATTCTTTAATCATTCCGTTCTTCAGTTTTCTGCCGCCCCAGCTGCAGCTCTAAGATGTGAGGTCGGCAGTATTACTATTATTTATTTTTCACAGAAAAAAATAATATTTAAAGTCTATACTTCACTTGACTTACATTGTTAAAATATTTGCCATTCAAAATCAAGCTAACAGTAATAATGTCATATTTTTACACTTAATTGCAGTTTAAATTCTTGAATGTTGTTTTTTTTTATGAATTATTTGCTTTTTGATTCATCCTTTCTTGCTGTTTAAGCATGTATGCTGCAAAGGTCACATTAAATATTATCGAACTGATATTGGAATAGGCCTATAAAGACTTTACAAAATATATATATCGGCATCTGCCCGATATGAAAATTTTATGCCGGTATGTCTTGCCGATAACTCAGTGATTAGATGTTTTGGATCGCTGCATTTAAACAGAGAATGCACTTACAGAGTGATACTTTTACTCCATTAACTAAGGAGCTTTAATTCCGTTCTGTAGGGGCGCTGTTGGCCTACTTCTAAAAAAAATTTAAGTAAAATACACAAATAACATTTAGACCGTGTTTCTGATTAAATAAAGTAATTAATGTAATAAAATCATGAGTATTATTTAATTAAAAGGTCAAAAGCTATAGCTTACATGAATAAAAAACACAATAATGACACCTGTAAATTACAGTTTTTCTCAATTGCTTAAACACATTTCTTGAAATTATGCCTCTTATTTGCGAAACTCTAAACACAAATCCACAACTCCTAACTCATTTCCCCAAACTTCCTATATTGAGGTCAAAATGAAGCTCTCCACTCAAAACAATTCAATCTTGCTGAAAAACCAAACTTTGCTTTCAGACATGACACACAAATCCTCAAAAACAAACACACTACAACACAGTTTTACACACTGATGAGATAAATTCAAAACAATACTACAAAAACAATACAAATAAAAAAAAATTCACATGATGAACACAACAAATCTATTCCTTTGCAAGTGTTTTATTCCTTAATTTATTGTACTGTAGAGTACAGTACAAAACAGCAAAAAACAACAAAATAATTATTCTGCCCAGCATCCTGTCTTTGGTCTGGGACAGGCCAAAGAACCTCTTCAGCATCACAGGCTAAATTAGCCCTGGCCAGGCAGCAGGGGTAAAATCCTCTTGCATGCCCGATCCAACCCTGGCACTCATCAACTAAAATATTTGAGACTGCTTGTCTTCTTGCCCTTGCTCTTCCTCTGTCTCTTCCATGTTGTTGTCATCATCGTCCTCCTTCTTCTCCTCCTCCTCTTCCTCTTTCACCTCCTACTCTTCCTCTTCAAAATTACACATTACTGTATGTGGAATATTGATTGAAAAAGACTGGATAGGATTCACAGTTACACTTGTACTAGTGGTCTGACAAAAAAATAAAAAATAAAAAACAAATAAAAGCACACAATGTCATTGTGAAACAATGAAAAAGAGAAATATGGGCACAAAGGTGAAAATAAAAATAAGAAAGTCCACTGTCAGAATTTGTAACTCCTGTGTTGTCCTCTGTCTATATATGCTTTCTAATTGAAGGTTCATGAGCTGTACCTTTGATCTATTTCAGAGAACTGCTTTATCATTGGTTGATCTATATTATCTTCATTAGTGAAAGTCAAGATTCACTTGAATAATTCATGGCAAATTTACAAAAAGTCTAATAGAAATGTGTAGAATATATGATTGACAATTTAGGACAACTAGATCAAAAATTTTGCATTTAGGTAATGATTTATACGATGAGCTAATGACTTGATGTTTTGAGGGGTAAGACTATTGCACAGAGAACTACAGTATATAATACATTTTGAGCAACATGACAATAGCAACTGATAATGTAGGAAACTGCAGACAAATGTATATTTCATTTCTGATCTGAGAAATGCACCAAAGTGACTGAGAAAAACTTTTATCCTTTTATCTCCATCGAAGGTTCTGATTGGTGTGTGCTAAATTTTGACTCCTAGTGTTTCCACTTGGGTAATTGTGTGCTAATTGAGCTCCAACTTCGCAGACTTGAGTGAACAATATTGAATGCTTGTGCTTTCTAAATGACCTCATGGTGTAAGCACTGAGAAATGTAGGGATTTGTGTGTAGAGTTTTGAAGTAACAGTTCACCAAATATAACTCATGTGTCAAAGCAGGGAATAGTGTTTATAGTTTAGGGAAATGGGTGTGCTTTTTCAAAAATGGCGTTATAGTTTTGAAATTTTAGTTCAAAAGACTGGTTATAGTGTTTTAGCAATTGAGAAAAACTGTAAATAATTTTATATATACTGATTTATTCATTAATGTGTAATATGTTAGATTTTTTAAACAAATTATGGACTCTAAAAGATTTACAGATTTACTCAATTGCGTTAGACCATCTACAAATCTTAAATATTAAAATAAAATGTTATGGTTACCACTGCATTTTTCTGAAAAAAAAAAGTTCTTGTTAAAAACTAACCAAAATGTAAAATATTTTGCTTATAATTTCTGCACAGGAGAGACTTGGTGTTGTTTCCAAACAAAGGGATATATATCGGTATCGTATCGGCCAAAATGAGTTGAAAAATATCGGATATCGGCAAAAATCCAATTTTGTGCATCCCTACATTAAAGCAATAATGCACAATTCTGTCATTAATTAACCTCATGTCATCTTCATTCATTTCGTTATTGTGCATCAAAGACTGACAAGGAAGAGCAGAAATAGTTGAATAAAGCTGTTATTTTTGTTTTCTTTGTGCACAAAAAGTACTCTTATAGCTTCATAAAATTAAAGGGGTAGTTCACCCAAAAATGGAAATTCTGTCATTAATTACTCACCCTAATGTCGTTCCGAACCTGTAAGACCTTTTTTCATCTTCGGAATACAAATTAAGGTATTTTTGATCAAATCCGTGAGCTTTCTGACCCTGTATAGAGAGTAATGCAACTGGCACGTTCAAGGCCCAGAAAGGTAATAAGGACATTGTTAAAATAGTCCATGTGACATCAGTATGAATTAACTATTTTATCTGTGACCTTGCTACCTTTCTGGGCCTTGAACGTTGTAGAACGTTGCAGTCTCTGCAGGGTCAAAAAACTCTTAGATTTCATCAAAAATATCTTAATTTGTGTTCTGAAGATGGACGAAGGTCTTACGGGTTTGGAAAGACATGAAGGTGAGTAATCAATAACAAAATTTGTAGTGCATTTCGTGTACGTAGCACCAAAACCTAAAGCTTAAGCTTATTTTAAATTTAATAGTATTCTGCCTTGCAAGCGCTGGTGTTTCCCTCATGAAATGCAAATGTAGTTTTTCTTATTTGGGAATGGATGGCTCAACATACAATATGAATGAATTTTCCAGGAGCATAATTGAGCTGTGTGTCTGTGTGTGCGCGCGCTGTAGATTTAGAGCGGGATTTGCTGCTGACCTCACTTCGAGGAGAGAGAGAGATGCATCAGTATGATTTGGATATTATGATGTTGGAATGGACATGAAGAGTGTCAATTATTTACAGGTGATGTGCCCATTGAATTGGCAATGAAGTGGCCCATAAATTACCTCCCTCTGTAATCAACCCCTCAGGGAAAATAATGAAATAACTCCTGCAGGAGCAAAGGAACCGCTGTTCAGCAAAGCCCGTTTGACTAGGTGATTTTTGAAAGGATGGCTAACTTTTAAAATGACAATGGATGGTGAAAAGACAGAAAATTGCCCTGCTAAAATGTCCTTAAATCCTCCTGCTGTGAGGAACGGTCTGTACTTCAGGTCCGTAACAAAGGAACGTATAGTTCACACAGCATATTTGCGGTGATCACATTTAATGTGCACTGCTGTTTTTCATTTAGATTTTAATTTTAAGAAAACTTTTGGAAAACTTTTTCTTTTATTTTTAAATTTTTTATTTTTAAATATTTATCTTTATAGTATGTATATATATATATATATATATATATATATATATATATATAT